>NC_143013.1:4060460-4395460 GCF_055824585.1 Amblyomma mixtum
GGAGCGGAGAAGCGTCCACGGGAGGGAGTGGCTTCCCAAAACAGGAGGAGGATGCGGGGGCGCACCATGGGGGGGCATCTGGCGACAGCGTGCGACGAGGGGCAAGTGGTCGTTAGGAGGAGGATGCGAGTGGTCGTTAGGAGGAGGATGCGAGTGGTCGTTAGGAGGAGGATGCGAGTGGTCGTTAGGAGGAGGATGCGGGGGCGCACACACACAAAAGCAATAAGGGGACACAACACTTCCTTCCCCCTTAGAAAGTTGCCTGGTATCGTGCAGGGGGTCGGCGCTCACGCGTGGAGGCGCGCTGGCTTTGTGCGCTCGGGGGAGAAACACTTGTAGGCTGGCTGTTGTTCGCTGTGTCTCCTAGGTCTGTCCTGGGCGAAGTCTCTTCTTCCGGGAAGAGGTGCCAGGCTATGTGGGAAGATGGTGCACGTGCTCTCTCCGCTGGCGGACAGCTCTCAGACGGCGTCGTAAATCTACGCAGCTGGTTGAGATGTCGGCGTGCTACTGTGCCATGTATGTTGACGAGCCAAGAGCGCAGGCCTATGCGTCTGACAATTGTAGCTTCCTCCCAGCGTGGCTTTTTCAGAAACTGTCGGGCGAGGACGCGCTGCCCCTCATTAAGCGTGCCGCAGCGCGGAATTGCTTTTTCTTCCCGGAACGTCTCTGCCTTTGGCTCGGGGAGGATGGCTGTGAGCTGGGTTCGCATTTCACGCTCGAACATCATTTTCGAGGGGGTCTCGCCTGTTGTGCTCTGAACCGTCGTGTGCTGCTTGAAGAGAAAGCGCGCAAGGCGGCGCTGCAGCGAGCCTGTCTGATCTCTTTCAAGGGCGCGTTTTAGCTCGGCTACGTAGCGCTCGGCTTGTCCGTTTGTCGCTGGGTGGTAGGGGGCCGATGTAACTGATGAGATCCCGTTGTCGCGATAAAACTTGAGGATCTCCGCAGACACAAACGGTGTTCCGTTGTCCGACACTACCTTGCGCGGCAGGCCGAACGTTGCAAATAGTGATCGGAGGTTGTCAATGACTGCTGCCGAAGTCGTCTGTCCCATTTGCCTTATCTCAAGCCACTTTGTGTAGGCATCTACGACCACAAGGAAAGTGCAGCCCTCAATTGGTCCTGCAAAATCAATGTGCAGTGTGTGCCATGGTGTGTCTGGCTTTTCCCATTCTGGGACAGGAGCTTTCGGCGGGGCGCTCCGGCTGCTCTGGCAAGGCTTGCATTCTCGCACCACTGTTTCGATGTCGTTGTCAATGCCAGGCCACCACATGTAGCTTCTGGCACACTTTTTCATTGCAACGATGCCCCGATGTCCGGCGTGGATGAGAGACATAGCTTGTGCGCGTAGTTCTCTCGGCATCACAACTCGGGACCCAAATATGATGCAGCCGCGATGGGTGCTCAACTCTGTAGCTCGCCTGCGGTAAGCGTCGAAGTTGTCCCCTTTGAGTTTATGCACGTTGCCTTGTTGAACAGCTGTGTAAACTAGCCGGAGAGCTGCGCACTTCTGCGTAGATGCTGCAACTGTGCCTGCTGTAAGCGGAGGTTCTGGCAGTGCTTCGAACATCAGAACGTCTCCTGGTGGAAATGGTTCGTCAACAGTTGCGTCTAGTGGCAGACGGCTTAGCGCATCGGCGTTTTGATGTTTACTCCCATTGCGGTAGACCAGAGCGTAGTCGTACGCTGAGAGTTTGATGCACCAACGTGTCATTCGCGGAGACAAAGTTGGTGGCATAGGCCTTTGTGGTCCCAGAATGCCCAATAGCGGTCGGTGATCGGTTATAAAGGTCACCTTCCGGCCGGCAATGTACTGGTGAAAATTTGTCGCCGCGTAGACGATGGCTAGCCCTTCTTTGTCAAGTTGCGCGTAGTTGCGTTCTGCTTGCGACAACGTACGTGAGGCGAAGGCGATGGGAGCTTCCCTTCCTTGCTCGTCAGTTTGCGATAGAACCGCGCCGACTCCGTACGGTGATGCGTCGCAAGCCAAAAGCAGAGGCTTCCTTTCGTCGTAGTGGCGGAGGACTGTACATCTTCGAATCAGGTCTTTCAGGGCATCGAATGACTGCTGATGGCGTGGCGACCATGTCCATGTCACATCTTTCCGAAGGAGTTGGTATAAGTCGTTGGCCACGGTAGCTCTTTGTTCCAAGAACCGGTCGTAGAACGTCAAGAGTCCGAGAAAAGCCTGTAGCTCCTGCTTGTTTGTTGGAGCTCGTGCTTCTGTGATCGCTCGCACTTTGTCCTCGGTAGGGTGAATGCCTTCCGCATCAATTCGGTGTCCCAGAAATTGCACCTCTGGCACCGCAAAACAGCACTTCGATTTGCTTATGCACAAATTAGCGTTTGCTAGCCTTTCGAGAACGAGCTCTAGGCGCACTGCATGCTCTTCAGTGGAAGTGCCACTGATGATGACATCGTCAAGGTAGACACAAACTCCTGGGATGCCCTGAAGCACTGTCTCCATGAATTTTTGAAATATGGCCGGGGCTGCAGCTACGCCAAAAGGCAGTCGCTTGACTTTGTACAAGCCTTTCAGTGTGTTAATTGCCAATAATTCAGCAGTTGACTCGCTCATCTTCAGCTGCTGATACGCCTGGGTGAGGTCCAATATGCTGAAGACTCTTGCGCCACGCAGTACACTGAATACTTCTTCAGGTGTCGGTAGCGGGTAAGAGGACGCTTTAGTCGCAAGATTGACGGTGCTCCGGTAGTCTCCGCAGAGGCGTATGGTTCCGTTCTTCTTGCGAACTACGACAAGTGGTGTGGCCCATTCTGAATGCTGCGTCGGCTCGATGACACCTTGCTGCTCCAGTTTGTCCAACTCTTTTTCAACTGAATCTCGGAGAGCAAACGGCACCGGCCTGGCCTTCAGAAATTCGGGTTGCGCGTTGTCCAACAACTCCAGTGTGACCGGGGGCCCTTCGTTTCCTGGAATCTCTTCCGAGAATACTCTTTCGTATTTCTCTTGCAGTTGCTCAACCATGTTCTGGCTCGGCGTCTGGTGTATGCCGCATATCATCACGCCTAGTGGAGAAAACCAGTTTCTCCCTAGAAGGCTTGATCCTGTGCCCTTCACAACAAGCAGAGGTAGCGTATGGGTCTGGCCGTTGTAGTTAACCTGCACGTTGGCAGAGCCCAATAGTGGCAGATTCTGTCCTGACCACGTTCGCAGGTGCGTGTCGTCTTGTTGCAGGGCGGGTGCGTCAGATGGCCATGAAGTTCGGAACGTGTCCTCACTGATCAGAGTACAGGCTGCGCCGGAGTCCACCTCGAACTTAATCAGCTGGTGATGTACGCTTACTTCTGTAAAAATCTTCGGTCGCGTGCCGAGATTCATGGTGTTCAGGTCGTACAACACAGATGGTGTTGCTGATGTTGTTCCATGGAGATCAGATAGCGGCGTATTCTCTGAGGCGTTGACGCTGTGATTAGGCTGGGAAGGTGACTTTATCTTGGCAAGTCTCCGTTTCGTAATGCATGCTCTTTCGATATGCCCTCGCTTGTGGCAAAAATTACACGTGGCTGACTGGAATCGACATCCCTGGGGGTTGTGTTGGTCGTCACACCGCCAGCAGCGTTGTGCCTTTTTGACCGATTTTACAACAACAGAAGGCTTGCGCACCTGGTTGCTTGTCTGGTGTACCGGCTCGGTGTTCCGGCGAATCCCTCTCTGCTGGTGACCGGCGCTCTCCGCTCGAACGGCGATGTCGTAAGCTTTGCTGAATGTGAGGTCCTTCTCAGCGAACAGGCGCTGCTGCAGTGACTCGTCACTCAGTCCGCACACAAATCTGTCGCGTAACATCACGTCCAAGGGAAGCATGGTGGTGTTAGCAGAAGAAGCTGCGTCTCCCTCCTGCCCGGTAGCTGTTGTCGACAGCGTTCCAAAATTGCAGTCGGCAGCGAGCTTCTTGAGCGCGGCTACGTAGGCGCTCACAGTTTCTCCTCCCAGTTGATCTCGTCGTTGGAAGCGAGCCCGGCTGTAGACCTCGGATGGCCTTGGGTCGTAGTGCTTTTGCAGCGCTTTTACGATGTCGTCGTAAGACACTGCCGCTGGTGTGCTTGGCTGAATAAGGGCGCAGACAGTATCGTAGGTCTGCTCCCCGCACAGCGTCAGCAGGTTGGCCCTCTTCAAGGCTGGGTCTGTGATGTTGTTAGCTTCAAAGTAGAACTGAAGGCGTCCAACCCACGATGACCACGATGAGCCGTTGAACTCTGGTATCTGATTGGGAAACCCTCGCGTAGCCATGGCTTGTCAATAGCGTTGCGTAGCGCGGGTCGAATCCACTTTCTCGTCGCCACTGTCGTGTCCGGTCGCTGTGTTGAATGCAGCGAAAGACGCACACGGTACTTTTAGACTTCGTTTATTTAAAGCCGATGAGGGTGCGACCAGCGTCGACCGAGGCAGGAGCCGAACTGGCCGCCCGAAGAAAGGAGGGAGCGGAGAAGCGTCCACGGGAGGGAGTGGCTTCCCAAAACAGGAGGAGGATGCGGGGGCGCACCATGGGGGGGCATCTGGCGACAGCGTGCGACGAGGGGCAAGTGGTCGTTAGGAGGAGGATGCGAGTGGTTGTTAGGAGGAGGATGCGAGTGGTCGTTAGGAGGAGGATGCGGGGGCGCACACACACAAAAGCAATAAGGGGACACAACAATAACGTAAATACTTCCTGCAACACAGCCACGCAGCGGAAGTATGCTCGACAATGTTTTTTTAGCGCCCGAAGCGCGGCTATATGCAGGCGCAGCCGCGGAACTGCCGCAGCCCCGCAGTCCCCAAAGAAACGCCCGCACCGCGGCGCGCCAGTCGGCGCAAAATGGCCGCGCCCGGGAGAGGCTCAAAATTCTGGTCTATATTGCCTGCGAATGAAACTATTTATTCACGGAAACCTAAAAAACAAAATAAAGCGAAAGCAAAGCCTCCACGGAGCTGGCTGCAAGGCACTCCAGGCGTTGGTCGACTCCGCCCACCGTACGAGGGAGAATTAAAAAAAAAAGCCGGGAGCCGGACGTTAATTCGATTTAATTATTAAAATCAGCCACACAGGGCAATAAATCGAAGTTTCTAAGAATGCTCAGAACGTGTAGATCGAGTTCCCGCGGCAAAAAGACGAGTTCAGATTCCTCTTCAGTGCACCCTTAAGGACCAGCGGTTATCTTGCCTTCGATTACATTCCCTGCCCAAGCCAACTTCTTCCTCTCGATTTCGACTAGGATGTCATTAAAGCACGTTTGTTCTCTCACCCACTCCGCCCGCTTCCGATCTCTTAACGTTACACCTATTATTTTTGTTTCCATAGCTCTCTGCGTTGTCCTTAACTTAAAGCTGAACCCTCTTTGTTAGCCTCCACGTTTCAGCCCCATAGGTGAGTACCGGTAAGATACAGCTGTTGTATACTTTTCTTTTGAGGGATATTGGTAAACTGCTATTCATGATCTGAGAGAACCTCGCATTCTTATTCTTCTAGTTATTTCCCTCTCATGATCCGGATCAGCTGTCACTACCTGCCCTAAACAGACATATTCTCTTACTACTTGCAGCACCTAGCTACCAATTGCGAACTGCTGTTCCCTTGCTAGACTGTTGAACATTAATTTGGTTTTCTGCGTGTTAATTTTTAGCCCCACCGTTCTGCTCTGCCTGTCTCATTCATTGATCATGCTTTGCAGTTCATGTCCTGAGTGACTTAGGAAGGCAATGTCATCAGCGAATCGCAAATTACTTAGGTATTCTCCATTAACTCTTATCCCCAACTATTCCCACTCTAGGCCCCGGAATACCTCCTGTAAACAGGCAGTGAATAGCATAGGCGAGATCATGTCTCTCTGCCTGACACCTTTCCTTATTGGAATTTTATTGCTGACTTTATGGAGAACTATGGTAGCTGTGGAATCGTTATAAATATCTTCAAATATTTTCACATAACACTATTCTGCACCCTGATTCCGCAATGCCTGCATGACTGCTGGGGTTTCTACTTAGTCCAATTTCTTTTTCACACGTGCACATGGTGAGGATCATTCGGAAAAAGCCAGAAATTGTGCCTTGACATGCAACTCGGCCCCTACATTATAGGGCAGCAGGCAACATGCAAGTAACATGAGCAGCAACATCGCGAGATGCATAAAAACAATCGTCACCAAAAACGGCTAGCGCATCATTAGAAGTAGTCAAGGAATGAAGCACATAAAAAAAAGGGAAGAGAAAGAACGCACGTCATAGAAAAAGAATCTGAGGCTACTCAAATCACTTCAACATTTCATGGAATGAAAGAAATCAAAGAAGCAATGAAAGCATGGTGAAATCTAAAAAGTAGCACACATATCCTGTATACCTTTCCAGCATGCATGCTCGTGATAGGTCAACGTTTGCAGCATGAAACTTGGGGCTTGCGACGTTGGCAGGGCAGGCATGAGCGGATGTACTTGAGGATGAAGTTATACATTCCGCGCCAGTAGTAACGCAGCCGGATCCGATTGTATGTTTTGAAGACTCCTGCGTGTCCGCATTGCGGGTCAGCGTGGAAATAATCACAGACTTGCGAGCGGAGGTGGAGAGGAACAACTAATAACCACTTGCGACCATCTGCGCTGTAGTTGTGGCAATAAAGGAGATTGTCACGAACGGCGAAGTGAGGAGCTTGGCGACGGAGAGTGCGTGATGGAGAAGCCACCGTAGGGTTAGAGAAGAAATCAAGCAGAGATGCAATCCAAGGGTCCAAGCGCTGTGCTGAAGGCATGTCGTTGATGTGAAGCAACGGAGGGGAGTCTTCAAGTGGTGAGAGGCCGGCGAGCTCAACCGGAAGGGGGCAGCGAGAAAGGGCGTCGGCACCTTGGTGCTTCCGTCCGGTGCGATGACTAGCGGGCATCGTATGCCTGCATACGAAGAGCCCATCTTGCGAGGCGGCCGGAGGGGTCTTTCAGGGAGGATAACCAGCAAAGCCCGTGGCGACAAGCCCGTTGCATAGGCGACAACGTACTCAGCAAAGCCAGGTTTGCGCTGCGCGAGTAGAGCTCCGAGACCAACACCACTGCCGCCGGTGTGGACCTCGGTAGGGGCCGTCGGGTCGAAATGGCGCAGGATATGTGGTGAAGTGAGGATGCGGCGTAAGGTATAAAACGCGTTGTCGCATGCGGGAGACCACTGTGAAAAGTCTGAGCTGATCGATGGGAGTTTTGTTAAACGGGCTACAATGGATGCAAAGTTTCGAATAAACCTACGAAAGTAGGAACACAAGCCAAGGAAGGTGCGCACTTCTTTGACAGATGTAGGCTTGGGAAAAGCAACAACAGCACGACGTTTGGCTGGGACTGGAGAAACACCTTATTTGTAGACAACGTGCCCTAAGATAGTGAGTTTACGAAGCGGCAAATAGGCATTTCTGCAAGTTTAGCTGTAAACCGGCGTCTGAAAGGCAGTTCAAGACGTGCCTCAAGCGGTGGAGGTGGGTGTCAAAACCCGCAGAAAAGACGACGATGTCGTCGAGGTAGCAGAGGCATACATTCCATTTGAATCCCCGCAAAATGGTGTCCATCATCCTCTCAAATGTTGCAGGCTTATTACAAAGGCCGAATGGCATAACTGTAAATTCGTATAAGCCGTCGGGGGTTACAAAAGCTGTTTTGGGGCAATCGGCCGCTTCCATGGGGACCTGCCAATATCCGGAACGAAGATCGAGGCAAGAAAATAGTTCGGCCCCTTTCAAACAGTCCAAAGCGTCATATCGATGCGTGGAAGAGGGTAGACATCCGTCCGCCTAATCTGATTAAGGCGGCGGTAGTCGACACAAAATCGGATGGAGCCGCCTTTCTTCTTGACCAGCACAACAGGAGAAGCCTAATTGCTACTGGAGGGCTGGATCACGCCGTCTTGGAGCATTTTATCAACTTGCTCTTCGATAACATGGCGCTAGGTGGCACATACACGATAGGGGCGCTGCCGCACTGGCGCGTGGTTGCCGGTGTCGACACGATGGGTGACCGAAGTTTGGCCCAAGGAACACTGGTGAAAGTCGAAGGAGGAGCGGAACTGGTGAAGGAGGTTAAGAAGCTGCTTCCGTTGCGGGGAAGGGAGATCGATGTCGATAGAGCGAAGGAAGAGGTCTGTAGAGGAGGAATCAGGCACAGAAGATGGAGGGCTGAGCGCAGTGATGGCTAGATGAGGCGAATCGGCGGGGTCCTCACAGGTGAGAATGGACGCAATAGGTTATATACTGCCGAGTACATTCGCCATGGCGCAAAGCAGTAGGGAAGGAAAACGGGTTAGAGACCCATAGCACGGAAAGGCCAGCAGAAATAATGAGCACAGCGTGGGGCAGCGGGAGGGACTTGCGGCGCAGGAAAGTGAAGGCCGGCTTGAAGAGAACAACCTGATCACGTACAAAGTCACTAGAGATGCTTACAAGCGCAGTGGAGCTGGGAGGAAGGACGATGTCTTCGGTGACGACGGTTTTAGCGCAGGGAGCAGTAGGAGGAGCGTGTGGCAAGGCATCGGGCAAAGCGGAGAACCCAGCTTCTGCGCGAGCGCAGTCGATCACAGCTTCGTGACACGAGAGGAAATCCCACCCTAAAATTAAAGAATGGGAGCAAAAAGGCAGCACGACGAACTCGATGGAGTGTAGTGTGTCCTGGATTCGAACTCGAGCGGTGCATGCTGCTAACGGCGTAATCGGCTGTGCGCTGGCCGTGCGCAGCGTCAGTCCAGAAACTGGCGTCTTAACTTTCTTTAAAGTACATAACTTTGCGTCCCTTACCGAAATCGCTGCACCGGTGTATATCAGAGCCATCGCAGACACGCCCTCAACAAAACCATCAATAAGGTTCGCAGGTGATCGATGAGGTCTTCGAAATTTCGCCGGGGGCGCAGTTCTTGCCTCTGGAACTGCGGCGCCTAGTTTTCCTGCTGAGGAGAATTAGGGCGCCGTCAGCGCACGGCACGGCACTGGTGACAGGCCTTGGAGCAGCACCGGCGTAAGTCAAGTGTGCGGCGACAGGTGGCAGAGGATGTAAAGGTGGAAGCGCCTCAGTAACCTGCTCTTGTATAGCCTGTCGAAGAGCCAGGGCCAAATAAGGCGGCGCCTGTTGACGGATAGGCAGAAGAGAAAGTTGCCGAGCTACCTCTTCACGGACGAGATCTTTGATTTGCTGCAGCATAGAGGTGTTGTCAGCTGCAAGCGCCAGACCAGAAAGAAATTCAACCTGGGCTTGGTGTTGCCGAGTCAATGACCGCTGTTAGCGCAGCTCCTCGAAGCTCTGGCACAGCGTGAACACTTCCGTAACGGTGCGCAAGTCGCGGGCTAATAGCATCTGAAAGGCAACACCGTTGATACCTTTCAAGATGTGTTTTATCTTGTCGGCTTAGGACATGTTCGCATTGACACGTTTGCGTAAATCAATGACTTCTTCTAAATAGCTGGTGACGCTCTCGCCGACGTGCTGCGAGCGTTCACGCAAACGCTGTTCAACCCGAAATTTCCGGACAGTGGGGCGACCAAAGACTTCGGAGAGCTTCGTTTTGAAGGCTGCCTAAGTTCGGATGTCGCCCTCATGGTTCCGATACCAGAGGTTAGCGGCCCCCGTTAGATAAAAAATATTGCGTTGTTCAGCTTCGTATCGTCGTCCCATCTATTGTACAGGCTCACCCGTTAGCATGACGCGAGCCAGTCTTCCACGTCATTCTCATCGGCTCCGCAGAACATAGCCGGATCTCGCTGGCGAAGGGAGCCGGCGCAGATGAGAGCTGGTCCCGCTTGCAGAGATTGATGTTGGGCGTCTTCTGGCATTTCAAAGCGTGGGATGAGTGCGGCTACGCAGCTCTACGATGGATATTTCTACCCGGCGACTCCACCAAGAAGACGGAGCAACGTCTTTGCTAGGCTTTGTGTACCGTACACTGCACCCTAACAAGTCATCGTTCTTGTAAGCACTGAAGGCGGGTATTTATCGAGCTTTTCAGATAACTTCGAGCTGCATGTAGAGATTCCCGCATTTTCAATCACAGAAGAGTCTGCTAATACGAGCCCGGATAACCACTATCTAACGCGCTAGAATGTGAAAATGACTGCGTAGTCATTTGCGTAGTCTATCTCCCCCTAGACGTCGGCCGGAATCAGTTGGCTTCAGGCGGCGGCCTGGGCTTGACCGATGACTTGTTTTTGGGGTTGTTCTTCCTGGCTATGGAGGGAGGATTCCCATGAATCCTTGTTTCCATGTGGACCGTTTAGCGCAGGGCAAGCCGAGAGCATGTGATTTAGGGTCGCTATGCCATCACAGTTTTTGCGTTTGGAAGAGTGCACCTCAGGATGCCTTTTGTGTAGGATGTACGAATTTGGGAAGGTCTGCTGTTTTCGCCAGATCACTTCTTCCTTCTTTGTGAGAGATCTAAAGGGGGGGGGGGGGGGGGGGGGGGGGGGGTTCTCCTGCCCATTCTGTAGTGTTCTAGAATTTCTCCGTATGTGGTTAAGTCTCACTTTTTGGACAGGGAGTAGTGCGCCTGCGCTGGAGCCTGGTGAGCGAGTCCTCGGGTGACCTCGTTAGCGGTCTCGTTCCCTGTAAGTCCACTATGGGCGGGCGCCCATATTATGCTAATCAGGCCGTTGGGTACGCTCTCCTTGCCTGCTTTCAGTATTTTTCCGGCCTCTTTGGACACCATACCGCTGTCATAGGTTTTCAGCTTTGATTGCAGTTTTAGAATCTGTGATGATTATTCTGGTTGATGAATTTGTTGATTGCCAGGGCAATCGCCATCATCTCTGCCTATAAGTTGAGTGGATTCTGGCTCAGCGGCCAGTGATCTGATGCTGTCATACGTTACAATATAGGAAATTGAATTTTATTAGCTGTATTATAATTTGTGTTTTGTTGCGCATATATTCGGGCTGCATGCTAATTATGCTCCATGGCCCAGGGCGCCCGGTTAGGCTACACGCCTTCAGCTCCTACACCATTTTCAGTGTGGAAAGGAGTCAGTAGAGTGGAAATAAAGTCTGCAACAAAACAAAACACGAAAGAAAGGAAAGAGGTGGCAGAAAAGGAAGCAGGAAAGAAAGAACGGAAGAAAGAAAATAAGAAAGAAAGGAAGAAGGAAAGAATGAAGAAAAGGAAGAAAGAAGAAAGGAAAGAAGAAACGAAGAAAAAGTACACAAGAAGGAATGAAAGGAAGGAGGAAGGAAGGGAAAAAAGGAACATAAGAAAGAAAGAACAGAAGAAAAGGACGGAAAAAAGCAAGACAGAAAGAAGGAAAGAGTTGAAGAAAAAGGAAGACAGGAGGAAAGGAAGAAAATAAGAAAACAAAGAAAAAACGGAAAAAAGGAAAAACGAAATGAAAGAAAACAAGAACGAAAGAAGGCAATAAAGAGCGAAAGAAAAAAAAGACATGAAGAAAAAGCACCAAATAAGCAAACAAAGAAAAAGGAAGACAAGAAGAAAGGGACAAACTAAGGAACCAAAGAAAAAAGAAAGGAACAAAAGAGAAACGAAAAAAGAAAAAAGAGAAGAAGGGAAAAATGAAGGAAGGAATGAAAAAAGAATAGCCTCGCTGGTGCTTCTGGGCCAAGGCTTTCCGAAGAAGTGGGCCCCCACTACCGCCGGATTCAGGTTGGACGCCGGACGAGCCAGAACAGCCGGTGAAAGCAGGTCTCATGGGCCCCGAAGCCATGTCTCGCACCAACAACGCTCCCACAGAAGTAATTCTCTGTCCCCAACAACAAGCGCTGCTGACATGAAAGCATGCTCTCGCCGCTCTCACGCCAGGGATCCACCCGGCGTGCGCAGTTCTTTTGCGCCCGGAGATCCCTTGCGAAACCGGAAAGTCGCCCGCACCCATATGTGCGCACCAAGCACCAACGCCCACACATCCATCCATGCGCCTGGTACGTTCAGCCCTCATGCCCGCATGCTATCACATGTTTTGTTGTTTAGTTTATCCTTGTTTGTATGTAAAAATCCCCCCCCCCCCCCCCCCCCCCCCCCCCCCCCCTGGGTCCGATGGCAATTAAGCGCACTCCTTTACATATACGGCTAGGCCTCCCCACTGCACGACAAACAAAACAGAAATATGATGTGTGAGATGAGCGCCGTGTAGAAGAGGAAGTTTCCATTCTGATTCCGCGAAACTCGTTCATTAAAACATTCAGCGCCGGTGAAAAAAAAATCGGGATTGGCATTCCTTGGCTATGATGAAACCTTTCGTCATAATCCAGCTGCATGGCACGAATGTTTACAAATGATGAAAGCGGCGGGCCCAGAGCACTTAGATCTCGAGGGAGACTCATGCCTGCTGTTACGTAGCTTTCGGAGACTTAATTTCGTCACAGGGAAAATTCCTGCTCAGAAGCATGCGTCCCGTTTGCTATGCTGAAGGCAATTAATAATATTTGTGAGTAATGCTATTTAGAAATATTTAATCTGGGACGCTTTGAGTGCTCTTTTGATTTCAACACACCGTGCCTGTGTGTGGTTTGAAAACGCCGGTAATTCCACAGTGGTATACAGGCGCAAATAAATGAAGCGCGATAATTAGCGCTCGGCGGCTTGTTGCGTTCTTTACGCCTTGCGCCATCTTTTGGCCATCGCGTCATTAAGTGATAGCTTCTGATGAAAGCTTAGACAAAGCGTTATGTGCTGGGGCGTTACTAGAACACGGCAGAATATAAAGGAAACGTATAAGATCAACAGGAGAATGAAAAAAGAATGATAGGGATTGTTTTTCGCCTAATGAAAAATGCTTGCCCATACGAACCGTTAGTGCTTTTCGTTATTTTATGGTCCAAAAGTCTGCTTGCACACAAAACTCATGCACGTGATTACGTAATGCTTGCATGAGAAGAGGTATCTGGGCAAGTATGTTTTGTGTAATGTTGAAGATTTTAACAGCGTGAAAGACGAGGCCATGAAAGGATTGCATATGCTCTGCTGACGTTCAAAAGAGCCCTATGTATAAGAAATGTATTGCGAAAGAACATATGTGTGGGCCAATTAGTATAGCGTCACATTTGAAGTTCGAACAGCGCAAAAGGCGCGGTTTTGAGGTTTGACGTCCCAAAGTGACATGCACAGTGAGGGACGTAGTAAAGGGGAGCTGCGGATTAATTTCGATCACCTGGGGTTCATATTGTTCAAGAGTGTTACCATTTTCTAATTCTTACGAACTACCCGTTTGAAATGTAAAAGAGAGTTTAAATGGCGTTAAAATTAAATTCAGTAAGTAGCATCATTGCGCCCAATTATCGTTTAAGTACTCCTGCGGTTAATGTGGAAAATTTAGAGCTATCCGCGCGAGGATGGAAATAACATCTTTCGTCGCTCCCCCTCCCCCCCCGCCCTTCCCTTTTCGGAGAACAATATTCGTAATTTTGTTCTGGATTTTTAAATAAAAGTGTTTAGTTTTCATCAAATTCTTTCGATCAGCTTGTTGAACTATTAGTTGTTAATTCCTCCCTCAGTCATTCGCGCTAACAAGAAACTCAAAAAGTCAGCGTCTGCAATAACTTGGTTTGTCATAAGTTACGTCGAGTGAAATTACTTTCTTTCTAAGACTCCTTGTGTTCACCAACGCCTGAGCATATGCGATTTACTCTATGCGATATAAACAGGAATACGCCTATATGGGAGTAAAAAGACAGGAAGTTATCCTCTACCGCACTCCCTTTTAAAAAAGGGCGTGTGCGCAAGAGGACAACGTTACTCCCTTTTTACCCCTTTCTGTTCAGAGTGTGCTTGTGTCCCGATGTGTGCAGTCTGATGCAATCGACGGCTAACTGCTTAATGCCATTCACAACAGTCGGTGCTTCAGTCCAAGGCCGCCACTCTTTCTTTATTCTGAAAACTTCGAGAGAATAAAAACTGCGAAGGCTTATCGGCGTTCCTTTCGTGCCTGCCTTCAAGGGCTTCTTATCATTAGGCGCGAACACCAAGTTTTAAGGCAGTCCTCTCGCATAGTTTCCCTGAAATTTACTCACTGGGCGTGGCACGTCCTGCAAGCCTGGCACAGGGAAAGTAAAAATAAGCATGCCAGGAACGACAGTGCGCAGGACAAACAATACTGCGGTGTGTAGGCGGCGTTCCGCTGGTCGCATGAATGGCACCGCCATCCCCAGACACGTGGTCTCTCCGCCTCTCACATTGTCTTCTCATTGGGAAGCCTTGCTATTGCACTGTACGAGACATCGGCTGTCACCACTTTGCATTGGTGCTGCTTGCAGTGCAGGAGTTTGCTGCCTAACTTAACAGCGCACTTTCCGCTGCGTGGGCTCGTCCGGATGCCCCAAGCGGGAAGTTGAGCTAAAACATAGACATTACGCCCGAGAACATTGAAGGAACACCGCTGCGGTGTGACGTGCGAAGTGGAACGCGTCAAGGGAGCTTAAAAGGGACAGACTGGTGGTAAGTGTATGGGTGCGTTTGTTTTAAACAAATTTTTCTGAAAGAACTGAGGCGATATGGACTTTTACTCACAAAACAACCCGTTACGGGCTAGTTTTGTCTCTTGGCATGTAATCAAAAGTATTTAGATGAAAGGGTGGGCATGTGAAACGATTCTATAATTTTGACTTATTTTTAGCAAAAAAAAAGATACATTCTTTTGTGTTTAATTTCTCATGAAGAAGGTAGCTGAAAAGTTTGCTCTCATTTTTTTCCAATATCTGGCTTTTGTGCATACAGTCAAATGACCTGTTCAAAAAAAGAGAGGACATAGCGTGGCCGGTCTCCTGTTTTAATAATGTGTGCGAACAGCGAAACACTTCTACAACAAATCAGCCTGTTCAAAAAAAAAAAAAAATGCCGCCGCGGTGGCTCAGTGGCTATGGTGCTCGGCTGCTGTCCCGAAAGACGCGGGTTCGATCCCGGCCGCGGCGGTTGAATTTCTTTGGAGGAGAAATTCGAGGCGCGTGTACTGTGCGATGTCAGTGCACGTTAAAGAACCCCAGGTGGTCGAAATTTCCGGAGCCCTCCACTACGGCGTCTCTCATAGCCTTAGTCGCTTTGGGACGTTAAACCCCATAAACCAACCAACCAAAAAAAAAAAACAACTCGCTCCTGATCGTGCACTTAGCATTATATAACGAACACACAAAGCAAGGCACAATGTCTCCTTAGGCGACAAATTCACGCTAGCAATGCCAGACTATTCAAACGACACGAGATGTCGTAGCGTTAGAAAATTCACAATATTAGCTTACCGGAGATGTATTATCGTAGACGTATACGAGAATACCACATGTGTCCTGCGCATGGGCAGTGGCAGAGACAGGGCCAAGTGGGTCCACTGCGTCTACCCTAGAGCGTCTCCACGACGTTATAACTCTCTAATCAAAAGAACCCTCGTTAACAGTGTGCCGTGTGCACAAAAGCGTCGCTGCTCTCTATATGTGTCAACTGAAAGCCATCATCGTCTAATGAGGAGTCTGGTTAACGCCGTCACCTGACGCCGTGACGAGCACTTGCAGGATGAAGAGGACAAGCGCGCACGGAGGTGCGACAGATCTGAGGACGCCAAAAGGAGGCAGTGCGATCATTCGCATTGCCACTATCTCCTAATACCACTGCAGGCGATAATGCCCCTCCTAGGCCTCCGCGATTCTCCTCTCTCATCAAAGCTCGGCTTGAATGGCCCGAAATGGTTCGTGGCAACTCAAGAGACGCACGGAGAGGACATATACATATGAAACTACTGAGAGCGAGCGCAACAACACTGCGGGCGAGCTGCGTGCGAGCAGTAGCGGCGGTGACTCTGTTTAAATTGCTGACAGTTTATAATGAAGGTCACTGGGGGGTTTAAAAAATGCCCACGAAGATGATCAAGTTGACAGTGATGGCAGGATGGTCGAAGAGCCGTGAGTGGTGGCAACCCATGAAGCCATAGAGCGGTTTGACACTCTGCAGATGTTTCTTGCGTCACTCTCGCATCTCCCGACTCGGCACGCTGCCGGGCTTGACGAGACCAAGTCAGCCGTGGCAGCGCTGCGCGTTCTGTGAGGCGCAGGGTTAAGAAAAAAAATTACAGACACCTTCCCCTACGTGCTGTACTCGCCAGAAATAAAGCTTTGTTTCAATGATTACGATAATCCTGCTTTACTGGCGGCCAGGGAGAGTGATCGTCATTAGAAACTGATTCTACGAAGCAGTTTAGAGGTCCCGTGTTTTTGTTATAGAGCCGCCTAACTGCATTACTTTTCATGGCTTTCTTTGTCATATTTTTATCCGCCATTACTTACTAAACATATTAAAGGGGCCTTCCTGAGGCAGAAATCTGCGGAATATCTCTGTGCAAATACGTTGCAGATGACTACAAACAATTTAATATTTAAAAAAATGCATGGAATATTCGTGGAAACATAGAAGAGCTCGTTCGCGTAGCGCTCACATTAACCGCAGCTCCCTGCGGGTGTAGACAAGAAAGATTAAATATGCGATGGTGTATGTAAGGTGACACCATTCTATTTCCGTCGATGACAATTTTAGACGTTTCCATTCTGCGTACTCGGAATAAGTCTATTTGCTCACTCTTTGGAAGCCTCTAGATAACTTTGTGCGTCCCGAGAGTTCAAGGAACCGTTCCCGTAAGACGAATCGCGTAAACCACCGTCAACGACACCCGCGGAGCACCGTTCTTAGGCCCAGAATTTTAAATCAGTTGGTCAACGTCCCCGAACAAATTACTGCAAGGACGTAGGCGGATCTCGTAGCATATAGCGGAATGGTGAGGACGCCGACAGGACACTGTAATTGGAAACCTGCTGAGAACGGGATGCTTGTCCTTCGCTGTATTCAGGCTCTCATATCGAATTGCAGGGATGGTCGGTAAGACGACAGCCACCATAATTATTCCTGGACCGCCGGCATGGCGGCAGAGTGGATGTCTGCGTCCGGCCGAGCCGATGGCCCGGGCATCCTCAGCGGTGCGTCCTCACCTTCTCTGGTGCGTGAAAAAGGGCGCTCTTATGTGTCACTGCATTCAGAGGTTCCCTCTTTAGACCTGGAATCTATCTTGCAAAATTTTAGCGCGAAAAACAAGGACAGAAAGAGTAGACGACACGAGCGCTGTCCTTGTTTTTCGCGCTAAAATTTTGCAAGATGTATGTTAACCAACTCGCCCAATCTGCAGTACTGGAATCTATACAGCATCCGAAGAAATGCATATATGCAGGAAGGAACGACGCACAGATTGCGCCTAGCATGCCAACGTACGAATCGTCGAAGCAATTGGTCAAAGCAAGAGGCTGCTGAAAAGATGGGTGTTATTTACTTTTTTCTCTGTTCTCTATTATTATGCGAGAGCATCCTCTTAGATGTCCAAAAGGAAACTAGAGATACTTGATGCGTTGCCAGAGGGGAGCTGCATTTTTCTGCGAGACACAAGCCTGAACATCCGTCCCTGAAGGGGGCGCCCTCTTTTAAAGCCGGCTTTGTCTATGAATGCACTGTGTACTGGTGTCGATAGTCTAGCTTGCGCTATCGACAGGCACTAAGGAAGTAAGGAGAACTAAATCATTCTAGTCTGTTAAGGAACGAGGGACGAAGGGTTGTTGAGTGAGTATGTATCGTTGATTATGTTGCGAAGAATAAATTAACATATGGATCAGGGCGCATTAACAAATTCTTTTGTTCAAGAAGAAAAAAAATTTAATGTGCGATTTTTATTCTTATTTCTAATGTTTGAATCCTGTGTTCCAGCGTTATGACAGCTGATGTGTCGTTTGGAAGCTATTTGAAAAAGATGAATCGAATGGCATTGATCTGAATCATTTAATGCATTTCAATGTTGGGGTCTGTCAGCGGGTCCTAGAAAAAGCAGGCGTATTTATCCTCGGTTTGATTAAAGATAAATAGGCTGAATATTTCAGGTCTGCAGGAGCATTCAACAGTTTGTTTGAAGTCAAAGTTTGCGTGAACCTTATGCGCATGCGTTACTCATTTGCTTTATTGGCAGATTGACGTCCGAGAAACAATGTACGAAAATTCGACCAGTGTTTCAGGAGTAACTAAAGTTTTGAATACAACCGATGAAAATTGGGAGCGCATAAAAAGAGATCTTTCTTGAAAACAAGTTTCTGATCCGAACAAGTTTATGAAAAGTAATAAACTGCTGCTTATAGTGCGGTGCTTCAAGGACTATTTTCGGAATTTGTTGAAAACATTTTGAAAAAGAAAAGTTCAAGCTGCCATATCCACTGGGAAAACAGTCTGCCTTTTCGTTAAATATTCAGCGGCATACAGTTCTGTGTCTAGTGAATGTTTATTATTAAGGCGGAAGCCTTTAATGTCTCATCGTTGTAAGCAGCAGTTGTCGACAGAAAATGTCACGCTTTTCAATTGGTGAAACGGTCGTGACGTCACAGTGCGCAAATTTCAAACGGGGCCAATTGCACTTTGGCTAGTAACCATACAACCAATTGAAGGGAGCGCATAGTGATGCTTTAAGTAAGTGGGACTGAGCTTAGTTAATTGCTCAATTACCCAATTAGCCTAATTAGCTTTACTAGTCAGGCCATATAAATAAATAAAAGCGATAAAGAAATTGGTCGAGCTCAGGAATCGAACCCCGGTCTTCGGCGTGAGAGACGAGCACGCTATCTACTCCGCCATGCCAGCTCGACGGTTTGGAATGAACAAAGGCGCGTCTAGTGAATACGGTGTCTTCACTCACTCTCATCCTCCTTCATTCCCTTCCGGCGAGGTTTAGGTGTCCACCGACAAATGAGAGACAGATACATTTCCTTTCCTCAAAAACCAATCTACCGACGAGCGAGGCGTACAACCGAATGGGCGATGGCGTTCTATGGACTCCTTGGCAGCGTTGCAAGACGCTGTCGCGTTCCACTCCTAGGGGCGAAGCTTAACATCTTAAGCACACATCAGTGACCACACTTTAGGTCAAAAAAGTGCCCCCATGAATTTTGACGGGTGTCCACCGAGATATGTGAGACAGTTACTGCGTAATTTCCTTTCCTCAAATAGAATTTTCATTTTCTTCATTACGGCTCCTCTTTATCTATCTTCTTTCACTCCCACCTCCCTTCCTCTACGGTGCGGTTCAGGTGTCCACCGAGATGACAGAGAATTACTGCGCCATTTCCTTTCCTCAAAAAGCGTTGCGTTCAAAGGGCAAGGTATCGCGCCGAACGGGTGGTGGCGTTCCATGGACTCCCTGGCAGCGCTACAACGCGCTGTCGCGTTCCACTCCTAAAGGCGAAGCTTAAGCGTCATTAATTAGCATTTAATTAGTATTCAGGCACTAATCAGTAATTAACAATTAATCAGTGATTTGCCATCACTTAGTAATTCGTACTCAAATATATGTGACGCCAGCAGTGCCACAGAACCAGCGAAGGTGGTGCGGAAAACGCTTCCGCCTCTACTCACTTTAGACAGTCAAAGTGCCCCCTGAATTTTGTGTTTTTCAGTGCGGGCAGATGGCGCGTTATGTCATAAAATCTTAACGAACGCACATTCAATGCTTTCAGGTGGTCGTTACCGCGTTTGGCACGAAGTTTAGCATTTTCACTTGTCGTGGCACATGGATGGAAAACATAGAACATGTTTTCCGCCCATATCGCTATATAGCTGCAGAAATAATCTCAATTAGCTCGCATGAAACCCGCCTCTTCGCACTCCTTCCGGAGCTCAAAAAACGAACCTATAAATACATGTATCGTGCAAATGGCGATCATGAAATACTAAGCATTTTGTACATATTTTTATATACTTTTTGTTTTGTTCATCGCATGAAAATCAGCACTTGCAATTCTTACACCGCACACTTCATTATTTCATTTCCAAGCTACTAGCATCGTTGCAATGTCTTGTGTGTGCTGTGTGCGACTTACTTGCAATAATTTTGACAGCAAAAGTCTATTGTAGTAGTTTGAAAAATATAATGAAGTAGGCAGGAAGTACTGCTTCACTGTTTCAAACTTTTCTTCTTTTTGCTTTTGTTTTTCGCTAACAGGAAAGAAGAAACTGAGCAGCCAGCTAGACGTCATCTTTTTCGAGTAAAACGGGATTGCGAAAAAAGCTAGGTTTTGTCTCTACATGCCGTTAATTGTAGAACATTTTGCTAACTACCAAGTAAGCAAGAATGCGAGTCTAGTTAGAGTGCTGTGTAGTAAAAGTTCATTTTTTCAATCAACAGCATTTCCTAGAAGTGAATGTTTCAGAAATCGTTGCCTCCTATTCGAGGTCTTTACTGAAACTGTACGCTGAAATGTGAAATCCTTGAAATCGTTATTTTTTCCTCGGTGGTAAGGACAGTAGAGATTAGTTATTCAAAAGCAGTTTTGAGTACTATGACGTGCGCTTATGTGCAGGATTGATTATGAAACGTGTACAGATTAGAAGACGAGAAAATAATTGATTAGTGCCGTGTAATCAGGAACTGATTTGTTCCTAAAGTCCAGTAGCAATCACACCGAGCGGCGAAACGCCATTCCTAAAGATATATAAGAATGAAGCGTAATGTTCTGCCATGTGTTATTTCGCATTATTCGCTTAGCATCACAGCAGCGCGTTTACATACGAGTTAGCTGTCTTCAGAAAATATAAGATGACGTGAAATGTCATCTGTCAAAACCATGCTCGGAGTGAAATGTGAGTTTGTCGATTTCACCCACCAGCCTTCGGAAAATCCTGCGTAATTTTTCATTTCGTTTCTTGTTTCTCCAAGTCATATTTAGGCCGATTGCGTACACATTTTACACCGAGAAAAATAACATTTATTGACCTCTTTGACGCTAATTTAAATCCTTTTGCTAAGTTTCTCTCCGTGGGATGACTAGCTGGGCGTTACCTAAACAGCTGCCATGAGTTCCTAGATCGGCTTACATTTCGCGTATTATTCCTTCAAACCATGTTCCCCATGACATAATTTCTAACCATTGCATTTGGGAGACTAGCAATAGGACATGGATGAAGGAAAGTAACCCTAGAAATAGTCTACAACGGCTAAATATTGCCGTATTTACGTGTTATTTCTGAGATAGATATATTGCCGGGAACCCCTTGGTTGTAAACACATGTAAGCTAGTGTAGAGCGCATTGTTGTGGCCGGAAGTCCCACTCGACGGCGGTTAAGGTAGCAGGAGGCGCGAGGCACGTGTCCCGTGCTGAACATTGGAATGGAGATAAACCAGTCTGCCTTTTTTTTTCTTCCTGCCTGTCGGTTCAATCTCTTTCCCTGGCGACAGCAGATTATTCTTGCTGGTAAAGCATGCAAGTTTTAGTCAACGTGTCAGTGAATAGTCTCAAATAGAGCTAGCCACAAATCATCGAGTAATAGTCGACACTGAGCACAGTTTGTCGAACTGGGGATCTGACCCCTGAAAATACAGACGCTCTCTCGACTGCGCCACGAGGTCGTCATCTTCAGCGTGCTCTCGTACGAAGTGTTAGGTGTATACTCTAAACCTGTTAACCTTTCTCTATGTGCACACTTCCAAAAATTTGCGCACTTTGATTTTTGAGTTACAGCGGAGCGTATTATTTTACCTTTGGGGTGTACCTTTCAATTTGCCGACGGCTGTGAACTAATTTGAGGGTACGCTGCGACCCTCTTCTTTGCTGTCAGCTGCGAGTAATTTGCAGGTTAGGCTGAGAGCTTCAAGTTTTACCGCCCCCGACGGCTCATGTCCCCCCGCCAACTCCTTCACCTCCCCATCGGGGCTTGCCGACTCAAGTTGTAGTTCTTATCTGCCGTTGCATGTCCCGATGTGTCTTCGGCGCTGGCGAGGCAGACAGATGTGTCGGGCCGCGCATGTTCCCGCTCTTTTTGGCTTCAGGAGGCTGCGAGCGGGAATGACATTTTTCGGCCATCGCGGTGGCTTAGTGGTTATGGCGCTCGGCTGCTGACCCGAAAATCGCGGGTTCGATCTCGGCCGCGACGATCGAATTTTGATGGAGGCGAAATTCTAGAGGCCTGTGTACTGTGCGAAGCCAGTGCACGTTAAAGAACCCCAGGTGGTCGAAATTTCCGGAGCCCTTCACTACGGCGTCCCTCATAACCTGAGTCGCCTTGGGGCATTAAACACCATACACCATTCTTCGTTTGGATGGCAGTAGGATTTGGCACAGCAGAGTGCGTTAGTGTTAGCTCATACGAAATGAGGAGTTAGCACTCGCAGCTGCTGATTTGCCGAAATGTCTCATTTTTAATTATTGGAAATATCCTTCGCGTTATGGCATTTCTACAAATCGATGATTATAGAGGCTAATACAGTTCGCAATATCTATCTTAGTTTACTGTAAGCTCAGTAAGCCTGGAACAAATATAGCGTTCAGGACTGTTACTTAAAGGGTTTCGCTAGTTGTTATTTCTGGTTAAGCTTGTACTTCGCCTCACCTTCAAACATCTGACTGGTTACGCAACCGCAGAAAAATTTCTCAGTGGCGCAAAATATAAACTAAACTCGACAGGAAATAAGCAGATATTGATATAATCACAGTAAGTGTAAATTTAACTAGGCATAGGCTACTATATGTTTCATATATTTAAAAAAAGTAGATTTCACAGATGATAGTTGCGAAACAAGCAATACACAGAGATGATAGGTTAGCATAGAGTAAAAGCAGGTAAGATTAGTGCGCAATGAATTAAATACTTCCGTTATACACCGAAACATTCATTTCTTTAGCGCATCCCACTCAGCACACACGCGCACACCATTCCGTCAGATAACACGCACTAAGCAAAGCAGAGAAAATTAGAGAACGGAACCACTCGCTTCGACAACAAAACGATGCACTGTGAGGAACTGCGCAGTCAAACGCCAGTAGTCGATGATTGGCGGGTTTCTTGTGTGATCATATAAATGTACGCGTTTAAAATATCAACAAATGTTTATATTTAGAAAACGTCTATATTTTCCAGCATGAATGGGCTGCTGTATCAATCCGATAATGGGCCTCACCAACCAGGATTCTTAAAACGTAAAAATTGTAAACATGATCTCATGAACAGGCGTTATCCACGGACTTTGCGCTGTCGGAATAGACCCTCGACCATATGTCCTCCGAACGCACTAATGTTATTTTGGCAACCCAGCACGAATTGTTATTTCGGCGCCGTGCACACACGTCTACTATGGGAGACAAAATAACTGACCCCCCCCCCCCCCCCCCCCCCCCCCCTCTCCGTCCTCCTCAAAGTTCTTAACCGTGCCGCATTAGAGTCAGGGTAAAAGTTTCGTAGCGAAAGCTACATTGGCCACGAACCTGCGATTTCGCTGGGGCTGTGCTCGGAGGAGGCACAGAGACCGACCTTCAGCCGTCGCCTAGCAACCGCCGCAGCTGATGGACGCCGCGCGCTAGCCGCGCCATCTGGCATGACGTCACACCGCGCGCCTCGCCGCGGAGCCGTCACCGCCGTATGGTATGACGTCACACCGCTTGCCTCGTCGTTGCGCTCTCCTCCGCTCGCTTCGCCAGCTGTGTCGCATGCCTGATAACATGTTGGAGGATTGAAAAGGACAGCTCGCGAGCGCCGCAACCACAGTTGAGGCCTTTCGCTACGTGGTTTGGTTTGGTTTATGGGGTTTAACGTCCCAAAGCGACTAAGGCTATGAGAGACGTCGTAGTGGAGGGCTACGTATATCCTGGCACAGCCGAGCTAAGCCACTGAAGTTTTCCAGTGACTCTATGACGCCTAGAATGCGGGCACCACCAGGCGATGTTCTCTGTCAAGACGGGCGCACTCGTTTCAACACCAGCGGAGTGTCGTAAGGTGGCACCCTCATGTTGTGCGGTACGGTTTGAAACTTGCATTTGCTGCGGTCTTGACACCAGGAGTGCATCATCTGTTGGCGCCTGCTTGCACTGCTGTACAGTTCGGAACTTGAAGACGGGAGAGGGGGGGGGGGGGGGGGGGGTCATTTACTTTTGGCTCCGATAGTACCTCACAGAAATAATGGCACAGTTATAACAGGGAGGCGGGGCACGAAGCGTAGTAGAACTTGACAGCAAAGTAACCCTGCTGTAAGAATGCGTACGCTGCGGGTGCTGTAGAAGAACGCGCGAAGCGCCAAACGTGGCAGCAGCCGGTGAAGAGACGACCGGCTCCTTAACCCTTTGGTTTCTCCGTTTTATCTGTTACCCGCTGCATGCTAGTAGCAGAGGGTTGCCGCTTTCAATGATAGTAGCTCTGGAAAAAAGAAAGTATTTTCGTTTTTTTTCCCCTACAGCCGTATCCCTGAGGAACGTCAGACGCTGGTGTCCTCGGAGGGAAAAAAGCACACGTTTTTTTTCCATGCCAGGGGGCGAGTTTGAAGAGCAGTTCATGGATTACTACAAAAGTAGCTTGCAACTTTGTACGCTGCAGATTCGTGGAAATTGGCATCTGTGTAACTTCAACTGCAAGTTCTTCCGATACAGCTTATAAATTGCCTGCCTTCCGGTGCTGTAATCTTTACGCTGGCCAAAAACAATTAAAGTATAAAAAATCCTTCGTTTTCGCCTTCATTTCATCGCTGATTACTACTTGGAACTTTCATAGACGTAACTTTATACGTTACCAGGTTTAGAGGGCCTTTGGAAGCAGTTCAACCCGAAGAAATATTAAGCCACTTTCGGTGGAAATGAATGGACTTCAAAAAAGATCCTGCATATTGAATACGCTGGAAAGTTTCTGAAGTCCATCCGTTTATTTGTTTTTGAAGTCCGCAGTACTTGCTTGTCCGTTTGTTTTGGCGCCATTGTTGTCAACAGGCGACGGTGGCTCCCTTGAGCGGCGCGATATGGCACTCACATTAAAAACTTTAATGTCAGCGCAGTATACCACCGTACAGAGAAGCCACTGTCGCCTGCTGCCAAAACTGGGACCTAATAAGCTAGCGTTGTATCCTCGTAAGATTATCACCATAGCAACGCTTAAAATAGAAAAAGCAGTGTTCACGTGGAGTGCTAAGGAGCGCTGTAACTTTTGAATGAGCGAAAAAGAGCCAAAGAGCAGAGGACTCTGTCAGTACTTGAACGAGATTACAGCCGCTGCAAGTAACGGAAACTGCGTTAATGGCAGGAGGTAGTTTAGTGCGTGCTAAAGTACAGCCACTTTCACGAAAGCGTCGCCTCGCTGCTATGAACTGACAACTCATGCATGGCTATCGATAAGTGGTTCTGCGCCTCTAGGTGGCCATTACTGCGCTGCTTTCCAAAATAAGCAAGCAAACAAGTAAAAAAAAAAGCAAACATGCACTTGCGAGTGACTATCATTCTGATGGAAAGTGGACTGTGCTGTCGCACAAAGTTAACATAACAGCAAAACATGAACATGACAGCATCTGTTTCAGCAAAAACCGCCTACATATTCCAATCCGCACGCGCCGTGTCCCTCGAATAAGTGTAGCAACGTAGCCATAACAGGCATTACTGCATAAAGGTTTTAAAAATTAGAATATTATGAGGTAATGTATGAAAATATTGAAGGCAATGATCCATTCTTTCGATTGGTAGCAAAGTCTCTTTTAAAGTGTTTCCATCGCTCGTATAGATTAGGAAGGTTGCCATAGGAAACCAATGGAGAATCTATTTGCCGGGTGCAAAAACGTTAATAGCAAAAAAAAAAATGCATCCTGCCGACAGGAGATGTGCGGATATATAGACTTTTATGGTGAAATCTTAGAATATATGAAAAAAATGCGTTCATAAGCTCTTTCTCGTTTAAAAATCCTTTTGTCCAGAATAGCTGCATATGCATTTGCGTGCCGTATATGTGAGTTCACCATTTTCTCAATGTTTTGTGATGTGCGAGGTACGGAGCCGCTTTTATATCATCCCCAAGCTGCAGCTTGTGCCTAGAAACACTGTCTTGTTGCCTGCTAGTGCGATATTACTGCTGAATGCGGATGTTTGGGGAAAACGTCGTGGTTCTGGCTGCACAGCGAGATGCATTGAGCTTTCGGAAGGCATATGTTTGAGGCCAGCATTCTGCTTACTGGACGTATGTCCGTCGTTCACGAAGGCTCCGTGTGATCATCATCATTCAACTGAAGATTACGGGAGGACAGGAGCCTGAGTGATCAGCTATTTCTTGTTTTCGGGCTCTCTCAGCTGCCCCCACGCTCTGCCAACTTTCTAACTTCATTCCACAGCCTGATTGTGCCGCAATATGCAGCCTAAAATAGTTCCTTCGTGTTCACTTCGCCGCTGTAATCAACACTTTTGCTTTGGCCAGCCATCACGATTTCCACTGCTCAATTGCTCTTAGCGTTAATTTCAGGAATGTCATAACTTTACGGTTATTATTAATGCATTTGCGTTAGAATGGTCTGTGCAAGCGTAAATGGTGAGTATAGTCGAATTTAACGAAACTTAGAATGCCATCTCGGACGTAATGATCTTTAGTGTGGTTTGGTTTGGTTTGGCTTAAGGGGTTTAACGTCCCCAAGCGACTCACGCTATGAGAGACGCCGTAGTGAAGGGCTTCGGAAATTTCGACCACCTGAGTTTCTTTAACGTGCACTGACATCGCACAGTACACGGGCCTCTAGAATTTCGCCTCCATCGAAGTTCAACCGCCGCGGCCGGGATCGAACCCGCGTCTTTCTGGTCAGCAGCCGAGCGCCTAACCACTGAGCCACCGCGGCGGCTGAACTCTGGTGTGTTAACCTCGGATATACCGAACGTAAGCATGGCACCATGGATGCAACTAAGATTCGTGTATTAACGTCTTATATAGCGAACCTTCCTGTGGTAACCCCGGATACAACGAACTTTCGTGTGTTACCTCGTATATAACGAACGCACTCTGCCAATTCCGATATAACGAACTTTCATTTTTGGACTTCAGATATAACGAATTTAGTGTGCTGAGCTCGAATATATGACGAACCTAAGTGTACCGCCTCGGATATAACATGGTTTAGTTTGTAAATGTCTCAGATAATGGACGTTTGGCTCCTAACGCATCCAAACTATCCACCCAGAACTGCGTAAGAGTGTTTTGTTTAGGTACACTACTTATTCCCGGGTCTTAGCAACCAGACATTTATAACCAATAAATAAATACTACCAGGACATGCTCAACGCACAAATAATAAATACAGCACAAGCAGCAGCGCCTGGAAATGTCGTAGTTCGAGCAGTTTTTCATTCCTACTGCTGTGGTCCAGGTGTTGTTAACCAGGGCATGGTTTCAGCGGAGCGTGTGTGTGTGCGCCTCACTTTTCTGTCACTGTATTCCGGTACTGCTTTGCATGCTGAATAACCAACCAACCCAACAAGCCACTTAGCGCAATGGTTAACCAAACCGCGGCTCCTCGTACTTTCTTTTGCCAGGCTCTTTGAGACCACTTCAGCATCAGTTTACACTTGATTTCTTTCGGCTTAGCCTACAATTTTCGAACTCTGTCTTTCTCTCTTTCCCAGTCATAATTATTAGCAGCGCTGTAATCCCCCAGCGTGGCTTGCTTTCTCAGCTTCCAGCTTCCTGTCTCTCCTTTCCTCATTTGAGCCTATGCTGCTTCCTCGGCAGTCATATTTACGGCGTTCCCTACTCATGCACCGTCGTCTCTTGTTCTGTCCCTACGATAGGTGTAACGTTACCACTGGCGTACGCTGCTGTTTGCGTTGGTTTCCCTCACATGCTTTACTGCCGCCTTTTCTTTTATTCTCTCGCAGAGCATTTGCATTCCTTTCCTCACCTACCGCGTTGTGGCAACCGCTAGCCTTTTAAAGAGCGCTAGCGGCTGAGCTCTCATTCATATCCTTGTTTGCTGAATGCGTTAACGTTCAATCCAGTTGATACCCTGGTGCCTGTAGGCGTGCTTTTACAAAATATATGTAAATGAGGCAAGCGTGGGCCGCTCCCTACTGCAGCAGTTATTGCGACTTGCGCCTTGTATTGTTGTTTTCGTACTGACGAAGCGCTTTCAGGAAACACATGTTTATGCACTCGTTTAGTCGGGCCTGTCTTTCATGCCTTCGTTTAGAACGGCGGACAAGTCAATAACGTCAATTCAATGTGAAACCTTGTTCACGGCAAGTGGCCACGGGGGCCGAGTGTTCAAGGCTGGCGTGAAGGTTTAGCTGGACTACACAATGGAGACGCAACTCTTTTAAGATGTTTGTCGCTTTTCGGCTCTCAGCAGTGGATTGTGAGGGCAACTCTTGTGATGGTTCGCCGAGGCCAACGCTCTGGCCCGCTTTTACATTTGTACTTGCGTTCGTTGCACCAGACTAAATAGTTCCATCAACCTTTTTTCGCCGATTCTGAACAGTTCGCTTCTTCTTTCTTTGGCGCTTCCAGCTTGTCTTTATCGTGATCAATGAACCAACAGTTTCCTTTCGCGTGTCTTGTCTGTATTTTTTATTTTTGCGCGCTACATTCCTGTCATGAGCGCTCTGTTGCTTCGTCCTGGCGTTCGTGGCGCCGGGTGAATTCGCCTGGGGAAGCTCTTTTCGCCTTTTCTAACCCCGCCTTCTACTTTTAGCGACGTGGTGAACTTTTTTCGTGATTCATTCACCGTAAACGCTACGTTTGTGTCCCATGCCTTCATTTCTCCCATGTGTGCACTATATTCTTGCCAGGACGCTGTCACTTCTGAACGCTGAACGTAACGGCCACGAATTTATGCGAGTGGAAACGGCTGCCAGAAAAATGAAAAACTGCGTTGGAGTTATAGCCGAGCTTTTAAAGCATTACGCACGCTTCCGATTTTACACCCATGGGGAGCAGTTGAAAATTCGTTGACAACTAACTTTTTCCGCGTATTATATTTTCTGGATTTCTCTAAAGGAATGGAGAGGTGGACGGACTGACAGACATTCCCTGACCGAGCGGAGCAAATATGTAGGCGTTGAATGCTTTTCTGCTTTATATGAAACAAAAACAACTAGAAAGCATGTCTCTCGCACTAATTGGATTTTACTGGACTCTTAACCGCGTTGCTGGAACCAAATGAAAATTTGGTTACAACTCTGCGTTATGTGATGTATCTTGGAAAGTATAGACACTTCAAATGTATGCCTTTTTATCCATGTCAGAACTCAACTATTTTATTCTCTCCAGAATTCCGCACGTCAACAAGCCTCCAATTCAGAAGGATATGTTCCTAAAGGTGACCGTCGCCGACAGCTCCTCAGCAGCTTTGATGGATTAAGATACGATTATGGTATTTCGAATAAAATATTATCAGAAGCACACGATTTCGTAAAACTACAGGAACAGCACTTTTCGCCAGAACTCGAACTCAGTATGCAATAATACAATGTTCTGCACGACACATCGGTCATTGGCAGTCTCACATCTACAGAGTTTAAACGCTAAGCTGCAGAGGAGTTTTATTATTTCGCTTCATAAACGCCCTAAAGCCGCAGATTATAGCAGAATGTATTCTTCAGGCGAGGAAGCCAAAAGGCAGGAAAAAAAAATCATACCCAAATAACCAAGTCATTATGAATGCGTAAGCGTGCGAACGAAGAGGTAACGTGAACGGAAAAATAAAGTTAAAAAGAAAAAAGAGACGAGGCAAGGTAAAGACTCTCGTTATTCCTGTGCATGGCTTTTCATTTGTAACGTATTAGCGCTGTTTTTATGTCCAATAAGTATGTTACGAATTATCCCTTGAATCTTACTTGTTCACATCAAATCTCATTGAGTTGTCAGTTCCCTGGCAGTCGGTCTTCACATCATCTTATCAGGAGTGTTTGATGTTTCTTCGACAAGTTTTCTATGTACCACGCCTACAAGTAGTCGATGCCAGTCCAACAGTTCAGGGATTATCGCGCTAATTCTTGCATCATGAAATTTAGTCTTCCACTTCCGCCTAAACCTGTAGTGATAGTTTCATATTCTGTGGTAGTAAATTGATTCTGACAAGCCGCGGTAATAAAGCCTTCAGAAAAATTCGAGATTATCTGAGTCTTGTTTGAAAACCAGTGATGTAGCGTGCTTGCACGAGACATTGACGAAAGGCTACTCGTAGCAGGTCGTGCACCTATTCACAGTGAAGTACTTTTTTGTTTCGGGATTCAACTAAATCATTTCTGACATCTCCTTTAATCATTCCTTGCCTCTGACTCTGCCTCCGAAAAAAATCCGACTGTGCTATTCTCTCGCTTTCCAGAAAACGACGAAGATGGAAGCGTTAATCTAGCGAATAGTGTGCGGTACGCAGTGAATAGAGTTAATTAACTCCTTGCGAAATGTATTGGAACGAGAGACGTTTTGCATTCTCTTTGCTAATCTTGTTGGCTTCACGATAACTATTTTTTTTTTCAGTTGTTTCTCAAACTGCAAAGCGGACGGCTCATAATAAATTCATAGAGCTGCCTATCTTCTCAAAATCAACTTGTCCTATATATTCTTCCTATTCTTTTCGAAAAAAACGTGGACAGAATTTGATTTACGTTATCATTGCGTCGCCTCTTTTCAACGGAATTCAGGGGTACATATAGAATGCAGCTTTTCAATATTCTAAATGGTTTCGAGGGTCCTCGCCGGAAATGTGGAGAAACGGTGCTCAATCTGTGAAGCTTTGCTTACGCGGGGACGATGTCTCGAAGTGCGCGAATTCTCAGACCAAGTTATTATCACTTTCATCAGTCCCTGAAGCGACGTTCCCGAAGAGACTTTGCAACGATGCCCTGCATTCATTTTGGCACGCTGGCTAAAGTGGTCTGACGGCTTTACGAAACTTTGGGTACACGCGCAAATGCTGAGTTGCGCTATTAAAATGCCCTGGAACACTTTCCTTCCACGGTGCCGCTTTGATCTTCCATTCTGCTGAAAGGAACGACGAAACTTGCACGTCTGCATGATAGATGCACGCGCATAGCTTGCCTCCAATACTTGCAAGGCTTGCGATGCTTTGCCAGTTGTACACGTACCATTCTGCTCTTTTTATTTTGTCTTCAGTTTCGTGACGGAATTATGAGCGTAGATTACAGTAGCCTTTTGTAGGAAAACTTGGAAATCGTAGCCTTTTTCAATTGGTGATGGATTGAAAACTTCCATTTCTTAACAGAAGCCGAAACAGTATAGAAAAATGCATTCCTAGGAAAAGATCTGCAAATTTATTTCGGCCCCTTTGAGATGCTTTATGGAAATCATATTTAACTGTAAACCTGGGCATTTGATGAGGACAAAACCTCTTGATGAAAAGGCACTTAGCCTGGTTAAAGTTTTGATCCGGGATCAAGTACTGGATCACTGAACAATGTGCGAATAAATAAGTTCATTTTGGACCTGCCAGAGAGGTTCTAGTCTACAATAGCCCTTGTTTCGGGTAACTGTAGCGCTATATTTAATACTTTTTTTTAAATTTTGATCGCCGTTCATGTACACTCGCATTTATAGTAAACAACATAACAGTTAACGTATATATTATCTTCAGAAGCGCTGCCTGCTTCACTAATACGTTCTCAAAACTTAAGGAGATATCGGAAGTTATCGAAAATGGCCAAGATATTCTAATCTCTGTCCAAGAAACTATCTCTTTTTGTCTTTTTGAATTCACTCCAAATCACATGTCACTTTTGCCTGCGCAAATCATCGTATATCTTAAACAACATATAGCTCCGATAAGGTACAGGAGAAAGGGCACAGTTCGGCTGGCTTTAGTTTTTGAGAAAAAAAAGAATGCCTAAAAACTCTTTGCGCAGTTTAAAAGCGCATTTAGTATTTGTCATAATGAACAACAACAACGAAAAACAGAAAGCAACGCTCTCCATCTTGTGTCAGTCGAATCGGTGTATTTGCTTGCATAATGGGAAAACATTCTGGAAAAATTATGGTGAGCTGCTTATGCTATACTCCTACTTGTATGGCATCGACCATGGCGGGATCACCGCAGTATCTTCGCTGTGAAATGATCACGCACCACGGAGGGGGCTGAGCCAGACATTGTATTGCTTGTATTGTATTGTATGCTTGTATTGTACGATAATTAGGGAAGTAACAGAAACGACTATCATATGTGCACATGTGAATTTTGCAGGTTCAGACACTGTCTTCCATTTTGATGACAAAATATACAAGACTCCGGAAATCCAACAAACTTCTGAACACAAGACACGATCTGGTACTTTTCTACACGCATACGTACAACGCCTTGCTAAAAGCGACCCAATGATTGGAAATAGTGACATCAAAACATTGGGGTTTACCAAATAAGCCAACGAAGGCTATTGGGCTCATATTTTTTTTGCGAAGACGCACATGGGGAGGAAGTCGGGGATAATATAACATTACGTACTGGTAAAAAGTCTTCCGAGATGAATACGTCTAAGAGCATGGGGACGCGCTCACTGCTTAGAGAAATTTTATTGGTATAATTCCACTCACTCACTCACTCACTCACTCACTCACTCACTCACTCACTCACTCACTCACTCACTCACTCACTCACTCACTCACTCACTCACTCACTCACTCACTCACTCCTCACTCACTCACTCACTCACACTCACTCACTCACTCACTCACTCACTCACTCACTCACTCACTCAATCACTCACTCAGCCACTCACTCACTCACTCCCTCCCTCACTCACTCACTCTCTTCTCACTCACTCACTCACCCAGTCACTCACTCCCCCCTCACTCACTCACTCACTCACTCACTCACACACTCACTCACTCACTCACTCACTCACTCACTCACTCACTCACTCACTCACTCACTCACTCACTCACTCACTCACTCACTCACTCACTCACTCACTCACTCAGTTACACTTTGACCGCGCACAAATTATGAAACGATTTACGAGGAGTGCACAGAACTTTGGTGAAACCTGATGCTAATTCGGGATAATAGGTTGCAAGGGTAAAGCCACTGTAAGCAAGTACTGGACGCGGCTGGCGCGAAATTAGACGTGAAGTCGCTCATTACGCTAAATAAGAGAAAAAGTTTAACAAGGTTTATCAGCTTCATTTCATTAGCGCCATGCTTTAATAATTATAATACTCGGCAAAATAATTAGGGAAGCCTGAAATAATTAATCCTCATTTAAAGGCGCACCTAATGTTGCGTAAATTTTCAGAGCTGGCGCTAGTGCTGCGGCTTCGTTAAGAGGATTACACGGCTTTGAAATTTTTAAGAAGATAAGCGCAGTAGTTTCGTCATTGCGCTAGTTCCATGGCATCATATGAATGGATCATGTTAAGCGGGGATAACTTTGTTAAGGACAAGGTTCTGTCCCTTTTTTAGCGAAAGAAACTGAATGGAACTTTAATTAACAGGAGTGACCATGCATATCATCCCCTTTAGCAAGCGACGCCCGTGTGCAACTATACTTGCGGGTTTTCTGAGACGAAACTTGTCAACAAGCACGTGACGTAATGAACACAGTTGTGTGCCACTTTTTTCGAAAGTAACCGAGAAACAGGGCTTGCTTATCAGTCATATTGTGTAGCCCTTACGGTGCTACTGCAAACCAATAGGTCCTGGACGAAGAAGACACAAGGGTTCTCCTTACCTCGCACAGATTAAGAGCTTAAGGCCTGCCATAAGTGCCTTGCTACACTCCTAAGAAACAAAGCAAGTTGATCGGTTACCTTAAGAAAAGATGGTACAGTCTTTGTCAAAAGTTTAGAGCCCAGGGGGTTCACTTCCAAGCTTTATATTGGGACTCCAGGAGCGTTCATGGAAGTCCTACATAATGCTGGAGGCAGTACCAGAAATCTTCTCATGTCCAGGAAAGTTGGAGCTTGAGATCCATTAAGAACGACATAGTGTGGCTCAAAAGAAAACCCCCTGGGCTCCAAACTTTTGACAAAGGCTGTACATGTATGTATGTACGCATGTGTACGTACTGCCGTACCGCAACCTAAGAAAAATTTAATAAATACCACCCATTAATGGTTTTCTTCACTTTATAGCCTTCTATAGTGAGCGCTACAGAAAATGCAAGCAGTCGCAGCTTTTTTGTTTAGTTTTACATTATAGAACAGCGGGCGGTGTGGTTGAAGCTTTGTGTCGCGATCCACTTCATGACGTTTTTTTTTTTTTTGCGCACAAAGTCTAGGCGGGGCTGACTTTTCTATTTCATCTAGTGAATGTATTGCTGTCGGCTGTGGAGGCCTTTCAGCAAAGAATGTTTGCGTTAAATGCATTTCGCTCTTTAGCATGGGAACGGCAGATAACGCGGGTTAACGCTGGGTCGACTTCTTTGAGGTCACTGTCCTGTACCGTTGAGCCCGCTTCACGGATTCCTAATAAAGTGTTTCTGCTTAATTAAAGAGAACCGACGGTTCAGTTCTTCAGAACAATAGCTATGGGAAAGCAGTAGCTGCGCTAATTAAGATATGACGCAACTGCAGCAAAGCGTTAATGCCTGAAATCACTGCAAACACCGTCCTTCTTTGCGCGATTGCTTTGCAAGTATAATATATAATCCTTTTATTTCTGCTGGCCACAGGCGCGTTTAGATTAATGGAAGTTTAGTTTTTCGTTCATTGTCATGAAAATTGGTTTCAAGGAAAGGAAATGGCGCAATAATTGCCCAACGTCTTGGTAGACGTGTGAGAGGGATCGAAACGCGGCCGCCGCGGTCACGCAATCTTGCGGCGTCTACACAACCTGCCCAACGAATATGAGCAAATTGCCAACTGTGGCAGGTGGCAGCTAAATTATTGATTGGTCAGCAACCTGGGTAGCGCAAGGCCCACCACTGGGAGCAGCTGCCATCGCAGGGCAGTGGCGCATAGCTTAACCGCTGCACCACTGCGCCAGGAGGGGTACGAGGACTCCCAGGGGTTTAGAACGTAAAATACAAAATGACCTTCTGAATTTGTGAGAATTAACCCCTTATGCTATCGCATAATACCCTTGATGCGGAGCTTAAGTGCCCCTCCATTTGTTTTTTCTCAGATTCTGAACCAACAATTAGTGATAATGCCGGTCGCAAAATCCCCTCCTCGACTGCTCAAATCCTAGAATCATCACCCCTGCCCAATCATCTCATCACCCACCTCAGGATGCCTTCGTACAGCGCACACACAAGCAACGCGGCCGCTCACATCCAAGCCTGAGCAGTCGTCAACCGGGCTGAGAGCGACCTGCCTTCGCCTCGCGGTGCAAGGAGTCTCCTCAACTACGACGATCTCATCCTGTTTTATAGGAATTCCTGGCTAATCTATCCCTCACCGCGTAAATATCTTCCCAATAGCGACTAGGCTTTGTGGCGCAGACTTCAAACGGCCGCCGTCACTACCCCTTGCCTTCTCTCCATTTTAAGCCATGGTGAAACCTCACCTCACTGCCACTTGTGTGTCCTAGCACCAGAGCCGACTTTAATCCCGCCTTTCTGAACAGCACGAACGAACCCAAGTCCCCGTGGCATGGTTCAGAATATCAGGAACAATAGGAGGCTGCTCCGCGTAGCTCGCAGCCGGAGTTGCAGCTTCGGACAGTGGACTGGGCCCGAGGGCTCACCGAAGCACAGTGATGCCCGGCCACCTAGAGCGGCCTGAGGGCCCGTCCTCGTCCTACTTCCTCCCCCCCCCCCCTTCTCCCTTTCACTTGTTCCTCTCATGAGTCAATAAAGTTGTTTACTGGAAACTGGAAACTGGAAACTTTATTTTATTTACAAATGTAAATACCTACCTGCCGCTCTAGCGCCGGACGTCTGCCTGGCAAGCACAGTTCTCTTGCGCCCCGGTGCCTCTGCTTGTTCTGGCGATACAGGAAGCGTGCTCGTATCATTACGCACGCATCACGCAGTATCCTGCTCGTATCCATGTAAGTGCGTGGGACGCTTGAGTCCTTATGCCCACACGGTGTCATATATTTAGCTATCGACCGTTGTTCTTACGTGCATGCCACTGCACTGGTGGAAATGCTAGCAAGCGCTCGCCTTTTATTTTGCTATCTACGCCTCCAATTTAAGAAGCTCAAATAAACGCAACAGAAAGCGAGAGATAGGAGCCGCTGTTAGAGAAAATTTTTAATGTGGAAGCAATATATGGCTTGGCCGCGTCAGCAAAGTGTGCCCGGAAAACGTGTCCGCAGATTTTGCCCGCACGATTACGTCGTTCTGTGAAGATAAATGTGCGAAAGTGTGATTGTGATAGTGTGATTGTGCAATAAATATTACCACGCGAAAAATTTGGTTGATGAGGTGCAATTACTGAATTAATTAAAGGCAAAGAAAGCCCGAAAAAATACACTTAAATGTTAAAAAACCGACGACGTCTATATAGTACATGGACGTCAGAAAAGCCGCGGACGTTTGTATAGCATCGTAATGAAGTTAAGCTTTCGCATTTCTTCAATGCGGGTCGCCGCAGTGATGTGACAGTTGTTATTCTTGTACCTAGAAATTCACTCATTAAAACATTTATAGGCGTTCAAAAGACCGTGATTAAGATTTATTTGTCATGATGAAAGTTTTCGCTCTAGTCCTGCAGCATCAAACGACAACTAACAAATAATAAAAGCGGCCTGCCCCTGTCACTTGAACCTATTAGAGCGATGCAAATGCCGCTGTTACCAAAGGTTTAGAGAGCGGAAATTGTTAAGCAGAAGCCGTTGTGCCGTTAGCGGTGTTCAAGATAAATGATTAATATTTCTGAGTAATGTCGTTTACAGACACTTGTTCACGAAAGATTTAACGCTATTATGGATTTAAAATTGCGCAGCGGTGAGTGGGCGTAGGGCACCAGGAATTGTAGTGCATTCCACAAAAAGAACAAAAAAAAAGCGCGGTAATCCGCAGGCTGCAGCTTAACGTGGTCTTGGTGCCTGGTGGGAGGGGACGCCGTATTTAATGATATTTGCCGACCACGGGTTAGACGGTGAGCTTCGAACCGGGGCAGTGGTAGAAATGACAGGAGTTGGGGATCACAAGAAGACAACAAGCGAGATGTGTGAACTAGAAAACAAAGGCAACATTAGTTTCTTTTAATCTTGCATCATTAAGATCGCCAAGATATCTCGAATCGTTATTCATTAGTGTACGGAGTGAAAGCTCCTGCCAGTATTATGGTGGTGCCTAGAAAGATCTGAATCCCCAGCTACTAGGCTGGCAGTGAAAACTTCCTTGCGCGTGATGGTGCCCGCTGCTTGCTATTTAAGCCGCGCTTTTGCAGCCGCGATCTCTTTCTTTCTCTGCGGAAGCTCAGTGCTCGTTCAGAGGGTGGTCAGCCAAGCTTCCTCCTGAGGGGGGGGGGGAGGTCCAAACAAAGGCAGCTGCTGCGCCATCCGCTGAGTAGCTTCCTTTTTATTACCCCCCTATTAGCCCTCTCAAGAGAAAGATAAAAGATATAAATGAGAGAGAGAAGGAGCCTAGACCAACAGAGCATTGCCAGGGTAACAGCTAATGCGAAATTCGAGGAAATAATGCTCATCGCGCTCGTGCTCGCGAGGCTCGCTGTCGACGACTTTAGGGATATTCAAAATTCCGAAAGTCCGCTTTCCCGCATAACAATGTTGATAACAATGTTGCCCAAGAGAAGATGGCTGACCATGCGTTTTCAACTGAAACGAAGCAAGAATGACGTTTTTTTTTTCATTTCATTCTTCGGAGATACTTTTCTTACATTCTATCCACACCCTTAGCAGCTGTCCTGTAGCTCACGCATTTTTTTTATAATAGAAGTCTGCCATCTTCTCTTTGTAAGCATAGTTATGTGGGGAAGCGCAATTGCGGAATTTTGAATATCCGCTCGTCGCAGAACGAGAAGCCTATGTGCGACGTAGCCAGACCGAGGAGGGCAAGGACGACCTCCCAGCTGCGAGAGCGGAGCCGGCAAGAGCGCGTAGAGGGCGAACCTTCAACGTCCGGAACTGCCGTCTCGAATGGGGGTCGTGATAGGAGGAACGCGATGGAGAGAGAGCCTAGGAGAGGTCAGGCTGAAGCAGTAGCCGCAGCCCAACGGCCGGCTTACGCCGATTAACTGGGTTGTTTCGATGTTTAGCGATATATATTTTTAATGTTCTCTTTAATTTTGTTCGATTGCGTCCTTTGCGCTGCTCACTATATTTTCTGTCTTTTTCACTCTTTATTTTTTAATATGTCAGTTGTTTTCTGCTTATTATATGCCAGCACCGACCTATTTTGTCTGTCAGATTTTCTGCAGGGCGGGTGTGCGTGTATAATTCGTACCGTCTGCGTTTTCCAGCCTTTCCACTCCTTTCCACTTTACTGATCATCTGCAAATCCTCAATGTCCGTAGGAATTGCTGCACAGACTAGAGAAGGCACAGCCGCCATATTATTGCCACCCTTTAGTCCTGGCCATACAGTAAAATGCGGCTGCTAGTGGCCTGTTTTGAGGTGAACTTCAACTTTTAGCATTTTATCATTTTTTAATGTCGGCTGCTCCTACGGCGCCATTTTTCCGCTGTCTTATTCTTCTATATCTAGCCCTTTTTGTGAAGGCATCATGGAAAATTTATTCCATCTTGGCTCCTTGCGTGTCCTAGAACTTGTTCGCATAGAGCGAGAATACTTAATTTATGCAATATAATGCAAAATTTCGACTTTAAGCAGCAGTAAATGCATGAACGTAAGCACTCTGCCAGCATGACCTTGTACAGTCCCTTCATAAAGTAAACACCTCGAAAAGTTTGCTTCAGAGCCTTGGAGCTGTGGAACAAACTCCCTCTTCCCTATGAAGCTTAGGACTGCCGGATGTTCTGGAAAGCTCGATACGTGGATTCAAAGGAAACCACTTAGGCTGCACTTTTTCGACAGGAAATGTACATGCCATTTACGCATCCAGCCTGGAAGCGAATAAAACATAAAGCGGAAATTCCCTAAGACGGAAGACCGGGCTTGTTGGTAATTTATCACTGAACAGCGCAGAACGGGGCACGAACGCAGAATAGAACCCAATGGCATGAGCGCTGACTTTCAACAAATCGAATTTTAGTTAGTGAAGTCGCGGGAACCTGCGTGCGTAAACTACTTAGATTCGTGGACGACTTGCTCTCTGGCGCTTTGTTCTCCGATCCTGGTGAAAATGTTTCTAGAGTTATTCAGCATTTTAAGCTTACAAGCGAGATTCCCAAGAATGCGTCATTATGGTTTTTGGATGTCAGAATTTTATTCTTGGGTGACCCCACTTGATGGGCATAGGAGCCGACGACAAATGAGCTGATTTTACCGTATTCACCTGCTCACTCAAGGATTGTAAAAGGGGCTATCGCTAAACTTTGTATCATCAATGTTTGAATGAAATTGTGCGTACAAGCCATGGCATCTAGTTTCACACAGAAGATGGGCCGTTTGTCTAGCGGAGGAAGACCCGTTCATTTGTTGGTGTCTGTTGCCGAGTGCCTTAAACACAAGATGGAAAATGCCAGCAGCGATTCCCCTGTCGAAAACGCAAGTGCCAAAACAAAGATTGTGGCCGTTCCGTACATCTACAATTGATCCTATTTGTTCAATAAAATTGGCAGTCGAGTTGGCGTTAGTGTTGTTTTCTTCGCACCTGAGGCGCTTTAGTATCTGCGTAATTATGTCTACAAATATCGGGAAGAAAACACAGGTTACAAGATCAACCATCAGAATCGCTTCATGAATGCACCGAAGGCACTGCGTTCTCGATCCCCTTGACATTTGGCGATGTTTAGATCTGTCAAACTGGCTGGTGTGAGATTGAGAGGCTGAAAGAACACCATTAGGATGTGAACAGGGCTGTCAGGGGCAACTTGATGCTTCACTGCCGAGAGTGCGTTCGCCTGCAGAAACCTGCTTGTTGTGAGCCGGAATCCACACCCTGCACTGTCTTTAAAATGCACAGAAAAAAATAAAATGGTGCACGACATAATTGACGGGGCTAAAATCTCAAAGAACCATAATCATTGCGTTAGCTCCCCTTCCGGTGCGCTAAGAAAGAGCTCGTGCTTTTGAAGGCTTCATAATCAAGGTATTTTTTTTAATTTCACATACTATCCTTCTGGTTGTTACTCGGCGCATTGGTTTGTTGTTTTTTCGGCTGCAAGTGTACCGTCTGTTGCAAACTTTTGCAGCCCACCACGCCGTTTATTTCAATGTCTCGCGCTCTTCTCAGTTAGTGACGGTATAGTAACCTGTAGCTTTGCGCAAAAAGTGAAACCAGCGTTCGCGAAAGACGTAGTGCTCCTGGTGACGAATGTTTCGGGGCTTCTGTAGCTGTTTCTTGTTGTGTGCCGGCTAATGAAGTGTTTTTTAATGCCTTGAAAAGAAATATAATTAAGCGCTGTATAAGCGCAATCTTCTTCATTGCTGAACAGTTTAATGAGGACCTCGAATATGGCAGTCTTGATGCCATAGGTAGCATAAAAGGGTTCTCGTACAGCTTCTGCCCTCACCGCGCGATCAAGTTCTTACGTAGCACTCGCAGTAATGCAAGACGTACTCCGTCCGCCGCTACGGACGAGGGTGGTGCTGGTGAACACTCTCAAGGTTCGATTACACTACACATAAATACCCCCGAAAGCAGAAGATAGGACAAGCGTTGCAGTAGCTCAGTTGGTAGAGCACCGAACGTGAAATTCGGGGGTAGTGGGTTCGGACCCCATCGGCGGCATGGGGTTGTTTTTCTTCTGCTTTCATTAATCTCCCATTCATCAAAATCGCAAATAAAAAAGACATCCCGTATGGACCTTGAAAACAATTCGAGTTACCTAGCGCCGTGAGAACCTTGCAGCGTGTTATATTCAAAAGAAACCGTCAGCTGTACCATATTAGTGCATGTTTCGTGTTAGGGGCGTAATAACGGCCATGTTAAGTGTTCAGAAATCCTTCGGGAACTTTAATCGTCCGGGCGTTCTACATGTCTTTCTTTTTTGCTCTAACGCTTGGTTTGCTTCAATAGTTGAATGAAAGAAAACGTGCCACAAAAAAAAGTTGAAAACCTTGTTGTAATATTTTTTTTCTTCGTCTCTGAGTTATACGACCCGCTAAATCAACGACAGCTTCATCAACTATAAAGTTCCCGAGCGTTTCTTTCTTACTGGGGCTCGAAATCGAGGAGTTGCTTTTACTTAAAATTCGCATAAAAATCCCCAGTAAATCAGAGCCTTCATATTGATCCAGACTATTGCGCAGACGGTTCAGAAAAGTTTCTTGTTATACGGGTTGCCGGCGCGAACGCTAAGACTGTGCAAGGATTAATGAAATCCTGTTGCATAGGCCATCAAGCTCGCTTTGTCTACCGAACCCTTTTAGTATTTTGGCTGCGCTTAGAACTAGGTCTTTCATTTTAACGACATGCTCTGTTTGTTACCAACACCATGAAATGTCATTGAAAAACTTTGTGAAGTTTGAGCTCTTTATACGGAGATGAAAGCTAAAAACACGCGTAGTGCTGGTTTTCTTTTTTTTTCTTTTCAAGCCAAGATAATAGCTTCACTATGGGCCATTGCATACACTGCTTTTCAATTTCAAACACACAAGCAAAGTAATGATTCTAGCTGAAAATATTTAATATTTTTGCATGCAACCTGCTGCCCTACATTCTCGCTACAGCACGAAAGTAAGTGAAGTTCCAACAAAAGTATTTTTCTAATTAAATATTTGAGAGGCACAGAGTTAATATGTGCTCCAAACTGTGGAATCAAGTGTACGCTCTAAAACTACCCATTGCCGTTCCATTAGTGTGTACACGCTGTTCTCTCGGTGCTGATTGTAACTTGACTGCAGAAGTTCCGGCGTGTTGTGTTTGAACATGATGCAAAGAATAAACAACGGAATATACTCAGAGAAGCGATTAGTCTAGATCTGTTAAGCCCTAAGTTGAACCCGTAATATTGTTATGTGAGCAAATAGAGAACCCTACGCAGCCTTTCCTCCCGACGCTCTCCTCGTAGCTCGTAGGAATGTTGTTCGTGCAAAATTTGCGCCGAAGTCGGTTTTCCGACATAGCTTTCTTGAAGTTGTCTTGTAATAAAGCTATTTCATCGTGATCGCATTCAGCACCACCCTTGTTCGAATTTCAAAGTGTTGCAGGGATGTAGAATTATAAAATAAAGAAAAGGTATCCCCGTGGCAGCTGTGGCTTCGGGGAACGTTTCGACATTGTTGTAATTAGTAGGAACAAAAAATCCCAGTGCTGCGGCCGCAAGAAGGCAACAAATGGGGGCCATCAGTTCACTTTTCGTGCATTCGTTGCTGGTTATCCTGAGAAAGACAGTTTAAAAGCTGTTTTAGCTGGGTGAATTCTCGACTAACTACAAGATGTAGGCTCCTTTCACTTGGAATTTTTTTGTCGACTGTGCTGGAAGCTCGCTTATGACACCACCTGTTAATTCGAAACCAGTCTGCTCTATTATCTCATCGTTCTTCTTTTTGTTCTCCACGTTGCTTCTTGTTTTCTCCAAGCGTTATTGAGTGCATGTCTTACTGACAATAAATGATAGCCAGACGAAGTTGACTTCTCGGCATAGCGGGAAGAATCATGCGGACAATTTGAGACAGCGTTTAGGAGATAGTCGATGACAATATGAAGGGCTAAAGTGAAGTTTTTTGGCGTTCACTCACTGTCGCCTCAAGCACTGACTCGCGCTTGATACCGCAATTTGTGGCTGTTCGTGTCCTCGTCATTTTGTCTTTATCTCTATTTTTGAATTTTATTTATTAATTATTTATTTATTTACTCCCCAAAGGCTCCCGTTAAGGGGTATAACTTGAGGGGTAGGCGTGGAGTACTGCAGCACAGGTGATTTTACAGGAAATTTTCGATGGCAGTCTTCAATTGACGATGGCCTGTTAACAAGGCGATGTGAGCGGGCAGGTCGTTCCAATCCTGGGCTGTTCGAAAAATGATTTCCGAAATGTTGTAGTATGGGCGCGCTCGGGATAAACAGCTATCAGATGGCTGTGGCCAGATAAGCGAGGGGCTGGACGGATGGAGATGTCCGGAGGCAGGGTATGAAAAAATGCTCAATATTTGCGTCCTCTTGGGTATTTTCCCCCTTTATACCCTTAGGTTACTTGCATCGCTTTGCAGGCATCTCATGGTGTTAGTTGCATCATACTCATCACCGACATTTTTGGCACGGATTATGTTCTCCTGAGTGCGTGCAGTGACAGAAACCCCCGAGCCCCTTAATGCGCCCTCGTCGTCCGAACAGCCACCTTTTGAGAAGAAGCAGAAGCTGCGAATGGCTGGCACGCCGTGCAGGAGGCGTCGAGTCTTGTTAGTTCCCCGCCGTGTTCCCTGCCAGAACTTCTCCGAAGACGGCCCGAAACGTGAGACTCGGCTGCGGCTGATTAAGCAAGCACTCCACCCAGGTAAGGTCATTGCCTTGGAGATATGATGACACGAAGCCATTGTACGCACGCGAGGTTTCTTCATCTCGTATGATCGTGCATGTCGCAACATAGAGATGCGGAGTGAAGCTTAAAGAAAGAAAGCCCGCGGCCAGCTCCTGAACTCATATGTCAAGATAACAACATGCGAAGGCCGCGTTCAAATTGGGTTACAAAACTCCGCCCATTACCTTGGTGTTTTATCGTAATTTTTTTTTTATAACTTGTAGTTGCAACCGTAAACGTAACATTGAACCTCTGCTTCATAGGCAATGCATCTTTCTGAACTGAAGCGGTGGCCTAGGCATATGAGCATCCGCCTCGCGTGCAGGAGGTGTAGGGTTCGATCCCCAGTGCCGCCGGCTACCCACCAGTGATACAATGGGTACAAGCTTTCCCCTGGCATGGTGCTCGGCTTCTTTAGGGTGAAATGCCTGGGAAATGGGTCTTTGATCCCACCTTGAGCAGGCGAGAAGACCTTGTGCCATGGCTCTCTTTGGACAGAGATACTCTTACGCCGTAAGAAATTCACAGTCATCATCAAAAACTTTGACAAAAGTATTATCTTGAGCGTGTTTTATATGTTCATGCGTGGTGAAAGTTTCGCGCATAATGAATGCAATTTAAAATGTGAATGCAAGCCGCACAAATTCGAAAACTGATAATGTAGAAGTGGGCTTTTTATTCAGCGGCTGAAATTAGAGCAAAAGGCAGGTAACGAGCACTAGCGGCAAAATGCGTCCAACGCATGACATGTTTTGGCGTTACGCGTTTGACATCTTACACCCTGCGCATGGCTAGCCCGGCGTTTCCGGTCTTTTGAATGCACCATCCAAATAAGTATTTGTGATAGCTGCAAACCAGCTCCTTCTTGAAACCACTTTACCCGTTTAGCTTAAAAGAACTACTTCGAAGACCTCTACGCATCCGATATATAAACTTCATTATGCAACATTATAGATATTGCCACACTCGATGGATGGATGGATGGATGGATGGATGGATGGATGGATGGATGGATGGATAGGAGCGCCCCCTTTGAAACGGGGTGGTGGCAATTGCCACCATGCTCAGCTTTTCTTTATTTATTATTTTTTTTGTTTACTGTGTTGGCAATTCTCATTAAGATTCTCCATCAACTTTGCCTACGGTTTCCTACTATTCTAACCTTATGGCACATCTCTGCTTTTCAGCCACCAATCCTCCAATCGCTTTTTGCTGACTTCCACTGCAGATTTATTTACATGACCATTGTTATCTTTAAACCCTAGGGCCTCAGAAAGAGTGACTGTGCCTGCATCGACATCCGGATGGATACCATCACATTTGATTATGAGGTGTTCAATTGTTTCCACAGATCTACCACACACTGCACATGTGTCATCTTCTTCGTTAAATTTATTTTTGTAGCTGCGCGTTCTAAGACACCCTGATCTAGCTTCAAAAAGTAGGGCACTGCCTCTTGAGTTATCATAGAAAAATTCTTTCCTGATCTGCCTTTTCCAGAATCGATATAGTTCTACACTATGTTTCTTTTCCATTGAATTCATCCAATTTTTAACTTCCGCGTTTTTAACCTGTCGTTTAATGCTCTTTCTTTCTCCGTCCTCATGACCGGCATACTTACTGGTTAGTTTTCTAGTTCTTTTCCGCCACTGTGAGTCAACGTTCTTTCTGTATAAATATTTAAATACCTTAGCTGCCCATCTGTTATCGTCCAATTTCCTCAGGCGTTCTTCATATAGTATTTTACTCCTAACACTCTGCCGGCGCCACCTAGTGGCCAAACCTTGTCTCCCAGCGCGTGGCCGAGCGTCTTCTCTGTCTTGGATGAGCTCGGAGGTTCGGCGAGCCTCGTTCTAGAAAACGGCTGTGCTTCCCGCTTCCTGCTGCGTTTGTCGGTGACAATATCTTCGCTGAATGGTTTGAGGTCCAGTGGACGTAAGCGCTGTGGTAGAAAAAGTCTCGATCACATCGTCGAACATGCTGTTCAGGCCACAACATCGCTTGTACATCGTCTACGAGCTCATTATTTAGATTACAATAAGACTGTCTCGTTTTTGCTACACATGGGGCGCACTCACAAAGACATAATCAGTGAGGAACAGTAGAAACTGGTTCTATGTGGGTCAGATCTAGCCAATTCTACCTTGTGGTCACCACCAATCTCATCGTTCAGCGACGTCTGTTGCCCGGAAGTGACGGTGGGCATTTCGCTCAGTCCGGTGAACAGTTTTAGATAACGTGACAAGGTCACGTGAACTAGGGGGCCCACCTGCCACGTAGGGGGCGACCACTTCACGTGACCTTGTCACATCATCACCGGACTGTACGCAAAACGCCCGCCATAGCAGGTGTAGTTCAATTGGTGGCTGGTCGTGAGAAGTTGCTCGGAAAGAGGAACCTAGGTCTTAGAAGCTGCACTCATGTCAGCACCTGCCATCGCAGGGCAGTGGTGCATCGCTTAACCGCTGCACCGTTGCGGGGGTAGTCATATGATGGCCCTCAGGGATCAGCGAATGTTAACTAGAGGGTGACCAATTTCGCATATATAGGTATTAACTATTTACCGCTACCGCGTCATACCCTTTCGATACCGAGTCCGATTTCGTCGATTTTTGTCTGGAGCGTTCTTGAGGTCCATAACCTCAGCCTCAAAGCGAAACAAAAGTGAAAACCCTAAGTACCAGCGCACCTAATTCGCATTTGGCCTAACCAAACTAAATTGGCCGCCATTTTTTAGTGTAAGCAAATAATAACTGTCACGTCCCACCGCAATTACTTTTAGGATTTTTGTTTATCTCTGCACATATCAATCGGTGCAACTTTATACTCCTCCAGACGCCTATATTTATGGCTTCTGCTATTGTTACCTGCTGTATAAAAAATGAGAGCTCCTGTGGCGAGTGGCGTAGTTTTAATAATGACAATAACCTGCATCATTTCTTTATATTGGTTAAAATAAGAAATAGGAATGAGCCCGCATATCTGGTATTTAATAAAAGAGAAGAACGAGAAGACACCATGCGTGAAATGTTGCAATTCCGTTGAGGACAACAACAACAACAACTTTGTTCTCTCAAGCGTCCACTTTTTTTTTCTTGTCCTTCTTCTTCCCTTAATTTGCCGTCTGCCGTCGCGCTTGAAAACTATGAGCGTGATTTCTGTTTCCCGGCTACTGTGAAGAATAATCGCATGAAACCACACCAACTCTGTTTCTTCACTTTCCGAAACTGAAAGTCATTACAGAGGAAAAAAGTCACCTCATTTTCAGCAGTGGCACGCCAGTTGCTTCCCATTTCTGAGAATGAACAGTTTCAACACTGCGTCTAGCAGTTTCTTCGCCTGCAGAAATATTTGCTGCATCGAAGAGGCATTCAGAAGCCGAGGTATGAATGCGTACTTACCGAATCTAAGAACGCTTCATGACTGTGCCGCGCCAGTCGCTTCGGTAGTCATGTTAGTTCTGCAGTCGTGACATCGAAGATGCAGGCACATCTCGCGCGGTTCGAATACGCAAATACCTTTGAGAATTCTGCATCCGATGTGGAAGCACCGGGTTTTGCTTTCACTTCAATGCCCGCCACAAAAAAAAGTGTGAGTGTTATGCGAATGGCTATGCGGTGCCATGGCTTCCGCTGCAGCAAGTAAGCAGCGGTAGCCGAGGAGCAGAGCTTTGCAGCGAAGGCTGTCGTTAGAATGAATGACGGAAACAGAACATTCGAAGCCGATGGCTCCGGCGCCTTCGAGAGCTCCTCAGTGATACGCCCTTTCGCAAGTCCCATGAACGCGTTCCAGTGCAGGTCTTGTGCGAGGTGCAAACACGCCAGACGTTTCAGGTGGATGAGTTTCTCCAGCTCATATCCTGGTCGTCCTTAGCTGCGGCCGTTTATGGTTACCGTCTTCGAACAGAGCAAAGTGTTCAGATTATTTTTTTCTTAGACGCAGCTGACAGTATACTTAGTGTTCCATGCGGTCTTCGCTCGGCGGCAGTGACATGACGTAGGTGCCGTCTTTGGAAAGGCGGTAATGCAGGCTACGGCTGCAAGAGTTTCGGATTACAACGCGCCATTCAGTTGGCTGCGGAGCGAGTATTGAACACGTTGCTGTCTGACATGGAGAAGCTTATTGGCAGGTAGTCACGCACGAGGCCTTGCTCGGCTTCGACGTTCTTCTCGGAACTTTCCAGCGCCAGAACGCCTTCGCTTAGCTCCTAATCCCGGCGCTGCCTAACCAGGCTAGGCATCGAAAGGAAATAGGTCACGTGCCTACGCGTTACTTAGTTGCTGGGAGAATTGGATTTTCAGTAGATGTTTCTGACGGTGATATTCTTGGTATCAGTGAGAGCAGTGTAATTAGCGCGGTCGAATCACGTGGTGTCGTGGTTCGTCTCTTGCAAGTCCAGCGGGTGTGGTCGTGTCCTGGCAATCCGGCTTAGAAAAGCGAGAACGCTGCCGCACCACCTCTCCTCCCAAGTGCCTTCACTTGAACAAGTGCCAGGAAGATGTAAAAAGATGCACTGAGCTGAACAACGTTCGGAAATAGAGACTGAAGAAATCGGCGTGGAACTTACTGACCACCTGTGAACGGCATAAGAAGCCTATATCTTTTTTTTGTACTCAATGTTCCGGAACAAAAGTCCTTTTTTGTGTTTTTAAATGAGCTCGTTGCAAACGTAGTTTAATGCTTTTCTGCTGTCTGTGAGGCAGCGCCTTCGCGAATATGATTCATTCTTTCGAAATAAAAAATTCTCACCTGGTATCTTTGGTTGTATACCCTGTGAAAACTGCGATTGCGAGTGCCTGCACAGTGTTGGAAATGCGTAAACTACTGACTTATCGGACGTGAGCAGGAAATAAGCAACAATGAAAAAAAAAAAAACGAAGTTCGCGGCCTACAAGACATTTTTCTATCGTAATTAAGAGGTTATCTGCGACAATGACGCAATTTTTTCATATTATTTTTAGCTTTCATGTCCTGAAATCATCGTGTAAATAGCAGGATTGGTTAAGAACTTCATTCCATGTGCAGGCTTCAGTTATTGTCTTTTCTCGATGACAAATGCGAGTGGCAGACGGCGGTTTTTGAGATTGTCTCTAAATTGCACCATGAGCAAATTTGTTGAGGACAAGCCTCTCCTTCTCTCTTTCCTGAGGCTCAGCAGGCCCAGCTCTTTGAAAAACCCAAGTAAGAACAAATGGCATTCGAAAATGTCCACTTTTGTTTAGAGTTAATTGAAATCTTCGCATATTGCACTAACGCCATACTAGACGAGAATTTCGCATTCCTTTCTCTTCTGTAATTATTAAAGGTCATTGGTGCTGTTCTTAATTGCTGAGATCTCCACAAGAGGGGGCGCACATTTCCCATATATATTATAGTGGAGGTACATCTTGGTTTTTTAGATCTCCGAACTCTTTACTTATGGAGTTGTACACTTGTTAAAAGTTTTATCAAGTTTCGGCGATTCCCTCGCATTCCTCTGCAGTTCACGAGTGGAGTACAGTTCCCTAGCTCCAATTTTCCTTGAAAAATTTTTCAGTGCATTTATAAAGCGCCTCTTCAACCATCTTCCCCCAGAATGACAATCTCGACTTCGCATTAATAATCTTTCTGGATTCATTGATAACTTACGTGTATTTTGCGAACCTTGTCCTTTACCGTAATCAGTTACCAGGATAGCCTGCCAGTTGTTATCACTGTCAGCGGCTTATGCCATTAAAAAGGCAGCATAAGATTGCTAAGAAAAATTTACTAGCTAAACTAGGCTGTCGTTTAGTTAAAACATTCGCGAGCGACGTCAAGTCCCTCCTTTTTCTCCTGATTATTCACTTCTTTCTTTTCTCCTTCTTCTTTAGTCTGTTTCTCTTGTTCTTTCCTTTCTTGTTTCGTTTCTTCTTACTCTTTCTCTTCTTTCTTTTGTCTTGGCTAGGCTGTCAGCCTGGCTTGGCCTGCCAAATTCTGCAAATCCAAATATAACTACAACGGTCTTGGGTTACACGAGGACTTAAGGCGGGCTCTCGTTATGGCCGTGACCTAAAGATACATAATAGTGATTGTAAAAGCTTTTTCTGGAGGGGTACTTGCCGTTACACGTGCAAGTAGGCAACACCGGGCTCAAAAATTGTTTGCCTCTAGATTGCGCTCTTCGCGCAAACAGCATCGACTCCTCCAAACCAAACACCTCAGTGCAATACGGCGGAGAGATGAGAGAGGCAACACAAACAAGAAGCAAGGTGGGACGTTCTCAACGTTATTACTCTTTCTTCTTGCGTATGTTGCTCGAGTGTTATCTATGGAACGATCTCTTGCCTAGTGCGAGCCGAAGGCACGTGTTTACTTTTGGAAGGACTTTTTACTGTTTTCAAACATAGGTCTCTGCGATTTACCCGCGTGGGCAGAGGCACCCGAGACATGAGTGCCTGTGCTTTATGATCAGTGAGATTGCCCGGTCTTTTCATCAAAATTGAAGGAGTTTCTCCCATCGCTGCTTCTGTTACCCCGGGCCGCTGCGCTTTGAAGCGTGAGAAGCTACGTAAGCGTGGGCGGACGTGGGCGGTGAACGTTCCGCTAGCGGTGCGGTATGACCTTGTTTGTGATGCAGACGTCAGCGTTTTTCGCATAGAGAGCTTTTTTAGTCCATCGTCAGCCATATATTAAGGCGAGCGAAGAACACAGTCTCCCACGAAGATAGCGCCCGTGCTAGCATAAAAACAGATACAAACACGTCCATGACTCAATTCTGCACGCCCACAAGCATTTAATTTCAAGCACCGCTGTAAAAGCTCGTGTAATAGAATAACGGGTTTGCTATTCACCAAGGTAACTACCCACATTTATGAGACATTGGCGTGTGGCAGATGGTACAGCGCGCAGATTTGTGCATTGGTGTGCGAGAAGACAAGCAGCTGTTGGCTCGGATGTCAAGAAAGTCGTTACGCCCAATAGTAGAAGTGTTACTGGAGTGCCATTTTCAGCGAGAAGCGAGCAAACTCCTGTAACTATAGCTGGCCTGTGAACTTTCTTGAAATTCAAAGTTACCTGGACACAGTGAAAATGTCGCTGTAACTGCTTACTTGGCGTCATATCAGTATAATGCGGTGTGGGTGCCGTGTTAACCTACATGAAACCGGAGTGGCTCGTACAGTGAAGAGAAAGGCATTTAACAAACTAGCACTAAGCCTAACGTGGAAAATTGGGTGTGTTGGTACATGTCTTGAACAAATAAGTAGCACCGCAAGGAGCGCCGTCCTTGTTGTCTCGTCTAGTCCTCGTCTCCTTGCGCTGCTATTTATTTGTTCATAGCACTAAACCCATGGCTAACTAATCATTCAAAATGAGTGAAATGATTCTCCTTGAAGAGCGTATACAAATATAACAATCTATTGACACGTTTTCCAAGAAGGACTGCCATTGCGCGACCGAAGGTGGAAAACACGAAATAAAACACAAGAAAAGGAATACAGTATAGCATTGTAACTGAAAAGTATACAGCGCGGATGCGGTTATTTCGTGGCTTTTATTGAGCAGCTATTGCGAAGTGGTGATGTGTGGTTCAAATAAACGCGGCAAAAAAGTGGGAAGAAATGAACGACAGATGGTAATTCAGTTATGTTGACGCCTCTTTATTGGTGACTGCTCACGAAAAGAATAAAAATAACGAAATGTTATATTCGAAACTTTGCGGACCTCTTCCACTTGTGAAAAAGAGTTCGGAGGATGCAAAGCTTGCTCAAACTCATATCAAGTAACCTGAACTAAAATGAAAATACTGCGAATTCATGGCTGATAAAAAATTCGAACACATCGCCAACCAAGAACTTTAATATGAAACCCAGCGTTTCTTAGACGGCTCGGCTTCTTCTGCAGGGGTGACTGGGAGCAGTAGCTAGCGTCTTTAATTTGCATCGAGTGGAGCAGGAGCTCAAAAGAACAAAAGCTGCGATGAGAAAGGCGTAGGAGAGGAGGAGGGGGGAGGGAGCGGATGGTTAAGGCTATGAGTCACGTTGTCGGGCTGTGGGGACGCGGTCAATGGCGACTTTTCTGCTTTGAGCCGCAGAGCCAAGTTCCTGTGCATGTACTGCGGACAGGTTTCTCTTTGTTTGGTTGATGCTGTTCGGGGTAGTTTGCATGTGCCAGGATTCAAGTACGAGCCTTTTTTGGTAAATAGTTTCGCTTCCGAGGATACTCCAGCAAATATCACATCACACGAAGGCCAACACTCTTTTCGAACCGTGACGAACGCACTACTTCCATTCGCACACGTCCAGTCCTTCAAAAGCTGCTTCTTGTAACAGTACTTAAAAACTATCAAAACTATAAAACTGTGTTCTTAGGAAATGCATTGCTCCTTCCTTCCTCCTATGCTCCTTCGCTCTGGAAGAGAGCGGCTCTCAATGCAAACATTGGGCTAACAGACTTTTGACATATATCTAAATGACTTAAAATTTTGTTAATGCATGCACTCTGTGTCCGCTCATGGCCGCTTTCGCGAAAATTTTGAGCGAAATACTCACAACTAGGTCAGTTACTTGTCGTAGGGATATTGTTTTCCAGCGTACGTGTCATTCAAAAGCCAGGCCCCGAGAATGGTAAACCGGACCCGAGCATTGCCCGGCTTAATTCTGTTTCGTGATAAGGCCTGATATATATCGTATATATATCCTAGTACCTAGTATAAAGCATCGTGCTGAGGTAGACGACCCGCCAATAGATGGAAAAAGTGGGTGGTAGATTTTTGTCCATGCAAAGGCTTTCGATGACGCGTACGCCAGGTTAAACGAAAGTTTAATGTCAACTCTGAGAACTGCTAAACTAAAAATACGCATAAATGATTGGCTTGTCCACTTCCTGCAAAGATTTATGTATGCGTCGCGTTCAAAGCGTTTTCGAGGTTCGGACGGAAGATTCCCATTTTTCCTAGTTGTCGCGCTATACATGCACATGCCCTCATACTCAGGAAGAATGAATTTGTGAAAACATTCATCGCAGACTATAAGGCACTCTCCTTACACTCGAAAGTTCGTTTTATACCTACCTAGAGTTGGAGAGGCAGAGGAATTCCGAAATGCATGGCATGAATTGGGAATTTTGCGAGCAGGTTACAATTTATCACGTACGTGTTAGCACTGCACTCCAAATGTCTGCCAAGTTAACTCGACCTGTTTGCGTTAACCGGCCGAAACACTCTTCTTTCCTCCAAACTTTTGGCGTAGTAGACCCAATACTTGGGATATAAATGTGGTCATTTTACTAATGTTCCTCAGTTAAACAATTAGACCATTAAAGGCCACTCAACCGCACAGGCATGTAAGTTGCAGTCACGATTTGTGCTGTGCTCGGCCGCAATATAAGACATCATCGTACTGCTAATGCATCTAGGGCTGAGATGGCGTCGACGTCTTGCGCGATGATACTGGGTTTCGCAATCAACCACATAATTTAAACTTCAGCAAGTTTTCCCAAAGGGAGACAAGAAGAAAAATCATTTGCGCCGTGATTACGCACCTTATTGACGTCAGTTTACGTTCGGTTTTTTCTTATTAACTTAACAAAATGAAACCAAAAAATGATGCCAAAAATTGAAGCATGTTTTCATTCCGCATAAACTGTTTCTTTGCGTAATATACCATCGTTAGAGGATGTTCTGATTGCCACTGAGTACCTAATTGAATCGCAGTGCGTAACTTGATGCTTAACTTGCAGCTCAGTCACTCCGCATACATTATCAGATGACGTGTCTGAGGCACCGGGGTTATGCCAAAACGGGAGCGTCGCTTCAGTATTTCCAATTAGGGATTGCGCTTCCCCAACCCCTTCAGGATGCGCGGCGCTACGCTGGGCCTGCGCTGGATGGCAGCTAACCTAGGCGGAGTCTCCTCATCGTCGTCTCGCTCTGTGCCGTAGTTACGCAACGCTATCGGTAACTGGCGGGTGGCTGCTGTTTCCTGTGCTATACGCGAAGGCCCTGGGTCTGGTTCGAAGAGAACAGCTGGTGATGGGCTCCTTGCTCCAGGCGTCTGAAATAAAATGTGGTATCTGTAGTTATTCTCGCAGAATAAGACTCTAACATTGTGCTGCAGCACCTTTACGTAGAGGTAACCAGGAACAGCAGCGTCGTGTTTAGCAGAAAGATATGAAACGAATGACGCTGTGATCCAGCATACGAAAGAAGCGAACACTCACCAAAACCAATGACCATAGGGAAACTTTATTTTTTATTAAATTATTTTGATTATTAAGCTAATCTTGGAGAACATTGAATGAAAGGAAGGAATTTGTTCAGTGGTGAAAGCGTCGCCAACTAAACAGGCAGGAAAGTTATAAGCACAAAAGTCTTCTTTTGTTATATAAAGTTTCGGAATGGATGCTGAGGCTAAGGACGGGCCTCTAGAATTTCGATGGAGGCGAAATTCTAGAGGCCCGTGTACTGTGCGATGTCAGTGCACGTTAAAGAACCCCATTAAAAAACAGATTCACATACCGCAACGGAACGAGAAAAAGAAGGAACACGAAAACACAGGACGGGCGCTGACTACCAACTCTTGGTAGTCAGCGACCTTCCTGTGTTTTCGTGTTCCTTCTTGTCCTCGTGCTGTTGCGCTGTGTGAGTCTGTTTCTTAAAGCATGAACCAACTAGCCCACACCAGAATCCTCTTAAAGAACCCCAGGTGGTCGAAATTTCCTGAGCCCTTCATTACGGTGTCCCTCATATCCTGAGTCGCTTTGGGACGTTAAACCCCAATAGACCAAACCACTGTTTGCTTTTTTCCCCTGACCTTTTACTTTCGGACTTTGTTTATCGTTGGTGGCCCGTGGGCCTTTCCCTTTGTTTTCTAGACAAGAAGGGACCACAGCACTCTCGAGGAGTTATAATCCTACGCTGCCGTTTCCACGGTGTTTGAGAACTCTGATCTTTTACGCCTTTTATCTCAGAATGTTCTGCGCTCAGCGCGTAGTGGTGACAACGCCGTGAACAATACCGCGACTGTCATGATGTCCTAGCGGCAAAGTACAGCAATAATTTTAAGGCAAGAGAGCTAAGGAGCTCGTGCTGCAGGAAATCCGGTGTCGTCGTCGGTGCCTTTGACCGTGAGCGAAAAGTCTCCTAAAAATCTCAAGAGAAGCAACCTAGGAGGCAGGTGGGCCACCTAGGTGGCTTCACCTTGTGGCTTCATCACATCACACCTGCCACGGTGCGCAGTGGCAGGTGGCAATTAAATGAATCGCTACATGTTGCTCGGCAAGAGAAACCTCGGTCGCACAAGCCTCACAAATTGCAGCGCCTGCCTTCGCAGGGCAGTGGCGCATTGCTTAACCGCTGCACCACTGCCAGCTAATGGATCGGTATGCAGACTCCCAGGGATCTATGAATGTAAAATAGAGAATTACCTACTCTGCTTATGTGGGCATTAACCCATTAAGCTATCGCGTCATACCCTTAAGGCAGAGCCTAGGTATCCCCTCCAAAACCTGTTTTCTAGCTCTGAAAATTAAGAAGCGTTAGAAGAAACTAACCAGAAAACGCCAGCGGCGGATTCCCGGTAAGACTAAGCGGACTTTGCTGCATAACAGTGTGCCCAGAAAGAGACACTTGTGTCGCGGTTACACTTTAACTTATAACAGCAGATATGAATTTGTTCGTTCACGGGGGGATCAATGGTTTCTGAATAATCAGTAATACCTGGTCTAATACCTATACGACACCCTGACTAGATTCTGTCAAGCTACCCTGGCAGTATTACTCTCCGACGTGCCGCCTTATTTCAGTGTTCATATAGTGTAAGTTGGTCTTTGCGTACCGAAAAGACTTGTATCGACTTTCGCTGCCGCAGCCTGCAGACAACACCACTATTTCCACGTGAAATACGTTAGTAATATGGCATATGCTATGACAAGATATGCTATGGTATCATAGTATGGTATATCAAGGTGTGGCATGGAGTGGTACGGTGCGGTATGGCATGCTATGGTACGGTACGGTACGGTACGGTATGGCATGGCATGGCATGGCATGGCAGGGTATGGTATGGTATGGTATGGCATGGTTCGGTATGGCATTACATGGCCTGACATGGCATGACATGGTATGGCTTGCCATGGCGTGGCGTGGCATGGCATGGCATGGTATGGCTTGCCATGGCGTGGCGTGGCATGGCATGGGATGGCATGGTATGTTATGCTATCGTATGGCAATGGCGCGGTATAGTGCGGAAACATGAATACGCTCCACATGGCCCAAGAATGAAGCCGTAGTGAAGGGCACCTGAAGGGGTGTGTTTTGTCCCAAAATGAACGTCCTAGTGGCGACTTGTGCAAAATAGGCGAGCAGTTAAAGCAGCTGTTTTCCTCAGACTCACTGCGGGTGTCGCCGCCGCAGAATCCCGAGCACTCGTCGCAGAAGTGGGAACCTCCACTCCCCACTGCCTGAGCAGGTCGTCCCGGATGCGGTTCAGAATTTGCGTCTTCATCAGAGAAATGATGTCATGCACGCTGGTTGGTGGTCGGCCATGTGGTGGGGGTTCAGTGGGCGGTGTTGGCGCAGTGGGCGCTGAGCTCGTGGTTGGCGTATAAGGGTTGATGACGATAGGCTCGTTGGTTCCTGCGCAGAGGAGTTCAAGTGCACGATTTTTTGCATCCTTTTTTGTGGGTGCACTGATTGTTAAAGGCATGCACTTCCTCGTCGTGCTTTCCTGTGTACAACATCTAAAGTGGAACTCAAGGGTTGTTTTTTTTCTTAATAAAAATCTACAGCTGAAACTTTTGTCTTTCTGTTCATTTTTTTGCATTTCTTCAGCAGTAAAAGGCTCTTTATTTGCTTTGAAATCTGGATTTGAAGAAAAAATGCTTTTTCCGACACTTATTTACCTTCTTGACGTTAGTCATTATGTCGAGGGGTGTGGGTTACCTTGTTTCGTAGAGCAAATTTACATTTTGTTTTGGTGTTTCTTGGGTAATAAAAGTCTGCCATCTGATGCCAGACAGAAGATTCAGGCACCATGATTTTTAGTTTTCTTGTCTACTCAACAAAATGTTTCCTGACGTCACCACAGCCTAGTTATGGAAGTACACTGCTGTGGGGATGGCTGTCGCTGAATTTTTGCTCTTTTCTAGCTAATATACCAGCTGTTCATCAATCAGTCAATCAATCAATCAATCAATCAATCAATCAATCAATCAATCAATCAATCAATCAATCAATCAATCAATCAATCTTTATTTTGCATTTTTAATACACATAAAAATGCAGGGAGTGGGGACAAATAGCTGCTCTCAGGCAAGCTTGGCTGGGTCCCACCCCCTTTGCATGGCAGTTTGTGCAGCAGTTATGCATGAAATGTATTCGTTTCATTTTATTTCTTTTATTTCATTTTAAGTAGCCTGGTTTTAATTATAATCAAGTAATTAATCAATCCCGGCACCTTTAAGTTGCCCTGTGCTATCTTTAATAAAAATTAGCGGGTTGCAAATTCAAGGGAAAAATTTGTCTTCGTGAATTGCCACTTTTTAAGCTGGTATTCCTTTCATTGGTTGGACCAAGTATTTGTCAATTTCTCATTGACCAGCTGATCTGCATGACAATGCGGAAATAATCTTTTTTAAACCACAAATTCGCACCCTGTAAACTTTTGTCCATGACATACCAGATGTTTTAGGGAAGCCTGCCCTTAATATTTAAAAATAGGGTTTTTTGAGGTAATAAAGAGAAGCTTTTTTGGGCACAGTAACACCATGAGTTGGCGGACATCAAGAAACAGGCGAATCTTCCTAAATAGTGAAGTCATTACCCATACTAAAATGGTTAACTTTTTAACTATTACCGATAGGCACCTGATTGCATTTAGAGGTTTATACTAGGCCGTTACTAACAGACATATTAGTTTTTTTTTAATTTTGAGAATCCTATTAACCTCTCTGCTGCGGCTAAACTAATTTGGGCCATTTCTGCCGCCGTAGAAGATCGCGGCGCCTTTAAGGAGCGCAATGAGACGTAGATCAAAACGCGTCACTTCGTGACGCACTTGTCACGCGACAATCTCTGCTTCGTCCTCGCTGGACAAGTGAAGTGGCGAGGAGAGGGGAGCTCCGTAGCACCGGTAGGGCAGAGACTGTCGTGTGGTACATGTGTCGCGGAATGACGCGATTTTATTGACGTCACTTTGCGCTCCTTAAATGCACGCGGTCATCGAATGGCGCAAGAAATAGCCCTAATTAGTAGAGCCACAGTGGCATGAGTAATCGCACTTTAGGAGTGCTAAAAACTGATTTTGCTATTACTAACGGTCGGCTACATATCTCTAACTGCAATTAGGTGCCTAAATGGTAATAGTTGAAAAGTCAACGATCAGAGTTTAGGTATTCACTTACTAGTCACCCCGATTCAGCTTTTTTTTGTGTCGTCTTACACTGATAAACTACGCCGAAACAATCTTCCCTTTACCACAAAAACCCTATATTTAAAACTCAGTGGCGGGATTCCCTGGAACACCCGATGTACTTGCATGTACGCATATGTGACGTAAGTATTTACGATATTATTCTGTTTATTTATTAATACTGTCAACCCTCATTTGCGGGACGTCACAGGGAAAGAAAAATAAAAAAAAACACAAGTATCAACGCCGCACACTTCCGATCCGTAATACAGGATAACAAAAATGTGAGGCAGTCTTCACCGCTGTTCAGCTACCCGGTATATAAAAGCGGTGAAACTATGCGGATTGTTAGGTACGCTGTAGTAAAGGTCAGTCTATTCAACACAAGAAATCATATCGGGGGTTCCTTCAGGTGCCCAAAACATCTAATGTGCTACTGTCTTTTCATCGCGTGTTTATCGCGTGTTTATCGAGTGTTTATCGCGATGTGTTTATATCGCGATTTCATCGCGTGTTTATGGCTCTTCGAGAAGAAAATGAAAGGCAAAAATATACTAAAAGGAGCCCACTCCAAACGGAGTTATCGCGGGCTTAAGCCAATCAAATTTAAAAGCATTAGGGACTTAACCTGCTTGCCGAAATGCGTTTTCCAAAGCTTAGAGTTACGTACTTCGTCCTATACACAAACAATTTGTGCGAGATCAACAGCGCTAAGACATCGTTGCATTATTGGTACGATCGGCATGACGCTTTTTATTTGCATGATGATTCTATGCCACCGCACAGTTTGCAGTGCATGTAGGCACTCGATAACTATTACTGGAGAGATTGAGCATCTCCACAATTAGCTAGGAACCGAGGACCATGTACGCCGGCCTGTTGATGTTATAGAAGGACTTTTTGTTGGGCTAGATGGTGCATGTTGTAAAAAAAGAACAGTAGCGCAACCAAGACGAACACAAGAGAGGACCACACAGGACTAGCGCTAATGGAGGATTAGAGCTACAGGATTAGAGCTAGTCCTGTGTGGTCCTCTCTTGTGTTCGTCTTGGTTGCGCTACTGTTCTTTTGTTGATGTTAAGACGGGAAAAAGCGAGTGCTTTGCGAATGAGCTGCGTAATAAGTTTTAGTAATTAGTTTTTGCAACTAATTACAGGATTAGACTGCTGCTAGTTAGTACGATTGCGCGATAGCTTCAGTCGTTATGCGTTAAAGGCCACCTTGACCTCATGATACAGACAGCTTATTCAGAAGACTCCTTCTCCGCAACAAGCGCGGATTGAAGACAAGAGTTGTGCTGATATGGAAACCCACACTAATGACGAAGATCGCTAATAGTTTATTCATGTTTTCCCAATTTTCAGTGAAACGTGCACAGTTTGAAAACATAACGAGAAGCAGATATTATTTACGCCCGAATCCGGTTCGGTTGAAAAAGGTGACGTAAATAGTGGAGCAGGATAGCGTTTATCCGTACTGTGGCGCCAGAACATACGTTCTGGCACCGCCGCCGCGGTGGCTCAGTGGTTATGGTGTTCGGCTGCTGACCCGAAAGACGCGGGTTCGATCCCGGCCGCGGCGGTTGAATTTCTTTGGAGGAGTAATTCTAGAGGCCCGTGTACTGTGCGATGTCAGTGCACGTTAAAGAACCCCAGGTGGTCGAAATTTCCGGAACCCTCCACTACGGCGTCTCTCATAGCCTTAGTCGCTTTGGGACGTTAAACCCCATAAACCAACCAACCAGAACATACGTATTGCGAAAACAGATCATTCGAATGGGAGAAGCAGATGAAGTTAAGCATTGAATCTCAATTTCACAGCCTCTGATTTGTCGCCTGAGAGAGCTCAGCTTTCATAGGAAGTGAGTAGAATGAGTAAAGTATAAAGCTTCTCTTCTACCCTGCTGAAAAAAAAGTTCTATGGTGCAATAACCTCATAGATCATTCATCATAGATTATCATACAATCTTTATGACATATCATACAATCTGTATGATATATCACACTGATTGTATGATATTCTATGATGAATGATCTATGAGGTTATTGCATCATAGAACTTTTTTTTTCAGCAGGGTAATGCAGCAACAAAGCTTGGCAAGGTGCGAGGTGAAAAGAGGAAAGGTGACGTGAAGTGTTAGCAGTGCCTCCTAGAGTACAGTGCCTGCAGCGTAGGCGGTCGGTCTGGGTAATATTGGGAAATAGCGTAGCACGACCTCTCATCAACGACGCCAAAGTGCTCGCTTACTGAGGTTTCTGCCAGCTTCATTGAGAACTTGTGCACATTTACTATCGAGGGAAGTATTTTCATCAGTTATAAAAAACTATGTCCATTAATAGTATTTACAGATATCGTGGGTAAAAAATAAAACTTTAGGGATGGGGTGTTGATATGCTGATGAAAACAGGTGCTGATGTTAGATTCAGTGCGCCTTCGTGAATTAGAAGTTTAAAAGTTGCGAATGTGGCAAAACCATGGTGTATGTTTAGGATGCGATGAATACCGCAAGAAACATATATCTTGATCTCACTCATGAAGTGAAAAACTAATGGGACACAGAAATAAGGTGTCCGGGAATGCCTTTCAAAAGCGATAGCAATAGAGGCTCCGTTTCCGAGAAAAGCCAGTGTCGGTCCGTCTTTATCACCAAAAAGTAGTTGGCCTATCTGGTTACGGGCAACGTTCCCACTATGGCAGGTAGCAATAAAATCAATTCAGATAACCTCAATGGAACTGCCACCTACCTACTGTGGCATTGCACATCAATCAGCTCAGTGGTCGTGAGGTAGACAGCCTGGTGATGAGCTATCCGTGAAAAATGAGCCTTGCAAGAGCTCGCAAAGAGCAACCTGTATCACACAAGCCTGACCCGTGGCCGTGCTTGCAACAGCCGCCCGTCGAGTCAGCGGCGCATCGCATAACTGCAGCACCACTGCAGTTATGCAGTGGTGCTACATAACTGCTGCATAGTAGTTGCGAGGAAGATATTTTTAATACCTTCAAAGAGCACTAGTAAGTGTAAGTTAAGCGTCGTCTGTGTGTTTTTGCTTCTTCTTGTCTGTTGTGAATCTGAACAAGCGACACTCTTTGACGGAAAGAAATAAGGTGTTCACGTGGCAGTCCACTACGTGTGTTGCTTCCCGGTCGTGCGTTGGAACGCATGCATGCAATGACAAAGTAAAAACAGTGCATTAAATTTTACGTCTACGTACCTCTGCTGCCGGAACTTGCAGCACAAGGAGAGCACCCATCGTTGTATCCAGACATGGGAAAAGGAACAGGCATGGGGACCATAGTGGACACGACGCTTCCAGATCCGACACCGTCGAAGCTGTTCACTATGGGCCCCTTGCATGGACATGGCGGAGGAACACATTTGCATGGTTTGCGGCAGTTGCAGGCAGGGTGGCATCAGCAAGTTCCGATAGTGGGGTAGGAAAAAGAAGGTGATCCCTTGGCCCTGGCGTGGTGACCTGGGCCAGAATCTGCTTCCACACCGCCGGGGTCGTCCCAATGTGCGTGGCGACTCAGGGCTGAGGCCGCCAGGAGCTCCGATGGCGCTGCGAAAAATAATCACCTAATTTTTGCCTGTCGAACACTTATTGAAGCGAAAGCTTCACTACGGGAACATCGGCTTCAATCGCGGATTGTGTAAATTTGACCTTCAGCTAAGTTAGAGGTCAAACCATGAAAAAGAGAAAAAGAAACTGAATCCATACCCATGACTGGGAGTCATGGCTGCGCGAACAGATCTCCTGTAAGGGTCACTCAGCGCGAATACTAGGCTGTCGCCGCAGCCAACACGCCTAGAGTTAAACTGCACCCTACTCTCGCACGGCGCATTGAAGAGAGTCGTCTTCATCAACTTCCATCAGCTCCGTCCCGCGGCGCTGCCTCCTCACCGTCGTCTTAGCACAAATCCGTGCTTTCGCTCCGAATAGAATGTAGTAAACATTCTGTGTAGTTTTTTTAGAGAAGAAGCCACTAAATGCTCACTGTAATTTAGTGCTAACTTTGTCGAACTATCTCGCATTTAAAATATTATCCCGATTTAGTTACTCCTAGAAACCAAAAAAATAAGGGGACACTTGATCGCCGATTACATGGGATTATGCGAAGGCACTGGCTGACACTGCCAAAGGCGAAACGGGGGTAGAGGAGACGGTTGGCAGGTGGCACCTCACATGACTTGACGATGTAGTAACTGTTTCGACCAATCAGTGAGTACATGTCACATTGCTGGTTTTTACCGTGATGAGGCTTTTAATGCAGGGGGGGGGGGGGGGGGAAGGGGGATGGGGAAAGGAGTATGGTTCGCAGGTGAAGGGAGGGGGCAAGCGCAGAGGAGGACTACATGGAAGAAGGAGGAATATGTGGCTCTTCCATTTTCTTCGACTTTCGAACCGATTATCTTTCAAACAATTAGCCAATTTTAGTCAATTTCCATCGGTTAGTCACCATTGTCAAGCCGCATGCGAACCATTAAATTAAAGGATTTTTGCTAGGTCGGTGGGTCGAGGCCACGGAGGATTAAGGGTTGTGGGAGGATGTAGCATGCTAACTGCCCTCCGACGACATAGTGCCTTCTTACGCGCATTCATGATATCGCTCACCTAGAGGATGTCTCCCTGCGGAAGGAGCCAAGAGCAGACCTTCTGACTGTCGCTGACGAATAAGCTTCATCAGTATATCGGCTGTTGACGCGCGGGGCGTGGACGGGCCAGAGGTGTTCTTGGGAGCACCTTTGGGTGTGGCGGACTGGGCACCATGATGGGTGTCTTGCTGATCGTCTTTGGGAGAATCCTTTTCGGACTGCTTGTCTGCGGGCTTTTGGTCATCTTTCTTGTCATCCTTGCTTGCTTGCTTCCTATCGTCCTTATGGTCGTCCTTACGGGATTCCTCGCGTTCTTCTTGGTGGGGAGAATCGGCGGGGTGATCCTTCTTTTCATTACCCTGTACAAATGATGAATATTCGCAGAAAAAAAAGGCGTTCGACAGGCTGCTTTTCGTCAAGTGATTTAAAATTGAGTAAAATATCTTTTCACGCACTCACTCTGCACTTGCCTGCACAATCACTAAGTGCAAGCCAGAAATGACGAGCTTGTAATGACTACGTGCATGCCAGATATGAAGTCAAGGAAGGTGGGGTTCTTAGCGAGCTCCCAATAACAAGGAACGGAAGAGAAACCTTTCATCCGTTCGCCAACGTTTGGACAAGAGTACTCGTATTGCCGGGACAAAGAGAAGTCATCTTGCCCAAACGTTGGGCAGTGGCTTTCCTCCCTTTCTGTTTCTCTCTTCCTGACTAAATTACTGGCTGAGGCGTTCATATCGCCCACTGCTCAATCTGCGTGGTCCGGTGCGATGCATTTCTCCTGGTTGACGTAATATTTGCACGTTATTTTAGCACAAAAACATGAAAACACGCACGACTGCGGTTGGAACGATGCACCTCTAATTGAGGAGTTGGCCTCCGCAACTTAATTTTGCTGAGTGCGAAACTTAAAGCCCATATTATCTAAAAAGTTGCACCAAATTGCTAAAAGCAGCCACTATACGGGTCAGTTGATATGACGTGTTCTTCCGGATATTTAAGTATACGATTGCGAATTATGCTTTAGATCTATTGCTTGTGTTTACCTTATATCGACAGGTTGTTTTAATGAGTGTTGCGCGGAATTTAATTATTCAGAACGCAATTTGTGGTTGTTTAGCACACCATTATGTAACGTAAGTTGAAACGCTGACTGCATAGTCTTGCCTCATTGCACTGGCATGCATATAAACTATGATCCGTAAGGTTTATACAAACCATTGTGAAATAATCAGTAACGCATCAAACATTGAAAGACGGTACGGTTGAAGGCAACTTTTTCACTTGAGGCACGTAGTGCTGTGGTGTGATTTCTACTTCTGCATTCAAGACCTGTTCTACTAAAGGCATCGATGTCACTATGATTCGTTCTTCAGCCATTTGCTTAAATACGTATATCTGGGCCAGTATTCTACAAGGTGCCCATTTTGCATCGTCCACTTCGCGTGCATTTGGTCCCATGTCATTGGTCACTCAGATATACCCGGGGCTTTCGAGCACCTGTAGGAAGCGACCGGGCCACTGGGTGACTGGCTGCGTACCGCAGCCAATGGCAGCCAATGGCAGCCAATGGTAGCCAATGGTAGTCAATGGCAGCCAATGACAGCCAATGGTAGCCAATGGTGAGGTCCGCTCGCTAGCCACCTAATAGTCGGGTCGCCTGTCGCGGACGCTTGAAAGCGCGGGTATATCAGAGCGACCAATTAGAATTGACCAAACAGAAGTGAAACAATCAATGGAAAGTGGGAAACTTATAGAGTACGGCCCCTGGAGTCGCAACGGGCGCCAAGAACAATCGCCTCTAGGAAGCTTTGCTGGCAGCCAGCAGCGAAAATAGTGATTAAAAACGTTCTTTATTAGACGGCACTGGTTGTATAGCTCATGTCGATGGAATCATGTTTTCCTCGCTGCGATGAAGGCTTTCTTACGCGAGTCATCGCGGTGAACGAAAAAGGAATAACTGATTTCAGCAATTTTTTTTAATGTACGGTAATAGCGCGGTCTGCACTGCAAGGAAAATTGTGTCTATTGCAATTGTTAATAATGCCAACAGAGAGAAAACGATTAACACAGTTGCGATCACTAAATATTTGTAAAAAGAAAAAAAAAGGAGGGAAGGCAGTTTGCAACAATTTTGCAACATGTCAGTAAGAAACTGAAGTGTAATGAGGCGTTGACAGGCACTCAAATTAAAATAATTCTTGTGTGTGTTGGGCTCTTTTAGATACGGGCTCATGCAGCGTTATTGAAGAATAAATGGCAGTATAATATCCGAGCAGGTTTTACATGCAAGGATGGTTATATACAGTTCAGGATTTACCAAGACAGAAAGTTAACTTGTCAGTCGCTCACCGCTTTCTTTGAGCTCATGATGCGCACTCTCCCAGCTCCTGCTTTGGTACAGCTGTAGCTGTAGCGGCACTGTAATTGAAGTGAACAGGACGCCAAAAGATAAAATGGTTGCTATTACCCTCAGCAACAACGCTTTCGATGACCAGGGGCGCTATGCCGGAAGGCCCGAGTTTGGCGCTCGCCCGAGTTTCATCCGAGTTTGCGATGACGGCAGTCAGTGAACGAAGATAGCGCGGAACGTGCGCAGGCAGCGGACAATAAAATGTAGAGATAAAGCCACGTAAAGGCGATACAAGCGCACCCTGCGTGCCTGTTTCACACTTCAAACACAATACATTGCGCAATACCAGGCCGCAGCGCTACCTGAAGTTATCAGCGCCATATCAGCAATCGCGAAATCGTGACTTCTCTGCTATCTATCTGCACACTCGCCGCTAGCTGTTTGACACGCCTTTTCGGGCGCGTCAAAGGCGTGCATAAGGCGTGTCTTCTCTTTCAGGCTCTATCTGTCTCTCCATTTCCGAAGACGAACAGTGCGCACTAGGTGCACTCTTGTATCAACCCTTTCTCTTCTCTCGAATACGTTAAAAGGCAACAGATAACATTATGAACATTTTGTTCATTTCCAAATGTATTTTAAAATCTGAATCCAATGAAGCGTTGTTGAAAAGCATAGCTTTAGGAAATTAACAAAGATTTGACACTTTCTGCCGCTAGAGGCGATAGTGAGGCCATTGCTTGTAGCGTGGCTTGCATACGAACTAGAGCGGCAACCCACCGTGTCGAAAACGAGAGAACCCCTGCGCTGACACGCCGCCTGCAGCGCTGCCTTCGACTGGAAAGACTGGGCAACTACTACACGCTGAATCTGCCTTATTTTTCGGCCATTGCGATAAATATTTTATTGTGTCGTATATCAAAATATAACAGTCATGCATCTTCTGGCTTGCATAATAAACAAAAGCAAAAAACTGAGCTTCACTGCATCCCCGCGTCACTGCTGCTCTCTGCAGTGACCTCAGGTGGAGCTCTCCGCTGCTACGGCCGCTGCCGCACCCCGCTATGGCCAACCATTGCTTTTAGTACGCTCTTGGCGAATCTCAGCGGTAGAAATTGGTCGTGCGAGCGGCTGTGATGCGGTGTGAGAAAAAAAACTTGCTGTTTGGCTGTATTCAATGATTCATTACGTATGCCTGTCGTGTGTGACGCCTCTTTAGTGCACTGCGGATGCGAAGAGCGTGCTACCCAGCGACTCAACTCATCCTATGACATCAGACGCTGACTAAAAGCTGTGAAGGGGGTGGCGCGCGTATCTGCGTAGTATTTGTTAACGTCGCGCACTTCAAGGTTTTGCGGACTGGTTTGGTCACTAACGTCGATCGCCGTTGTATACCTCCGGTACATCGTATTAATATCATTCGGGCAGGTGAGGGATCCTGTTTGTAATAATGGAATCGGACTTATAACAGAGAAAGGTGTTACGGTTGTGAAGTACGCAGTGCTTGCGTGCTGGAAATTACAAACACTTTATTGCACTGGGTCTTTGTCGATCCCAGATGTGTTTGACACATTGATCCTGAGCTTTATCACCGATGAAAGGACGGCCAAGCCAAACACCTGTGATGCTATGTTGTTGGAGTAGGACGTGCTCCAAGCACGGGTCGTCGTCGTGCTCCGTGTTTGACGCCTTGCAAGCAGGTGTGACGCGCCTTCAGCGTTGTGCTGTGTCCTACGTGGTTGCAACAGGCTATAGACCAGATTTTTTTACCCTCGCACGCAGGCTGCGGACGCGCGCCTACTCTCGACGCCAGTCGCCATCTGTCGGCGCGCGCGGCCCGAGGGACTGCGGGTCGCGCCGGCGCCGCGCATAGAACGCATGTTTACGTGTTCGCTTCTGCCGTTTTGTGCTCCATCAGCTAACGTATGAGGGTGTGTGCTGTACATCTCTACTCACATTTGCCCTCTTCCAGACAGTGCTGCGGTTATCTTGTGCGCAGTTACTCGTTAACGTGACATCCGAGGGTAGTCGACCAGGTAGTGTACGGACTGGAAACCGGCACTTCGAAGCAGATTTCTGCGCTGTCGTGTCGTTTTGTTGTCGCCTTTTACGTGCGATATCATCTATGATAATATTATGCATTTGAATGTAGATCTATTGACTTGACTCAGTGGAGTAGTAACTGGATAGGCGAGCTGCAGACTGAAGGTTGTCCCGACGGAGCGCGTGTTTTCGATCACCAGTACGTGTTCAGCATCCTTGCGCTGAGCTTGCTCTTGTTCCCATTAAGAACATTTCATGCACAGGATTGTAAGCACGACCGCTACCGATTTCAGCTGCTTTTTCCGCACGCATGTCAGAGGTATCTGGGGGGTAAAGGTTTATCTATAGTAGCTTTCTGCTGTTGGTATCTACATTAGCTTGGTTTGGTTTATTAAGGTTTTACGTCCCAAAGCGACTCAGGCTATGAGGGACGCCGTAGTGAAGGGCTCCGGAAATTTCGACCACCTGGGGTTCTTTACGTGCACTGACATCGCACAGTACACGGGCCTCTAGAATTTCGCCTCCTTCGAAATTCGGCCGCCGCGGCCGGGATCGAACCCGCGTCTTTTGGGCCAGAGCAGAGAGCCGTAACCACTGAGCCACCGCAGCGGTGCGGTATCTACATTATTCATAGGAAAATATGCGCGATTTCATTACATTTTCCACACTTAGCCAAACGCCTACGCAACGCTCTCACACGCGGCGAGAGCTCCTGAATAAAATAACGCGACTTCGGACCTCAGAATTAGTGAAAGCTGGATTAGCTGCTAATATCTATTCAAGCTTTTATAAATTAAGCGGAAGTACGTTTTTATGCACCAGGTTGCATAAACCATGACAAAATTTGTTTTCTGTTGGCGCTGCGACTCAGTTGAGCTCACAGCGGTAATTTGTTGATAAACTGGCGCGGCGACAAGAAAGCCGTTTGTGGAAGGGGGGGCTTTATGGCCGGCAGGAAGGAATAAGAGTGCATGGGAATTGGAACTGCATACTAGCCGCACACCGAATTCTTGATATTGAATAAAAAGTTTCTTTGCGGTGGAGCACCAAGACCGAATTCGATTAAGCACGAGCGCGTTCTAAGCGCCGGCACAATTCACCTGAATGTCAAACTAAATGTCATTAAAACGCGTCAATGTTATCACTCTGATAACGTAAATACTTCCTGCAGCACAGCCACGCAGCAGAAGTATGCTCGACAATGTTTTTTTAGCGCCCGAAGCGCTGCTATATGCAGGCGCGGCCGCGGAACTGCCGCAGCCCCGCAGTCCCCAAAGAAACGCCCGCACCGCGGCGCGCCAGTCGGTGCAAAATGGCCGCGCCCAGGAGAGGCTCAAAAATCTGGTCTATAGTGTTGTGCAATCTTGGTATGCGAGCGAAAAAATCGGCGGCTTTCGCCACGTTGCGTGTCCTTCGCAGAGCTGCTTAGATTTATCACCGATGACGTCCGTTTTGCCTGTTATATTTCGATGGTCAACATCGTCGATGTCTGTCAGCAATCAGCACAGCCGCGGAGCATACCTGTAGCCGGCAGGGATGTTGGGAGTGGCCCACCGATAGCGCGTACGCCTATAATTTATGTACGGCACGCCGGGGGCGTGACCAATGGTTTTGATTGACAGGTGAACTCGGAGCTAAATTCGTGAACGGTGAAGTGCCCTGAATTCATCTCGGGACTGTCATGGCGGCAGCAGCAGCAGCCTGGGGCCTGGGTAATCGCTTCCTCTGACGGCAAATGTCAGTACGGCTGGCTGGACCCGTTTACTGCCATGGCCGACGACGAATTTCAGCGACATTTTCGCCTCTCCAAAAAATCGGTACGATGGTTGTGTAAGTAGTTAGGCGACGACCCACGCCTTCGGAGAGTGCGTACCAGGCTTCATTCGCTTTCGGTCGAAGAGCAAGTCCTCTGCGCCCTCCGGTTGTTCGCGACCGGGAGCTTCCAGGGGAGCGTCGGCGCAGACCGCTTTATTGGACGCCAATAAAGCACTGAGAGCCGCTGTGTGAGGGAAGTCTCCGACGCGCTTATGACGCGGCTGTGCAGAAGCGGTGGCTCGCTTTGCCCACGACTGCGGCCGAGCGGGCGTATCTTGAGAAGCGTTTCCACGGGACCTACATTGGCGTAAAGGCCCCTGCGAAGTCCAGCCCTGACATGTTGAAGGCCAACTATTTCACGAGGAAGGCACATTATGCATTGAACATTGCAATCAATAAAAAATAATTGTTCTCGCCAAGTCCTTTGGGCTACTCTACAGCAGAGTGCCAAAGTCGGTCCCAGACTCTTTTGGCGAAGACTGGATCAGCCGCTAACCGGTTCCACAGAACAATTCATAACATGCCATGTGCCTTAAGAGAGGGCCACAAAAAAAAGTGGGCTCCTCGGCAACGGCGAAATCGAAAGTTGCAGATGGTCACTTGTTAATCGGGCCACTGCAGAGCACTCACCACTGTGCTAATTAATTAAATCCGACGAATGAATGTCATCTTTCGCACAAACCTCTCACTTGCATCTAAAAAGTATAGTCACAATGCTGCAGAATCAGGAAGACAACCGCCACTGCTGACCAAAAGCCGGTGCGAGCTCACTGACAACGAATTTCGGACAGCTCACATTAACGCGGTATGCATGATATGAACAGATGCATGCAGTTCATTTCAGAACACGGCATAATATTCAAGCGAATCTGAACAAAGCGAGTTTTGTCATTCAAGTCACGCGAAATTCAACTTGCGGTGAAAAAAAAAATGTGAGATAAAAAAGTTTCACCATGCGGGATTTGAACCCACGCGCTCCCATTGCCTGTCGACTCTCCGGAGCGACGCGTTAGACCACACGGCCACAGAACAGCGCGGAGTGATACACCTCTCTTTATTTTTTTGTTGCGGACTACTTCCGTAGCCTTCACAGCGTTCCACATGTACCTTGTCGCCATTGGCGGTCAGCTGATGACGGGCGTTGGTAGCGTTCCCTCGCGGTACAAAGCAAAATTTATTAATGCATAAATCACTCCAAAGCGCTTTAAATCCAAATCTTGCACACTATAAAATGCTTATAAAGGTGTATTAAGTGCATTATAAAATTCAACAAACCTCGTTTGTCTAATTGCACACGCAGTGCACTTGGTGGAGCGACACACAAATGAAAAGTGCACCGGCGGTTGGCTCACGTGACCCGTTCTTTGTAGACCGCCCAAGAAGCCCATGAGGTGGCGCCGATGTGATGATAAAGCACGGAATATAGGCAGATAACCCACTGAAGTTTCAGGCGTGACGAGGGTGGGATTTTGTCTTGCTACCATTAGTTCACTCTTCTGAGGGCGTCGCCAGAGCTCGGGAAGATTCCGAGTTTCAGCAAACTCGGGCCTTCCAGCATAGCGCCCCAGGATCTTAGAAAAACAACTGTGCGTTTAACAGACGAAGAAAGAGGGAGAACATATACGACACACAAAGCGCAAATCGTGTATATTCTCCCTCCTATCTTCGTCTGTTAAGCGAACAGATGTCTTTCAAATATCATGAACCAACTAGCTCATCAAAAAGTGCTACTCGCTGACGAGGACTTGTACACTAGCAGCCCTTCAAAAGTGACAGGCTAAATAGCAGAGATGTGCAGTTAAACAACTGAAGCTGTTTAAAGGATCGCTAGCAAAATCGACACAGTTAAATTAGACCTTTTTGATGCTGTCAGTCCAAATATATCCATCAGAAGAATGGAGAAAACAAAAATGAAATGCAGGCCAGAGAACACGGAATAAAAAGCTGAAGGTATACCTTAAGCCAAGAAGCGAAGGAATCGAAGCAGTGGTCACGTAATTACGCGACAGGTACCTACGCATTATAAACTAATTAGACGTATTTGCTGCTCCTGATGGAGAGTAATTGTGAGGCTCTGCAAACGTGTTTAAAGAGATTGTGCTCAGGCCGTTAATTCCTTGCCTCAGGCTCAGAGCGCGCCCTCGATAATGCCCTATTTTATTCCACAACGAAAAACATAACACATCGAGGGAGTTACGGTGCTATTAGCGCACATTACAACCCCTCAATGTGTGCTTATATCTTCACCTTAAGCTAGTCGCTAGAAACAATCCAGACCATTAATACAGTTCGTTCTACATAATGCGGTGGAGAGCTTAAAAAAAAGATCTGCAAAGGTCTGGAGACGGCAAATCGGAATATACTCACGCGTAGCCTTCTTCCTCGTCTTCCGAAACTCCTGTACTTTCACCACCAAAAGAAGAAGCCAATGTCTCTATCATTTCACTGAGTAGCATTCTCGCTTGAAGCCAATATTTATTTGTGCCCTAATGTTCTGTATAAATGTGGTGCAATGCCGAAGTGACAATGAATGCGACCAGTTTTAGGAATTCGAACCATTTATTTTGTTTCCATGTTTGATAGGCCGCATATGTGGAGTTATGATGAGGATGCATGGAGTTATGATCAGCGAGGAATAGAAAAACTGGAATGGAGATAATGAGTGCATTCTTAAGGCAATTAGGGAATGTAACAACTCATCCGCGGTGCTTCGTCCTCGAGATTGTCGGCGCACTTTATGCTAAAAATAAATGAATGATTTAAAGATCCGCTAAGATCGAACAAAAATATAAAACAACAGATCTCGCCAAGTTTACTAACACTTTGACATCGATGTCGTGGAAATGAGAATACTTGGACAAAACTGCCTTTGTTTATGCGGTTGCCACGTCCTACAAACACTCGACAAAGGAGAGTGTAAAACCGCTATAGACAAAATAAGAAAACATGTTTGTTTGAGGTTAAGAGGAAACAGCATCTATATGAGTGCTACAAAACTTCCGGCAGTTAATTGATATTCACAGGGTACGGTACGGTGCGAACGGCAAAGCTCCTGCCGAAATAACCACTGGAGTCCTGAAATAACGACATTGCCCACAGTATAAGATTTTTCTTTATTTTGATTACTACTGCTACTACTACCAAGCAGCACCCGGCTTTTGGCGGTGGCAGTAGTAGTTAATAAGTTCACCTAACTATGCCTGCTGCTGATCGGCTTCAAATGCAGCAGGCCTGGCTGTAGCTGGCCTGGCTTTTCGTACTTTGCAGTCAACTTTATTTCATGTTAGTTCCTTTTGGCTCAGCGCCCCTAAGGATTGATAGCAAACAATGAAATATGGAAAGAAGTTTGAACGAGCAACGCACAAACAAAAGTGATATTTCAACAACATTCTTTACAATTTCGACTTCAAAAATGCATATAAATTCTACCATACTGCTATGCTAGTTTTGAGAATTGAAAAAATTGAATTGGAATGTACATTCTGTCGCATTTAGATATTAAAGATTTTAGAAAGTATAGCACTTCAATAAAAGGAGACACTGCAGTTTAGTTGAAGGGGAGTGATGTAAATATTACGAAGTGGGACGAAGACACAGTACTGAATTGATGAGAGAGGGTTGAGTCTAGAACCGAGGTAAGATATATCTCGTCATTGTGAACCTATCTGTTGTTCTGTTTACGGGCTTTACACAAGATTCAATTCTTTACAACCTGTAACAGATGAACGGGGAATGAGCGCTAAAATATTAGGAAGGAAAGACGCATATTAGGAAACCCTTCACTTTTACAAGCATGTAAACTTCTGGTCAAACAAATTCCTAACAATCAATATCTTATACTCAGAGAATAGCTGTCCGCAGGCCACATAGCAGCAGCATGCAACTTTTTTGTAGAACGAAAAGTCTACTAATATTTCACACTGCCGTCTTTTTATACACAAGAAAACATTTCGTAAACGGCAAATAACAAAAACGTATAATGCAGATTCACCCTGGCTTTTAGTAGCAGATAAACAATTGCAGGGGATGAAGAAAAGGAAAGGGAGAATGCTGCTGCATGGGGCTCCCATGTTACTGAGGATGTCAACAGTATGCCAAGTGATTTCAGGCTATGTACATATCTGATGGTGTCACAAACTAAACTGCAAACAGATTCTTTTTCCTTTAGGAAGAAAAGGAAGGCTGCAGTTGTTCTCATTAATTATGTTGCAAAGGATAAACAAGTAGTCATGCTTTTAAGGTAGACAGAGCAACGTGAGTAAGATGATGCTTTCGGAGCTGAAGAAAAGGCTGGTGTCAGCATATATAACGTAGGTCGCTTTGTAGTTTATATTAGAATTATTGTTTGAATTCAACTTAAAAAACAGCGATTCTAAAATAACACCCTGCGTTTTGTTAGCCATTGCATCACAGGGTAAGTTTCGATTCGTGCGCTCTGCGATTCTGAGCCTAGATGCGATACAACAAGAGCTTTGGTTTGCGAATACCATAATATTGCGTAAGTTTTGCGTAAAAGATGCATTATTAATGGCGACAAACGATTTGTTGAAATCAATAAAAATTGCGAGCGCGAATAGCTGCTCAAACTCCGCAGTATTTCTTCTCTATAAATAGAGCGCATTTAGTCGATCTATTGGGTGCAAATTCGCATTAACGGTATGTAAATATGAAATGCTTGTAAAGAAATTTCCGAACCCTGTGAAGGATTATTCGTTCAAAACCTCCTGAAAATTCCGGCAGACAAGATGTAAGCCTGCTTTTACTAAGGACGTCCTTAACGCTTTTATTGTAAATTACTACTAGAATTTTTAATTGCATTCGAGCGGGAAAAGACGCCTGTCACAGGAGCAAGGTTATAAATGTGCGACAAATAATGCACTATTTTGGGAAGCATTTGCTTACTTGGCCCATTTTGTACGTTATGGGCATCAAAGTTATATGCGTTTCATCCTGATACATATAGAATAGAACTTGGGTCCGACAGTTGCGATGAAGAACATTGATTCTGAGGTTCTTGCGCCCAGTGAACGGTATATTTCTGCGGAAACAATGGCCACTTCATCCGCATTTTCATTGGCCAAGTACAATTCATTCGAGGGGTTCTTTATAATATTACGCAGCTGGCACCAAAGCTTGCCAAGAGATGTTCGTATCCAATATCTAGGCCGAATGTTTCTCGTTAGAGATTCCGTGCACGCCAAAAAGTTCTGCAAATCTCTTTTTGTGCAGCTTAATTTTATCCATCGGCTCACTCTTTGCCACAGGACATAACTGTCTATATTTAGAACGCTGGCTCTTAGGCCGAAGGTTCCCGGAAAAGACGTAGTAGCTTTTATATTGGGGTGGCATCCGCGGCGAACAAGAAAGACGGTGGCCCGAACGCTTTCTTGCCGGCCGCCCCGTGTGAGCAACAAAACAGATATAGAGACAGCATGCAATCGCCGCTGTTAGCCTTCGAAAAGAACGGGAACACGCATGAAATGACGAAAAAGAAGAAACAAGAGCTAATAAATAGTCCAGGAACTCTTGGCGAAGGAACAGCTAAGAAAGCCACGAACCGCTTAATGACCAGCCATTCAGCAGGGAGTTGCGGTTGTCGACCACAAAAGACTTGCTTTTCGAAGCACCCCCCCCCCCCCTCCCCCGCAGCTGTCACTCCGACCTCTTTGCACCGTCCAAAAGTGAAAAGTACAAGAGGCCAGGCCCCCGTACGGGGCTTCATGAGGGGAGGAGGAGGGAGGCATCGAAAGATGTTTGCAACATCTCAAAAACATTGCTTTCATCTGGTATCTTGAATCCCCGCGTTCTAGTTACGCTGAATTCGGATGCACCTAGGATGCAAAGCTTGGAGGAAGGCCAGAACAGCCGGTATAATTGGTATCGTCGATGAAAAATTGGGATTGAAACGTGATTTTTACTCTACAGTTAGAGCTCATCATCGGCATTAGCGTGCGTGTGATTCTCGTTAATTTTTTGTAGCGAAAGCTACATTGGCCATGAACTTGCGATTTCGCTGTCGCGGTGCTCCGAGGATTCAGTGACCGACCTTGAGCTGTTGCCTATAGCAACCGCCGCAGCTGGCGGACGCCGCGCGCTCGCCGCGCCATCTGGCATGACGTCACACTGCGCGCCTCGGCGCGGAGCCGCCGCCGCCGTCTCGTGCATTTAAATCGATTCACTCAGGCCTCAGCATCACCTTGTTAGCTTTTACTTCTTTCGTGTCATATTAACTACAACAACTAAAAAACCGCGAACGAGATCGGACAGAGGCAGAGAACACAGCTTTGGGTTCCTTCCTGTGTCCTGCCTCTTTTGCGTTTTTTTTTTGTCTTTTAATGTCTTACTAGCTTATCTACAAGTATACCCTTCTAAGCTATTTAAGTACTGTAAGCCATATGACCGGACCATATAGCTAACGTATTCTGCTTGGACTGTCAAGACGGCTTGGTGTCTTTTTAACCTACTCCGTAATTTATGCGAAACATTCAAAGACTAAGCTCGAGGTTCAAAACATTGGCGGTCGCGTATAACTGCTGCTAAAAGGTAAATAAAAAATGGGTTACATGGAAGTTAAAATGGTCCTTCCTTTGGCAAAGCTTCGCGGTAGGGCCTGGCTTGAGAGTTTCTTCTGGCGAGCCGTGTCGAAAGTGTCAGTGCACACACTGAATATTGCACTGCACATTTCAGAGAAGTATATTGTAGCGTGAAACGCCAAAAAGAACACCAGCGCAGAGACGCAAAATCCTGCGGCGGTCCCTCAGAGGTTCGAGCGCGCGCGCGAGAGCCAACTAACTTCTTCCTCTTCTCGTGCATGCACTACTTCTGTCTCTTCGGATGCACGTATCACTGCCCCCCTCTTCTGCAGCATCGACACGATGCGGCTAAGAGAGAAAAGTCAGCGAAAGGGTAGAACACAGCTGCAGTGGACCGCAGTTCAGTCAGGTAGCCGGTCGTGGTAAGGCTTCATGCGAACAACGTGTACGACTTCAGTTCGGTGCGACCGGCGCGATGAACAAGCTGTCGGGGCGGGAGCAACTGCATAAGTCACATCACTGATGCGGTGCACTACTTCGTAAGGGCCGAAGTATCGGCGCAGCAGCTTTTCAGAGAGCCCGCGGCGACGAACAGGTATCCAAATCCACACAAGGTCGCCGGGCGCATAACTGACGAACGGCGCCCATAGTTGTACCTAGCGGCGTCAGTCTCCTGTTGACGGTGGATGCGCAGGCGGGCCAGTTGACGCGCTTCCTCAGCACGCTGAACGAAGGTATCTACGTCGAGGTCAGCGTCAGAGTCGCAGTAAGGGTCGGCGGGCAACATAGCATCCAACGGAGTGGTCACCTGGCGACCGAAGACAAGCTGAAAGGGGGTCAGTCGGGTTGTTTCCTGCAGGGCGGTGTTGTACGCAAACGTTACGTACGGCAGAATGGTGTCCCAAGTTCGATGCTCGACGTCAACGGACATTGATAGCATGTCGGCTAGTGTGCGCTTGAGTCGCTCTACCAACCCGTTTGTCTGCGGGTGATACGCCGTAACACGTCGATGGCTCGTGTGCGTGAGAGTCATCACGGACTGGGTGAAGCGGGCCGTGAAAGCAGTTCCGCGGTCAGTAACAACAACGGCGGGTGCGCCATGACGCAAGACAATGTTGTGGACGAAGAACTGCGCCACTTCAGCAGCAGTGCCTTTGGCAAGAGACGTGGTCTCAGCGTACCGTGTGAGGTAGTCAGTCGCAACGACTATCCAACGCTTTCCAGACGAAGACTTCGGAAATGTACTAAGGAGGTCCATGCCCACTTGTTGGAAAGGGGTCCTCGGATGCACGTATCAATATTATAAATGAAAACCCTGCTTTCGCATTCCTTGTTGTCTACGTCACCATAGAAAAAACAAAAGGGGCTCATATATTCTCTATTCGGGTCAAAGCATCTGCTGCCATCTTACTTGTTTACTGACTGACAATTCTGCAAACCTGCATAATCAGAGGATGTGGGCGTAACTAATAGCATAAATGGTGACTGAAGAAAATAGCTCCTCGAAAAGCAACGAGTATCGGGACGGAAAAACAGGAACGTGGAAACTTTGCTGTTCAGGATAGCAAATTCCTGAGTTTTTCAACGAAACTTGCGCTTAAGTGCACACGCAGGAAAAAAAAAACCTTTTGTTAAAGAATTGAATTTTCAGCTGTTGATTCCTCTTTAAGTACAAGGATTTCTCTAACAGTAGGAGCGGCGAATGTAAACACGTAATTACTGAAGCCTGCCGTGCAAACACGCCAATTACCAGAAACCGAGCACAATTGAGCTTTCACGTCGGCAACAAATTTAAATTGCGGCATTTCCTATCATTGTTTTGCTGCTTGCAAGTAAAGGAACATATTTTCTTTCAGATTCATTCTCCGGCAGTTTCGTAGCTGGGAAAAAAATTTAAAAAAAAAAACGTTTTTTATCAGCCCCTAAGCTTAATCCCTACTATCTTTTTAAATCCTTTGGGATGCATCCTTCTACGCTTGTCATTTTCATGCAATTTCAGTGCTTCCGCATGACATTATGGCAGTTGCTCTCGTCGCATCACAATGAAATTTGGTATGGACATGTTTTGCTATATGCAGAACATGGCTACACTATTTCTATTGCAATTTTTGGCGGAAAATGAGAGTCAATTTTATTACAACCATTGCAGTCCTAAACAAAGAGGTATTCCAAATAATATCATTTTTGAAAAATTCCGAAATTTTATACTTGGCAAACTTTCTATTTCATAAAAGAATCACAGTGAGCAAAATGTGTTTTTTCAAAGTTGTCTTGTGTTTGTAGTGGCGACAAATAGGTGCACGAAAACATCCCTACATTCCATATGCATGACTTGCGAAAGTTTAACCATGCAAGACAGATGGAAATTGAAAACACATTTATTAGGAGCTGTCAGTGATCTCGCAACTGTGAAACGTCTAGTCACGTGACCCAAATGACAAAAATATTTTCCCGGAAGCATTCCCCGTTTACAAATCGCATTCTTTGCAGAATAAGGGGAATTATTTCTGCCGCTCACGCAACGAGTAAAAAGCCTCACATAAAGAGGGCCGTCGATTCTTGATCTGAGCTGAAAGAAGACAATATTTTTTCCGAGATTTTTTATGAAGCCAGTCTTGGCGATCTTCACAGAAACAGATATCTTGTCTCACGAATTAAAAGTAAACGCCAATGCTTTATATTGAGCGCTTTCTAGTCAACCACAATGTACACAAGTAGAGGATCTTAGGTAAAGGTTCCGGCTGAGGTCACCGGAAATAAACGTCCTACAAGCTAAGTTATAAGCTTTGCTGGCTATGGCGTTCAGATCAGCAGCCGGACATCATAACATATCGAAGACATAATAAGGTGCCTGTAGCTGCATGCACGTCCCAGTCACGTGGTGATGAATCAATTCCTGGTAAGGCCAGTAGCGCCACCCATACGTGCGTTGCATTAGAGGTCGTGACATTAGATGATTGGCTCCTTGAAATTGACAACATATTTCTTGAACCACTCACGATACTATCTTTGAAGGTTCAGCTGGGCATTCCAGCTTCAAGCTCGTGAGAAACTGTGAAGACAGCGTTTCATGTAGGTATTAACCTGAAAGGTTATCTTTTACTTCTTGGAGGTCCAAGTTTAAACGCAGTTATGCAGCTACATTTTTTTAGTTCTTCAAACCGTTAACAAAGGCGGTCATTCGTTGTCACCTGCGACAAAAGGCGTGGCTTATGTATCAGGCCTCATTAATTCCGCATGCTCCCTGTAGAACGACAAAGCTCTTTCACATTATTGTAAGCAGCTCTTTTCATAGCTCGGAAAGAATACCAACCTGGCATTGCTAAAGGATTTATATATCCATTCCAAGAGATATTTCACCCATAACACTCGCGAAAATTCGCGGTGTCATTCCCGGCAACATGGCGAGCGTAATCTTTATCATCACATGGAGCGAATGACAGCAGGAATAGCCGAAGAGTTCCGACTGTTCTCCGCGTGACGATTCTCGGAGCATCGTTGAAAAGCCGGCCATTGGTGTGATTTGCCATCAAGCTATTTTCGTATCGTGTCCTGTATTTGCATGTCCTGCCGTCATCAGTTACTTGTCGGGCATAGCTGGGCTCAGAGGTTCAGACATTCGGCCTGCCCATAATGATGTTTCAATAAAATGTTTCAATTCCATCCCTTAACAAAAACTTAGCTTGGCGGCAAATCGTATTAGTGGTCCTTTTTACGAATACAGCACAGAGGCCTAATACAAGGCGAAGCCTTGAATATAGCGGTAAAATGAAACGTTACGGCGTGATTAGTGAATGCAGGAATTGCTGCAAAAAGCTTTCAGTGCCCTTTTTACCGCATGCAGGTGAGGTCGTGCAGAGGACGTACGCAAAAAGCGGAAAATTGGTGTTAATAGGCAATGGTGTAGAAGAGGGAAGCATAGTATGATTGATCTTAAACAGTGGAGCCTCCATCGAATATGGCGCAAAAGCAAAATGTGTTTTTTTTTCTAGAGTCTGAATAAGAACGGAGGCACTTTGGGGCCTACCCATAATTAATCTCTCTTTGATACCACACGTTACTAAATGCAGAGCGAAGAAAAAAGTCACCCGCATGTAAAATTTGCTTCCTTTGGGTTGCCCCTTAACGACACGAACTGCTGTTCAAAAGAGAAGGCCAGGGATAAAAAAGCATACGGGAGAGAGGGCTCATTAAAATCTCTGAATTACTGGGAATACTGCATGCGGCCTTTGTTCCCCCGCTCATGCGAAATGTGCATTACCTTTGCACAGCAACCGGGGAGACATACACGGCGGTACAGGGAGACCTAATGAATCAAGGAATCCACGGTCGAACTTTCGACTCAGAACTCGCAATAGAGCCTCTACGTTAGCCCTGTCGCGAATTTCCCTCTAGCTTCATTTCGAAGTTTCATTTTGTGGACGCGATGCTCTATGCATCGTGGCTTATATTGTAAGCATTTCAGCCGTATTAATTTCTATGTCGACCCACAAGAAAAGACGTTTCATCAGTGTAACTGCTGTAGCAGTGTTGTGCATGAGATATTCCGTCTCCCACGCGCATTGATAGAGCAGAAAAGAACAATTCAAACAACCTTTACAGTCGAAAATAATTGCTGCTTTATATTGCCCCTGTACGACTGGCTCTTAGGAAAAGAAGTTACGCAGCCTCACGAATAAGCTCAAAAACGTGCCGGCAGTTCGACGAACACTTCAGTGAAACCAAATATAAAATTCTCTAGTGATCTTGTCTTCGTGAGATGCACATCAGAATGCAGACGTCAGGAATGCATTTTCACTAAGCCAGATTCCAACACAAATGGTGGCATGCATGCCCTGGGTTTTTTCCCTCAGTGGTACAAGTTATGCGCGATTCCACCCACAGTCCGCGCACAGCGAAAGAATAGCTTTGTGCGGACAGTACGCGGAGCCCACACGCTATATAAAGTGGCGGCTCCCGCTCTTTTGTCCGTCCGTCCGTCCGTCCGTCCGGGCACCTTCCGAGCACGGCAGGTGACTCCTCCGGGAAGTCCACATCCTTGCACCCAACGGTAAGAATGCACCCAACGGTAAGCATGCACCTACCACCTTCGAGCATTCACCCACCATCATTTAGCAACCTGAATTCCCAAAAGGCCTTCATCCCCCTCCACTCAACCACCAAAACGCTCCACCGACCCAGACAACTCCAAGAGCCTTCCACGTAACAAAAACCATAATGAAAGCTAATTAAAAAACATAAACGGGTCGCCTATCAGCTAAGACGAAAACACAAGGCGAATTGTAATGCTAACGAGTACTCCACCGCATGAATACCATTAATCATCCGCAACTTCTTTTCGATCTCTGCATGGAGCGAGGAAGCAAAAAGTATTGTTTATGAATTAGCTGGCATTCTGTTGACGGCTCGAACAGCGGTACCGCCGTCAGGCAATATTGTTCGTTCCTGCACAGTTTCTGAAAACAAGTAAAAATGCTGAGCTTTCTCTCAGACATTGCGGAAGTCCGTTTGCTCAGATTTCATAATGCGCTGCGCGTTTTCCCCGTCACGTACAACGCTTCGTTAAACTTTCATCGGGCAGAAAACTAGCTCTAGCTGCCGAAGATAATTTTGTTTATTTCGTCACAATCGTTTGAGGCTTTCATTTTTTCTGATGTTTTAGGCAGGTTCCATTGTGTTTGAGGCGCTGCTGTGTACATACAAAATGCGAGAGCAAATACTAACTTTTTTAAATCCGCTTACGCCCGAAGTGGATTGTTATAAAATTTGCTTCATCTCGTTTCCTAATTTTAATATTTATTTAATTTCACATACGTCAGTCTCCCACAAGGCTAAGGCACGAACAGATAAAGAAAAACAAAGAAATTACAATACACGCTTGCAAAATGGTATCAAAGCACAAGGAAACAAATATTTGCGAAACATTACTTTTTTTTTTACTGTTTTTCAGCTTTTTTCTTCCTGATTAGAGGCGGAAATGAAAAAAATTCCGGAGCTTCATGAAATGGATGTGGCAGCAATGAACGAAAAGGCAAGCGCTACAGAAAGGTTTAAGCTATAATTTGTTATGGGATTAGTGGCAGAAAGGTGTGTTTGTTTTTACCTAGTGAGTGGGACAGTATGCGTTTCCAAGAAAAATAACTAGATAAAAGTAGGAACGCTCCAATGGTGCAAAATTCTGCTGTGTTGTCAGCGTCGAATGAAACGCGAACAAGACAGTTGAAATGGAAGCAGAGCTCATTGGTACAGTTATTAGGCCCTGCGTGTATTTCATCTGAAGTAGATATCTTTGTTTAGGCAGTAGATCTTTTTTGTTGCGAAAGCAGCACTACGCTATATAGTCGCCGAGCCATTTCGTGCAGCCGAGGAAAGACCATACTGCGCATGCGCGAGGAGCAGTCGCGTCACATGGCGCACAGCTGGCGCGCCGTGTGACGCGACTGCTCCTCGCGCATGACAGCTGGCGCGCCGCCGCCGTCGCTGCGCGGTTGACTCAGAGTCTAGTGAACTATAACTCAGAGGTGCCGCCGCCGCGCTCGCCAGTTGCGCATGCGCAGTAGCGGCGCATAGCTAGCGCTCCGGGGCCGCCGCCGCTGCCGCGCGCTCTCCATCACCTCTCTCTCTCTCTCTCCTCGTTGCTTTCGCAATCCTCCAAGTTTGACCAGAGCTAAACCGCTGCCAATTTTTGTTTCGCGTTTTGGGTTGACGTTGATGATACATATTGTTAGAAAGTCGCGTCGATGATTGAAATAATTCTTTGTTATGAGTGACACTATGTCTTCTATGGAGTTAGATTTACTCGCGGAGAGCCACAGCTAACTAAACCGTTAATAACTGAAGAAAAGAATACACAGAAAGCACCTAGGTGAAAAAATTGGAGGCTTATCAAGGTTAAGCCCAGTGGATGCGAAGCATGTTAAGCAGCTGCCTCAGTGTGGATGGGGCTAAGTAACGGAGACGTCGTTTTAGGTTAATCGTCGTACTTTATTCTTTGCAGCCCGACAAACACACTCTTATGGTCCGTAAATGCATGACTCTTGGTTTGCACGTCACTTATTCTGTATTGTCTTTGAGCATTTCTAGCTTCACTTACACCCTCGGAGCGTTGTCGTCGAGCCGCATATTGAGCGCGCCGCTTGGCTAGGCGTTCTTCGGGTTCTTCATCGGTTTCCGTAGCACGCTGCAGCCTTCGTTTTGCATTCCTATTATTAACGTCCTTAGCGTTTGGAGGCATCTTGACCGCATACACGCCCGTCGCAAAGACGCTGGCGCGGTTGCGGGCATAGACTGACGCGACGGCGGGCGCGCGCCGCTTCATCCCTGGCGTGATGTCACATATCACGTGATGCAGCGATGGTGGCGCCGCCGCCGCGTCGAGCGCGATGGCGCATGTCACGTGACCTACTTGAAGGTCACTTGAAGGTCAATGGTGGCCACCGCCGGGAGGCGACCGACGGCGCGATATGAGGCCCCATCTGCAGCCGGTGTGACGTCATCACGTGACGTCATGTCACGTGACCCCACTTCAGGGTCAATGGTGGCCACCGCCGGGCGTCGCGTGAAGGGCCGAAACCTACGTTAATATGCTTCGCATAAAACTAATCAGAGCCTCGGATATCGCAAGAGCGGACACGCACTGTCACGATAGTTCTAGAGTAAACTGTCAGCGTCTATCGGGGCTAACAATGGAATAAGGCATGGGTGCCGGTGGCTTTGATTCCAAGAGGGTGAAAAAAAGAGAAATAAAGAACGTCGCTGCTATAGGACGAGAACTCAAGCTATGGTCATGGATAGGGTCACCGTTGAGCTGGAGTTTTCAGCAAAAGATATAAAATTTAAAAGAAAAGAGTATACAAGTAGCATCTGTTAAATGGTGCGTGTTCGAAGAACCGGCTGTCGGTGCGCTGTGTCGTGTCATAAGATCGGGCTCATATTTCTAAAAAAGCCATTGACCGCACAGCAATATATGACCCCCCCCCCCCCCCCCCGCATGAATGGATAGAGTGTGAATATAAAAAAACTAAGCCATTTCTGGAGTCTAATTGCTTTAGCTTGTATGAGCGCAAACGATGCAGAAAGGGTGAAACCGGCTGGCAACTGCTTCAAGACGCATTTAATTGACACCCGCTCCGCGAGACTGTGTACAGGAAAGCTCTCTTAAAGGGCAATATCGCTAATTTTGGAACGCTGTGGGTCAATAATACAACTGTATTCCTTCAGATCCTGTAGCAGCAAACCTTTTTCTCTCTCCACGACAAAGCTTTGCGAGATATGTTTTTCAGAATGCTGAGCGAAGCAGTTCTACAGCGGTAGTAGCAACAAACTAAGACCTAATATTGGCTGCGTGGGCAGAAAAGATGCTTCGCGTCCTCCAGGGCTAACACCAAAAACATAACTGTAAACACACTCGTATGTCAGTTCAAAACTTAAAAAAAAAGGAGATGAGCAACTGAACACAGGCCAAAGCTTTTTGTTCCGCAAGAGAAGTACTGGTATGAAAGCGCTGGTAATGGTGGTCATGTTACAAGCGCAGTTCTGTCTGTAAAAATCACCTTGACAGAAGAAAACGGTAAACTTTAAAATCGATTGTCGCAGAAATAGGATGATGAACTGAAGGGAAATGATCAGGGCTGCGGGGAAAGCACTTAGTAAAGACTGCATTTAAAGCTTGTGAGCCTCGCAAAAAGCCCAGGACTTGCTCCCCGAACGCGGTACATAGAAAGGTAAAGGGAGGAATAATGAGTGCACAAAAAAATATTTGAAGTAGTCGAGCAAACAAGGGCTAGAGAACAGCCAGATCGTGACCTCGAAATGACAAAATAAAGCGCTGAAAGTCGGTAGCCGCTCTCTGATACAGTGGTCGGGAAGGATGTCGTCGAAGCCGGCCGGCTGTCAACATTAGATTCCCCCAAAAATGTTCATTGGATCCCGAAGCACTCAGTTTTAAAGAAAACGCGTGGGCAGAGGGAACGGCCACGCGCTTCTGTGTATAGCGCCGAGAAAGCAGAGGAGGCAATAATCTCGCCAAAACAGGCAAGCGTCATTTTACGAGGTTAACAACAACAACAACACGCCATGTTCCTGCGCCTGCTCTGTAATGAAAAGTACGTAGGCTTTTATTTGAGGAAATTAGACAAGGCAGCGCACTGGCCCCATCAAGACTGCCTGAATCACTTTCTTAAGCAACGCTTGCTTCCTTCCGGCACCTTCACCGAACGCTCTAATGCAGCAAAGTAGTTATGTCCAGTACGGTAGCTGAAATCAGTTGGGTCGGAGGAACCGAGCTAATTATTACTGCAGCTGCGGCCATCGTGACATGCACAGCGTACGTGCTATGCTTTACATGGAGTTCAGAGAAACACTCGCGCACATGCTGGTGGTTGGCCGAAAAATATTTCCGGCGAATCTAAATTTAGCAGCATTCATAGGCTGCGTTTGTGGAAAACGAGGGGTGCCTTTTCGCACTAATGTTTCGCAACATACTGTACAAGCCCGGTTTCCCTGAAGTACCGTTGTTCTTATGGTTATTGCTATTTTCGAAGGAGCTTAAACAATGAGCCACGTGTTCAGAAATTTTTCTCCATTATTACGTGCTTTCTTCGGAGCGCAGTCAGATGGGGTGAACTGCAGCAGCTGCTCCCGTCTTGTGGCGTGCAGCGAGACGCACGCGTTGTAGCCAAACTTTTTCGAGCTGATTTTTTTTCCGCCTAGTTCGCCGAGCTACATGTTTACCACATCGAAGCGCGGCGTGATTCGTCACTTCAGGCCTAATGCGAATAAAAGTAAAAAAAGGGCAGCTGTTTTTTCGCTAGGGCTTTAAGCAAAGGAAGAAGTTCTGTGACATGAGCAGATAAGGCAGTGGGATGGAGGCTGTCACTTATGTGGCTGCGAGAACCCTTTGGCTGCTTAGCCGTATTTTAATTAGTGAACTATCGTCCTAAAACTAGTTTTCGTCCACTGGTGATCTGAGGCTATAGCGCTGACAGTGGTCTCAGAGGTGTTGCAGTTATCTAGAATGGCATCACGCTAGCATGTTGCAAAGCTGCACGCTATCGTGAAAGCCTTGATTCATGATTGCACTGAGTTTGAATGATGGCCTAAGAGAAAACAAATTGTCCCGCCGTCGTTGCTGAGCGGCTTTGGTTTTCGGCTGCTGATGCAAAAATAGCAGCTTCGACTATAGCTGAGGCGGCCGCACATCGATGGCAGCGAAGTACAAAAACGCCCTTGTGCGGAGCTATGTCAGCGCACGTTCAAAACTCCAGACGGTCCACTCAGAGTTAATCCAGAGTCCTCCACAACGGCGTACCTGACAGCCTATGTGTTGCTTCGGGACGTCGTGCCCCACATACCAGTACCAATTAACGTGAGCAAGTATCGCATCTTCAGTTTTGTCAGGTGCTATCCTCACACAGCTTGTTTGTGTAGACCTGCGTAACGCGGCAACTTTTTGAAGTACCCAAAAATTAAGCTGGCATACAAAGTGGCGCAGTTGCCATTAACATAAGTGGCAAAACTAGCCCAAGCAGCACAGGTTATCGGCCCAGTACTGGAAAATATATTGGTAAAGGCTGATCCTGCAAAGGGCCAGAGTGAAACCAACCATTTCCAACATTGGTCCGATTATTTGTGGTCCTTGGGCTGAACATCGAGGTGAGCGTTAGCCTAATGGTTCGTCGTCTGTTCAGTCAGCGTGACTGGCTGATGATGCGGCCCGATCATGAGATGACGCCGGAAGGCGCCACAAAGAATGCTGTGGCGCTGTCTCTGTGGCGCCATTAATAGGTAAACTGGACGCAACCGTGCCCTCTTCGTCAAGGCCTGTAGTTAGGACTAGCAGGCGCTCATTGTAGAGTTTCAGGGCGACCACTATTCTCAAATGGTGACTCGCAAGTGGCGCTTATTACTGACTGAGGTTGAATATACAGTCGATCCACTTACTACGAATCTGACGGTAATGCGGATTCCTTTCGTTTTATCCGATCTTCGTAGTAAGTGGACTGTCCGAATAGCAGCCAGAAGTATTTAGTCCGCCAAAAGTAGCATTCATTAACAAAAAGAAACTGCGTTATGCGCGCCTACTTCTCGAAAGCAAACCCTTCAGCAGCTCTCTCCAGGCTCTCCAGCGCGGTCATCTTCCCCTCACCGAGACGCTTGCCGCCAACATTCAACTTTAGGCACAGGATATAAGTAACCTTTGTTGAAGCGCCTACGGCAGGTGGTGGAAGGTAAGCCAGAATAACCAGGTTCGTACTAGGCGCTCAAAGGCCTCGTCAGAGAACGCGGCTCTGAGATGCTATGGTCTGCAGGAATGTGGACATTCGAGGAATCATCAGGTCAGCTATGCATCAACAACGTGTTGCCATAGATCTACATGTGTCTGATCATGGGTTTTGGAAAGCTTCGTCTGTCATTGCTAGGTCTATGCGGCGACGGAAGTATCGCACCTCTCGTGGCACGGAATGATCAGCTGCATTGTCGGCTCTCTGACACTGCCTGCACGGGTTAGCAATGCCAGCAAGGCATTTAAACTTCTCAAATCAGAGTTGTTAGTTGAACCGCGGACATGGGCAGTAGCTTCGCTTGCAACGATTCCTCCGTCTCGTGCCCACCGCGCTTCCTCTTCCACTTAGGATGTTCTGCCCAGCCGGCGAACACGTAGGCAATGGTTGCCCTTGTAGGCTATCGGCGCGAGCTTGGCTGGCGGTTACTTGCAGTTGCAATGCCACCTTTTATTTGCCGACATGCTGTTTCCGAGGCGGTGTCGAGGGCTGAGAGACCCTCTTCAATCTCCGTGCTTGAAGGAAGCGCGACCTCTTCAACTTAGAGGGGAGTGTTTACGGAGCCTCCTCCTTCGCTATAACTGAACGATGCGGCCAAGGTTGCTAGTTGTATCTGAGACGAAATGCCATTGCCCTAATGCATATTTTGACGATAACGCCACACTCGTTCGTAATAAGCGACTGTTATAAGTGGGCTGGACTGTATAGCAAACGAATGGAGAGGGCGCTCCTTGTTGTGTTTAAGGTATAGGATGCTTCATTCCAGATTTTCTTCGCTTGCCCCCATCACTCTCTTTCAGGGTGGCGGCATCTCCACCATTTCTGGGCAGGGCTTATTTAGCCACATCATAATATTTTCGTGCTAATCAGCGTTCTCGCACCTTTGACACATCCGTACGTCCGATAAATCTTACATACATACAAGTTTTATTCTAAATTCTGACAGCCTTCTCTGCATATAGGCGAACAGCGCATGTCACCTCCCTGGAAAGGTAGACTTTAAGGACAAGAGATAGGTGCTTACCTAGCTACGTCTGCTCTATAGAACACCACCTCAACGCCCGGCAATAAACGCGGTCGTCATCGACGACCTCTATAGTGTCTTGTACGAACTAGCGACCGTCAAACAGCTGTTTGGTCGTTCTCATGAACTTACTAATGGCGCGACGCTATTTCGCAGTGCTTATTTTAAGTCGAAACGCTAACAGAGCCACCAGCGCTTCGTGGTCATTAAGTCAGCGGTGTTAAGAAAGTGATGTAATTGGCACGTGAGCAGCGTTGAGCTGCTGGAATGGCGCGTGTTCATTAATGCCTCTCAAACAACCAAAAAATCATTTAGGCTCACCGCAAGTGCAACATTACGTAAAAATTTCTAGCGATGAGCGCATAGGCTGTGCTCTAAAGAAAGTGAGAGAAAATAGCAATGAAATTGGACTAAAATTTAATTATTTACCTGTTATAATTTAAAAGGGATTACCAACTCAGATTTTTTTCTTAAAAGTGCACTGCGCTTTTTGTTGTAAAAATTTTCTCCTCTTGCGCAAAGCATTAAGTGACTTGAGCATTTACGTACTTTGTCGTTGGAAAACTACACAACCGATCTCTGCACAGACATTGCCACAGAATCCTTGTACTCTCTCAGCTCCACGAGAGAGGAGCAAACGCCCAACTAATTCATCACTTGCCCAAGTATTCCTTCTTGCAATACGACTTATCTTTTTACCTATAATTAAAACACATCGAGTGAAAAAGTTTCGCACTAGCGGTGCATGCTGGAAGCACCACCAAACTGCCGAAATGAACGAAGTTTTTGGATTTAGCGTTAGCAAATTCAAATTTGAAATCCTTCAAAGTTTTTAATGCAGATTGCAGAGATTAGTAAATAAATCAACTCTTTGCGGGCATACAAAATGCTGGGTACGGCACTGTTTCGCTGTCTTTAAAGGCAGGACGTCCAGTGAAAAAGAACTAAGTTGTGTCAAATCAGGAGCAGAGGGCAAAAAATCTTCAAGCTCAACATTACCATGACAAGCACCTCTCCAGTTTTCTGGCTGACGAATTAAAAGAAAAAGACATACTCTTTCTTCATTACGAAAGGCGAAAGTGCGGAAAGCTTAAGCATAAAGAATTCTTTGACATCCCACCTTGTGAAATCATGCATGGTGCTGATATTACATGTCACGACACAGAATAAATTCACCACGTTAGACCCCTAATAAAGGGCTCTCTGGTGAGCTTCCTTGAAATATTTGCCGGAAAAAAATGTGCTTCCGCAATCTTTCGATTCATAGCACTTCTTGCATCGCTTTACTCTCAAAATATCTCCCGTCGCAGCGGCCTTCCTTTAGTGACTTCGAGAGTAATATTAATGCTATGATTGAAGTGCGGGCAGCAAATCTTCCCACGAACTCTATACAGTAAAAAATACGGCTCGAAGCTTCTCGCCGTACTCCGTCACAGCCAGCAGCATGGACACAAAGAAACTTGAAGCCTGTTCTGCCGCAGGGTTTGGAATAAAGACCGCAGGCTAAGCAAACGGAGTGACAGGCAGTTCGAGTATGCCATTCATGTGGCCTACCAAGCCCCTTGTCTGCCTCGTACTTTTTGTCTTCGGCGTCGTATTCTTGGCTTGTTTTTCCTCTCTCTTGCAGGCTCTTTTTTTCGGGCATTGGAGTTGTGCTTTAAGCTGAATAAAGTTGACTTAAGACGCTTCCCTATGTTGGAGCCTTTTGTCAACGAGGTGCTTGAAGACAAGCGAGAATACTCGGCGGGAAACCGTCGCGAAACTGCGGCTTTCGCTATTTTTTGAATGAATAAACGCACATGACGCTACAGGAAAGCATTTGCTACGGTAAAGTACTCCAGGACGTAAACGGTTCGGTCCCGATATTAACAGACTGTCCGTTGACGTACCTCTTTTACCAAAAGTAACCGAGCAACAAGATTTTTCTTCTCAGCCGTATAACGGGGCCTTTAAGCACTCTTAAAGGCCAAAAGGTGTTAAAACGTGTAGTCAAGGGTTCACCTTACTTTACAGAGATTAAAAGCTTATTAAGGGCTGCCATAAGGTTTTCGCTACGCGGCTAAAAAACAAACCATCATTTCTCGGTTACTTTTGTCAAAGACGGTACCTAAACAAAGGGAAAATCACTCTGATATGCGCAAACGATGGTTCTATGTTTGTGAACGAAGACTTATAGCACAGCCTCACTCAGTGGAAAAGAAATTGCTGCATCTATGGAATGTTTCATTTATGTAAATTTGTTATGTAATGAGACGACTCGCACAATTAGTGTTGACGGCCGGTCTTTGTTCAAGCGGTGCTGCTCAGCAGGCCAGCGTTCGCAAGCGCACACCCGAGCTTCGTCAGCTTCGTCTTCTGTCTTCTTCTTCTCCTTCGTCGGCGCTAGCCGCTGGGGCACCAAACCCCAACTCTCTTTATTACAGTTAATATAAAAATGTAAACATCCTCCCCTCCCTCTTGTCTCTTGCTCTGCCATTTCGCTCGCTCTGACTTTTTGTCCCTGATTCCCTATGCACGCAGCCTTCCTTATACCTTTTCCCTACCAGCGCACTCTTTCATCCTTTCATTTTTCATGAACAAACAAAGCTACCGCCACAACTACTTGAGAGAACTGCATCCTTGAGAATACAGCAGTGGCGGATCATATTCGGAAAGTCATGGCTCGAAGGCTTCACCAAAACTTCAAGGCAGTGACTCCATTGCCGGAACGCTCACGCTCACGTTCTTCGTTGTTAGCATGACGCGGAGCTCTTGTTTATACCAGCGCGAGCAGTACAGTATTTGAGTATGTGGCTTGTTTCTACCCACAATGAACCGGTAAATTGAAGGTATGTATGATTGTAACTTCGTTGGCTGTGCAGCTGCTGTAGATATTCTCTACACCCACTGTTTTCGTCCGTAGATAGATTGATCAAATCCTAGTAAGGGGAGGAGTCAAGCAGACTGACGTGGTCTCTTCATTGCGATTCACTTCGTGTTTGTATGAGGCATATAGAGGTGTGGATTGGGAGGAGTTGGGATTAAAAGATAATGGAGAATGCAGCACAAAGCGGGCTATGCATTGGGGGCCAAAGGGGCCCATGTGGGCAGCTCGTGTGGGAAACATAGGGATCCCACAACTGGTGCTCAGGTGGGCCGCCTGTGGGCTGGCCGCTAATCAAACCGATGGGTCCCACACATGGGTCCCAAACGGGACATACGGGTCCCAGATGGGACCCAGGTATGCAGCTTAGATGCAGCTGCCCCTATTAAGGCGGAAGCCTTTAATGCCTCATCGTTGTAAGCAGGAGTTGTCGACAAAAATGTCACACATTTCTATTGGTCGAAATGGTCGTACACGTGACAGTGCGCGAATTTCAAATGGGGCTAATTGTACTTCGGCTAGTAAGCATGCAACCAATTAAAGAGATCGTATAGTGATGCTCCAAGTAAGGGGGACTGAGTTTAGTTAATTGTTTAATTAACCAATTAGCCTAATTAACCTTCCTAGCCAGACCAGATAAATAAATAAAACCGAGTAGGAAATCGGTCGAGTTGGGTAATCGAACCGAGGTCTCCTGAGTGCGGGACGAGCACGCTAACCACTCCGCCAGCTCGATGTTTTGGAATGAACAAAGGCGCATCAAGTGAGTGCGATGTCTTCGTTCACTCCCATCTTCGTCGCTTCCCTTACGGCGAGGTTCAGGTGTCCACCGAGATATGCGAGACAGATACATTTTCTTTGCTCAAAAACCAATTTACGGACGAGCAAGGCGTAGACCCGAACGGGTGATGGCGTTCCGTGGGTTCCCAGGCAGCGTTGGAAGACGCTGTCGCGTTCCACTCTGAGAGGCGAAGCTTAACATCTTAACTACACATCAGTGACACACGCAGCAACACCGCGCTTAAGGCTTCCGCCTCACCGCACTTTAGGTCAACAAAGTGCCTCCCCCCCCCATTGAAATTTTTAGCTCCGCACTGCAGAATGGCAGAATGGGACCGATGCTTGCCCACATATTCTCCACAAGGGGCTGACTTAAATATTTTGGGCCTACCTGCACTGCCTAAAGGATCTGATGGGGGTTCTGCAGGGATCAGCCCAATTCGGGCTTGCGCACATATTACCCCACGCGGCTGACAAGGGTATCTTTGAGGCTGCCCCAGTCCCGGTGGTTTAGTTGACAATGGGAGTGAGTGGGCACGAGAGGTAAGAAAGATGAAAGGAGAGAACATTTAACAGTGTCCACATCAGAACTTACAAAAGCGGCGCCATGCACATGAGCGATGTGTGTATTTTAAACATTCAAGAAGCGAGCAGAGTCGCAAGTATTTGAGCACATCACGATAAGGTGACACAGTTATTTGTGCATATTGTCTGGTCATTCTATACAATTTGCATCATTGGTAGAGTCATAAAGTAATCATTCATAACTGAATAAATATGCTTAGAAAATACTATGCACATAACGTGAGCGAAAAACTTGCGGATACGTATATGAAAAATTACACCGTTAAAAGTACAGTCTGCGTGATAGGATGGAGGAACGCCAGCGTACTCAGCCCTGCTACGGGGCCATTCAGGGTCCACTAGGTTCATTGGGGATCATTGGCATTGAGCGGCAGCCACATTTGGGCTGTTCGTGTTTTTTTCAGCATAGACGCCCGATTTATGTTGCATATGCCCCTAAAATACTACACAAGGGACAGATGTGGGCAGCATGGCGGCAAGCCCGCAACGCTGCCCCACCTCGGTACATGCGGGACCTACAGCAGTCGGCTGCTGGAATCCTCATTTGGGTTAGCCTATGTGCTAACTGCATGCAGCCCAGATATGTGTTGCGTATGCCCTCAAGCACCCAACAAGTGACTCAAGCGGCAATCTTGCGAGCCCGCCCACTTTCCAGCCCAGCCACTGTCCATGTGGCACCTACGGCGGCTTTGTACGGACAGCCCCGTTTGGGCTAGCGCGGCTTCTCCATGCACACAGCCCACACTTGCGTGGAATCTGCCCTCACGAATCCCACAAGGGGCTCGTGTGAGCACCAACGCCCATTCGGGTCCTATAGCACTTCTAACGCGATAGGGGTTAAGGCTCTATTTCTGCAGAAAATCCTGCGTCGACATAGTCTTCGGCATTGTGAGCGAAAAATCCCCGAAGAAGAAACATAGGTGGGCCACGTAAGTGACGCGACCACAAGGCGTCATTACAACCTGCCCCCCGGTTTTTACACCATGGCAGGTGGCTTCTAAATTGATGATTGATCGTGACGTTTTCCTCGGGAAGAACAACCTGGGTCGCACAAGTTCTACCGGTGGCAGCAGCAGCAGCCATGGCAGTGCACATCTCTGAACTAATGCACTACTGCGCCAAGAGGGGCATGAGGACTCCTAGGGATCTATGAATGTAAAGTTGAGAGTGACCTATTCCGCATATGTGGGCATTAACTCCCTAACGACATCCCCTCATAACCTTAAGGCGGAGCTTAAAAGACCCCTTCAATTTTTGTACGGGGTAAAAAGAGCAGAGCCAAAAGTCTGCTCAAAGGTAAAGCACTTTCTCCAGCATCGCAGACATCCTCTCGCGAATTCGCCGTACTTTCTTTTTTCTTTCCTCAGTGCGTGCGTGCGTGCGTGCGAGCCCAAGTGTGCGTGTCCAAGTATGTGTGGAAGAGGTGCTGATCCGTCTTCGTTTCTAAAACCATCATGTGCTCCTTGAAAGCACATATTTTGGGGCTTCCACAACTCTCGCGTCTTTGTTGTCGATGTTTGTCAGTTCGGAAAGTCAAGAGTCTGTGTGTGCTGCTGCATTCCGCGCGAAAAATTGGCCGGTAAAAGCCAACCTGTCCCTATAAACGAAGCAAATAGGTTACTTTTACATTGGATAGGCATGGAATATTTAGCAACCAGACAAAGGATGTTTTGGACCGTCAATTTCTTGTTCCATATTGAGTTCCATGCCTGGACTATAAGAGTGCACCGAAACAACCCAACCTTTTGCGCAGAAAAAAAAAAAGGACCGTTTATTACAATGACAAAGAAAGGCGAAGTAGAAAAGGCAATACATGTGAGCTGGCACTTATTTCCGACAAGGACACTATCTGGCGGTCGGAATCTGCACACTTATATTAAGCGCCGATATATGTTTAAAAAATGCTCAAAACAGTGAGATATGCTTCGCTGACAGCAGCGCTTGTCATTACCTTGCTTATTTTTATTTTTAACTTCGTTCGTGGAACCACAGCCCAGGCAGAAAAAGCCTTGGCCTACCAAAAACAAATATGCTTCGCTACCTATTCGTTCGCAAAAGTCCGCTCTATTTCGCCTAACGCTCTTATCATTGCTCCTCGTTTAGAGCCTTCTATGACTTCACCACTGTTTTTGCGATCAGTTTCTGGATATTTTGCTCTCGTTTACTTTGCTTCTAACTGATGATAATCGTACTCCGTGTGTCTCTCCATCCGCTGCATAATCATTATTAGCCACACTGCTCTTCCAGTATAACTCGCATCTCAATTTGCTGTTCACACGTCTCCCCATTGTGCGTTTCAGCATACGTAGTTGTTCTCTGTTAGCAGCGTTTCCAGCACTTCCAGGTCTCGCGCTGTCGGCTAGTATTCTGTGCCATACCTTATTGCGTTGTGCAACGTTAGTGCTGGCGTACACTGCTCGTCTTTACAACACCTTGCTGGTTTCGCAGTCCTCTTTTCTGTTCGTTTGAGGCATGTTTTCTTTCTTTAGCATTGTTAGTCACCTAGCATGGCCCTGTCGTGACAAAAATTACGGCGACTACCAATAACTCTGCCCTTAATCATGTCCCTGTTTGCTTACATTACGTTAGAAATTTTGTGCACCATAATGTTGCATAACACTTGGCGGTTCTGAGTAGACACCTAATCTAATCCACACCACGTTGTAAACATCAGGAGTTTTGGGAGAATAATGGAGAAACATTGACCAGTCATAGATAATATATGTATTTGCATTTTTCGGGGTTTTAGGGAAAATTTCACTCTGGACTAAATTAAAGTTCACCTGTAGTTATTCCGTAATCTCTCGTTTCGGATGACATTTACTATCAAAAGGCTTTCTTCTTCTATTAACCTTCCTGCAAGTTACGAAAAAGGTAGCAGCGCTTAAATGGCTCGATGTAGAGCGCCTTCTTCGGCTTCGGGAGGTGGTGGGTTCGTCTCCCGCTGCTGGCCGGTTACGTAGCGGTTTCCTTAAATAGTACAAGCTATTTCCCGGCCTGCTGCTCGGCTTCCTAGGGTGCAAGGCTTGGGAAAGGGGCCTGCACCTTTAAATACCGCCACTGTGGACGCTAACAGTCATTTAGAAAAAAAGTGACGAGTAACGACAGAAAATTAGTATGATCCCATGATTTGCAATTCGAGGTTTTCAGACGATGCTTTGAGATGACCTTTCCCCTAGCGAGGTGTCCCAGTGATTTGAAGTAGCTCGGTCCAATGTTGCACAGCCGCTCATTTATGTTTGTACACACCTAGAGGAATAGCGGACGTGTGAAGTCGTGTGGGTTGGTAAGATATGTGTGCCCATTACCTGTGTGCACGTCACGCGGAGAAGAGTGAGAGAGAGAGTGAGAAAAACTCAATCAGTGGCACGACAAGGAAGTTAGTAGGTGCAGAAAGACACTCCCCTTAGAACAGGTTGTTCTGTTCTTGCTACCTTGTTGGCTCCGCCTTACACACCCACAGGGAGGCCCGAGCAAAAATGGGGCATCCGCGTGATGCTTGACGATGTAAACGCAGCTCGCAAGGAGACAACTTTCAGTCTAAAGACCGCAATGGTTTTGCTGCGCGATCGGTACCAAGAAAAAATTAAAACGCCATACCAGTAATGTGCATGCATGGAAAATTTATTTTACTTTGCTTCTAATGGCAGGGATAAAATCCCTGTCGTCGCTAAAGTGCAGCGCGATTGCTTCTTACGACGAAATGGTACGAGGCTTGCGCGACTTGCGTTTCTTTGCTAGCGACTGTGAGTATTCAGCGTTCTTGTCTCGGCCTGCACTGATGTTCAAAACCCCGTTATCGCTTGTGGAAGTCCGCCTAAGGAGAATGCCGAACTTTAAGGGAACTTCTTTTCATGCGATAAAGTTCAGGGCACCACAATGTGCAACCTGTCTTGCTTATCACATCGCGTCGAAATATCGCGGTTAGGGTGGAAGCAGCCCACTGGGCCGAATTTGTTGCACGAAATATAAAATAAAATTGACTCCACAATGAATAGATTCTGCTAATAAGGACGTGCCAGTGATTACGGTTAGTCGTGTATAAAACTGTTAATTGTCTCTGCCTCTCGCAATGAACACAAGCCCAAACACCCCAGGCAGCCAGAAATTGCGGGAACCTTAATGAAATCGACAAATGCCAGGTGATTTCATTTTTTTTTTGCTAAAAATTACTACTGTCCGCTAGGCAGTGTTTCATGTATAGGCTGCTGCGGTGGCTCAGTGGTTATGGCGCTCGGCTGCTGACCCGAAAGATCCGAGTTCAATCCCGTTCCATTTCAATCCGAGTTCAAGTTCAAGTTCAATCCGAGTTCAATTTCGATGGGGGTGAAATTCCATAGGCCCATGTACTGTGCGATGTCAGTGCACGCTAAAGAACCCCAGGTGGTCGAAATTTCCGCAGCCCTTCACTACAGCGTCATTCTATACACGGTTTCAATGTTTGCAAACAAACCGCGCTTGACGCTGATTGGTTGCCCTCCAGAAACTTCCGGCAAGAGAGCTTCTGTACTTCCGGCTGTGCGTTTTCAAGGCGTGTGCGACGTGCGACCAGTGTGTTGGTGTTTCCGTGTGCTGCTTTGGGCTGATTCTGAGTCTTGAATGCAATTATCGACATGTCGAGCGACTACTTCAAGGCACTCAGCAGCGAAGCAAAGGATCGGTATCACCAGAAGCTTGTATTTAGAGGCGCAGAGCTGCCCGACCCACTGGACGATGATGTGGTGCGTTTCTCGTTTTCATCCGGCTCCAAAAACCTTCCGCCAGTCACTGCCGCGGACATTTTTGTTTATCTTGTGGAAGGTGTGTGCTTTTACACAAGAGAGCAGTTTAAGAACTACAAGATCACTGAAGGTTACAATGCATTTTTCAGTGGAAAAGTGAAGTGCCTTGCGTCATTCAAGTCCGGCAAGCGTGGGGAAGGCGCCGTTGTCGTAGTGGCAGCTGTAGAAGCGAGCCAAGCTTTGTCCAAAACATATCGCCCATGGTGCGTTGTTAACGACGACGGAACCGTAGTGAGCGCTCACTGTACCTGCATGGCTGGGTAAGTAAACGATAATCGCAAAGACAACCTTAACTGCTTGCATCTGTTAACCTTTGCAGAGCGCTCGTGCCATCCGCTGCGAAGCTAAATAATCGAACTGTTCTGTGGTGTAACCTCCTGTATTTTCTTCCTATCGCTGTCACCTTTATTTCCTTCCGTCCTCTTGCTGTCCCTTTGTTTTCCTTCAGCCATAGTTCGCGTGTCTCAAGTGCAGATAGCAATTGCCGCGGCTGCCGGCGGCCTTTCGTATGTGTTGTGAAAATTAAATAACCACTAGAGAGAGAGAAGGGATGTGGATGCTTTCAAGGCAATGCACATAACAAGCAAGGGAGTTGAGGGACTCGGAAAGATGCCGGAAAGAAAAGAACAGCCCGATGCCACGGATGGAATTTTTGATTATTTGTCGTTTTTTTGTGAGGAGACAACTGTCCTGAAATGTTTAGAAGCTGGTAATGAGCTGTTTGTAAAATGGTTCTTTTTGTATTTGTTTATAGTTAATTGCCAGCTATTAAACATGTGACATTAATTAGCTTCCTACATTCATAAAAAATCCCCTTTGCCATCCATGGCATCAGATTTGTTTCTTTGGTATTCGCTTTCAGGGACAATACTTAGAACTCAAACAAACGGTATGGGCATAACAGCGATGAAAAGCCCAGTATTGTAGCCATTAGCAGAGCAGGTGCTTTAATATTTGCCCATTTTTAATGCAGCACAACTTTCTAGACAAACATTGCAATGACTACTTGAACTATGGACTAGAATGGTCGTGCTGTTACATCACACCGCTTGAAACTTTATTAATGTGTTTACAGTGTAAATGTCAGCAGTGAGTGTCGGTGTACACAAACATATTTCAGTGATCGAGGGATTTTGGCACTCATCCTTTGCTTTGATTTGCTAATGTCTTCCTTACAGTGCTTTTTGGTAGTACTCAAGTTGTTGTGACTGCACTCTTGAATATTTCAGACTAGGAGAATGCTGCACTCATGTTGCTGCACTGCTGTTCAGTGTAGAAGCAAATATAAAATATGGTCTACACAATCCATCGCCTACTGATGTTGCATGCAAGTCGGTCGAAGTATCAAGAAAGAGCACAGTAAGCCCGAATATTTTAATTTTTTTCTTTTGCCATCCTGTCGTGCCATGTAAGTCATCATTGTAAACCGAGTTGTCAAAACTGGATGCAGGCAACGCCAGTCAGCGACATGGTATTCTTCAAGCCGAAGACAGGTCAGCCAGTACCCCAACCTGTCCCTAGACCCCAAAGTAGCGTATCAACATGGACTGGTCAACATGTGCACAGCTTCTTGCAGCATGTCAAGGTAAAAAAAAAAAAAGAAGTCTTACTCAAGCACATACAGGCAGCTTGCACACATTTACCTATGAGTTGTACCTTGACAAAGGTACAAGCAAATAGGGCTTGTGTGTTCAGTTTGCCACTCATTGTATTACAAGGAGAATGCATTTATACACGCCTGCTGTTAATTTTTTTCTGGTAGCTATTATAAATATGCTAAATGATGTTTGTAGCTGTGTTAGCTTGTTTACATTGTGTGCGATGAATATGTTTAACATTTATTTTGCTTCCATGTCAACAGGCATTTGCACCAAACACTCTGCTGCTAACATCAGTAACGGACAGCGAGGACACTGATTCTTTACCTGAAGCAGCTGTCCAAGGAGAGCAGTGCAACGAGTCCCACTCGACTGAACAAGTGCCACATTATCCGCTTCATTCTGTCTATAAAGGCATGGATGTACAAGCAGCTGCAAAAGTGCAGCTAACAGATGAATGTTGCAATGAGATTGAAAAAGCAACACGTGAGCAGTCAAAATCATTGATGTGGGTGTCGGAAAGAAAGGGACGTATAACGGCATCATTGATGCATCGCGCAGTATCATGCAAGAGTGGTGCAGATGGACTCGTAGCCGAGATTATGGGTTACATAAAGGCACCACATACTTTTAACCTTCGCTGGGGCTCTAAAATGGAGCCAAAAGCTAAAGAGGCATTCTTGGCTCACGAGTCAGGAGCACATCAGGACTTCCAGATCCACGAGTGTGGTTTGTGTGTCATTGGGAAGCAGCCATATCTAGCTGCTTCTCCTGATGGTATTGTGTCTTGTACATGCTGCAGAAAAGCTGTACTGGAGGTGAAGTGACCTGCCTCTGTGAAAGGACAACCACTCCAGTCTGCTTTAAAGCAGTTGCCATACTTAAATGAAAGTATGCAGCTAAAGAAGGAGCATGCCTACTACAGTCAAGTGCAGTCCCAAATGGCAGCAACGCAGCTCTCTCGAGCGTACTTTGTAGTGTTTACAGGTTGTGCTCTAACTGTTGAAGTTATTTCTTTTGATGAGAGCTTCTGGTCTGTTATGAAATCAAAAGCAGAAAGCTTTTTCTTCAAACACATTTTCCCTGAGCTGCAAAACATGAGCATTCTGAAACAAATGCAACACGCCAAGACTACATGTATCTGCCGAGGTGCCAAATCTGGCCGCGTCGTGGACTGCTCACAATGCAACGACACTTTTCACCTGAAATGTGCAAAACTGAAACGCACTCCCGCGTCCTGGGTTTGCATGAAATGCCAAACCAACAACAGTCAATCTGCTAGCAACTAAGTTGAAGTGCCTATCTAGTCACAGACAGACAATCCGACACAATGGAAAGCAATACATTTTATTGTTAATGAGTGACATAACTAATATTACATGTTTGGAAACTAATAATTAGCTATAAACAAACTTTGCTACATACAAAACTGCTCCTTTGCTTGGTTGCATCTGTTTTTGTTGTAATGCTTAAGACATGGATCACTGTGTACTATCCTTCTACAGAACCTAATTTATTTTCTTTCGTCCTGCTTTTGTTTGAACCACACAAAAAACGTCTGCGATGACATTGGTCAGCATAGGTCATGTGAAGCAAGGAGGAAGTGCGTCACAGTAGCCATTTTTTAATAGTTGCCATTGTGGCCCTTGAGAAGGCTTGCTTTAGTGTTGTAATGAAATTAAAAGAAGCATCAGTACCAACACTGACTTTTGATGTTAGTCATTATGGCTGCTCAAACTGAATGAAATTATGGTTTGGTTTGGTTTATGGGGTTTAACGTCCCAAAGCGATTCAGGCTATGAGAGACGCTGTAGTGAAAGGCTCCAGAAATTTCGACCACCTGGGGTTTTTTAACGTGCACTGACATCGCACAGTACATGGGCCTCTGGAATTTCTCCTCCAAAGAAATTCAACCCGTGTCTTTCGGGTCAGCAGCTGAGCACCATAACCACTGAGCCACCGCAGCGGTCTGAATTAAATTATGAAGGATTTATCTGTTGCAGACAAATCATCTGATGACTCACGTGTAGCAACTTCTTGTGCACCTTTAAAAAAGTTATAATAGGCAACCAAAAATCACGTGTTTGCAGACATCGAAAAAAAATGCAGTACAGATCTGACCAAAGGCATATGCTAATGAAATTTGTTTACATGGCAGTGTGGTCTCATTCCATACAACAAATGGTATCACTTCACATTCAACTGTGCAGTACTTATGCATGCAAAAAAGAGCCATCATTCTAACACACGGTTACTCAAGCTGGCTCTTAACTATGGGAGTTTGGAGGTTGACGAGTGCACTGCACACAATGAGGATTTTGTCAATTGTTGCTTGATCACCATCTCCAGCTCTCTTCACAAAGCTTATTGGAAGTACTGTCTGGAAGACCCTGAAGACTTTCAGCCGCTGTATGGCCCGTTCCACGTGTATTCGTACACTCGAAAGCTTTCTTGATGCAGTAACTTCCGCCCCTGGTAGCTGTGTCCTTCGCTTAGTCAGGGAAGGCATCAGAATTGCGGCACCACGTGCAGCAAACATTTCTTCACAACGGAAGCCACTGTCTACTAAAAACAAGTCTCCTTCTTCGACCTTGTCAAGGAGTCCACTTTGCAAGGTCAACTCTTTGTCAGAAACTCTACCTCCCCATGCTTTTGAAACAAAAGAAATGGCTCCTGAAGGTGTGATAGTGATAAGCACTTTCACAGTGTTGTGGTGCTTATAGTTTGAATACGTCTTGCTTCTGGCATCCATGTATGTGGGTCTCTGAATAAACACCTCTGTGCAATCAATTATCCCTCTCAGCTGATCAAATAATTTATCTTTGAATGCTTTAGGCCGGTGTGATTCAAGTGCACGTCGAGATGGCCAAATGATAAATTTCTGCATGTTTGCTGCCAGCACGTCGATCCATGAGTGAAAAATGACACTTACACTGCTGACAGAAATTCCAAATCGAGATGCCAGGTCTTTAGTGACAAGACCGAGCCGTAGTCGCATCAGCACAAGAATGAGCTGCTGCTCGGCATCAAGTGAAGCCCTGCGGGTAGGCGTCCAGACGGACAGCACCAGCTGAAGCAGTGCTTTGAACATCTGTATTGACACAAGGCCCGTATGAAATTTTACATTCTCATCCGACTGCATGACTACGTCCCTTGTCATATTTGCAAGATTTGGTTGTCCGTGGCTTTCCAGTTCGGAGATTTTTCGTTTAGCTGCTGCAACTTCCAGCTTTAAAGAGACTACCTGGTCCTTAAGGAATCTGTTTTCATTGACGAGATATGAAATGTCCTGCATGGAGAGGGCAGTCTCGGTATCGGTGTCGCACGTTTTGTGAGCAGTGTCCTCATCCATGACAGCTTCGCTTGCACCGATGTAGAGGCCAGGATCAGCTGCTGCAGACACAGCTGCATTTAAATCCTGCTTCTTTTGAGCACGCTCATATCTTGCCAGCTTCTGCTGCACATTACTTTGCACCCGGTACGGAAACACCGTCGGAATGTAGTCTGGATGGTTCGGGTCAGACGAAGGCTTGCCTAAAAAAAAAAAAACGCAATTAGATGAAACACATCCAAGCATAATGTGCACTAACACACACAACAACGCGGACAAGGGGTGCTGGCACAGTCTCGGTCTGCTAGTCAAATGACATCTGAAAAACAAACTGTGCCCAACGTAGGCTTCGGTTTCGCTCGAGGTTCCATTGGGGCTACAGCTGAACCTTGCCGGAAGCATGTCGCAACATTCGTAATCCTTCACAAGGTGTCCTCCTTGGCGTGGAAACGAAATCGCAAAAAAAATAATAAATTCGCGCGGCGTTAGCACAGAAGTGATTTATGATACGCTGCCTTCAATTAACTGGCAAGCGCTGCATGTTTCTGCAGGTGGTCGCGTACGCGTGCAGGCGGAACCTAATCACATGCTGGTCAAATTCCCGGAGACCACGACTACGGCGTCTCTCATAGCCTCAGTCGCTTTGGGATGTAAAACCCCGCAAACCGAACCTAATCACGCGCTGCGGCTGAACTCATTTCGGCTGCATTGCATGCGCAGTAAAAAGTCACTCGAATGCCACATACACTTGAGGCTGACTCAAGCAGTGAACATTTTGGTATTACGTTTTATAACAGCGTCATAGGTCCAAAACGATACTTGCCTTGAACGAAGTGCGCCGAACAAACCTGCGAGCTTTTTGTAGGCTGCCATTTGTCGCGTCTAACCGCCGCGATCCAGGCCTGTCTTCGTTCGTGTTCTACAGGGAACCTGTACGTTCGTATTTCGGAAAGAAGATTTGTTCTGGACCGTAGACTGCAGCCTGGCACAGAACAGCAGCTTCCACGTCGTGTCCGCTTCAAGGGAGATAATTTCTTGGCAGAAAACATCGCGCAACGAAGAGCAAACACAGCACGCACGGAAGCATCCAAAACACGGAGAGACCGAGAGACCGGAAGTTTTCTAGGGGAGCATCCGGTTTGAAGCGCGCTGGCGCACTCTGGCGGCACGGGGCCGTAAAAACCGTCTATAGCCTCAGTCGCTTTGGGACGTTAAATCCCTATAAAAAAAGCATCCCATGTATATTTCTGTATTCCCAGACCTTATGCAATCCCACACTATAATCGATTAGTATAACCTAGCACTTACCACCATTCATTCGCACGACCACAGTGAGGTTTTGAGACATGAAACGCCGCACAAATTTTCAGTGAGTAACGTTCGCCGTTAATTGCAACTACTTCTGATATGCCTAATTTCGTAACTGACTTGCAAGCTTCAAGATGCACTTAACGAGTTGCGTGTTAAAACATTAAGCTTCCGGAAATAAGTGCTATCCTGGCACGGAGAATGACAGCAGTAGTCATGCCGGCTCCACATCTCATTATGAAGCCCTCGCTGTCAAGTCTGTATTTATTACAGAACTCTTTACATCTGGTCAGACGTTCTATATGACAACCTCCCTAATTTATCATGTTTGTTCATGCGGAAAACATATGAAACTACACCGACTACACAGGTACGAAATCGCAGAAGTTGAAATGCGGATAGAATTAACATGACGTCATAGCCTTTACATGGCAACCATATGGAATTCTGGCTATTCATGTATTTTTCGTATTATAAAAATTTTGTAATTCAATTAATTTATATAGTACGCGCTTCGTACGAAACGTATCAGTAACTGTGACACATTTTCTAAACCACATAATCTCTAGCCCGAATTTCAACTTCAAAAATAGTCGACATCATGCCCATGTGAGCGGGCTGTGGCCAGCGTAATTTGCGTAACAACGCAAGGTGCATTCTCGAAAGCACTTAGCTGTGACGCTTTTACTTGTCGTTTTAGATAAGGCAGACCTTGCATCGTTCGGATAATGACAAAGCGATTTCGGGCAAATTCGGTGTGAGCAAAAGATGTGAAGCGTTGACAAAAAGAGCAAACACAAAAAACTTCTAAAGAGAGCGTTACTCCGACGTTATGTTGGGCTAGCGCAACTACACACTTGATACATGCAAGGAAACGAATATTTATTTTGACCAAGGAAAGTGTATACGGATTTTTAATTTGGGATATGAATGAACAGAAATTTTTTGCCTGAATGATAATCGATTAGAAAGCAGAAGAGACAACCGCACGCCGCTGGTCGGATCTGAACGCATGGAATCCGCGCATCTCATGCGCTGCTTTATGAACTGAGCTACGACGGCGGCCGGCCAACGTTATAATAAGGAGTGTATTTATGTTGCATGCAGTCTCACCTTTAGAATGTTGACGAACGCCACCTGGACCATATGGGCCGGACGTGGAACGTCCTCAATACCTCTAGCGCCTGGCTATAGTCGCAACGAGTGAGATGTTTATTGCAATCACGAGAAATGCCAGGTACTTGTTCATATCTGTTTGTTGTCTAAGTTTTTGAATTCGCTGTGTTGCTTAAGGAGCGACTTCCGCCTGTCAGGCAACGAAAGACTACCACGCCTCATCAGCGTGCCCACTAATGAGCTGTTACATGGTCTCACTAAATACGCGTTATACTCATCCAAAACATTTCACGAGATGCTCTAGGTCGACTCTGTGGAGCTCATTTTGTTTAGCGCCATCATTAGCGGGCGCCTCACCTGGAAATCATTCAATTTCTTGATTGCCTAATGCAAAACTCGTCTGTTAGTTCTGGTACGCGGCGCTGAATTAAACGATAGTGTTGATCGCCGTGAATTACTGGACACGCAAGCGAACACGCTGCGTATCTTCTCGGAATCGTGATTACGCGTGACCGAAGTGCGGTCGGCGCAAGTGCCGTGAGTGTTTGCCAATAGTGTTGCCGCCAAGGCGGCTCTCTCGAAGTACGCATATCAACTCGATAGAGTAGAACTGTTCTGCGATGTTTACGGAAGTGAGCAGCGGAGACATACGGGTGTCCATGTAAGAAGAAGCTGCGGATGCGAGGCTTGTAAATAAATACGCAGGGGGAAAAACTTGCTCTTCTTCGGAAGATGTGAAAAGAAATAGAATAAAAGACCACATAATATTCTACTGAACTGAACACGCATAAAAGACGCACTAAAATGCTAGCAAGATTTTATTGGAAAACATTCCGCTGGGTGGTTCATTCAATCTTAGTGTCTTCCATATGCTGCAATCTCATTAAACAGTATAAAGAAAGTGTAATCAAATTTACTCAGGAACATATGAGAAGTGCTTCAAAGAAATATGTACAGACATGTGGCGACCTAAAAAGCAAAAAAAAAAACTTCTTTTAACTTATTGTAGCCCAGACTTTGGTGGTTTGCTCCAGAGCAGTAGTCGGGCTTAAATACAGAATTCCCGTGCATTTAGATTTCAGTTAATGATTGTTGAAGAACACAAGGTAGAATAAACCACCGCCAAAGCCTTTGCTATGATGCCTGCCACAACCGACCTCTGCGTTTAGTCTAGAAAAACGCATTTATCAACGCTAAGTAGAGAACTCAGTTTAAGTAAAGGTATTGCTGTTATAGTCTTTTTTGCTCTTGCAAATACAATGTTCTGTATACACTGTTGCCTTGAGAAATCAGCGCGCTGCAAAAGGCTGAGAGGCTGATGTTTTATTGAAAAAGAGCTGTAATTAAGTATGCTTTGGCTCTGTTCATATTATTTCATTATATTTCCTTCTGCAAGCCTAACTAATTTAATGCAAGCCTGTTTCATTAGGTGCATCAACGTGTATCGATATTTCATTTATTTACCCTAAGGCCCCTTTCGGGCATTACATAGGGCTAACAGCTACGTCGCAAAATTCTTGTTACGTTTATATTCTATACTGTAAGCCCGACAAGTGTCACCAGATGGACATCGTAGTCGTCACACTAAGAAGTGCTGGCGCAGGGCTCACACTTCACGGCTGTGAATATTTTAGTACTCGCTTCTATTGATGACTTCAAGAACTTTGTGCAGTCCAGAGTGCCTTGGCATTGCATGGGATAGCATGGCGTCCTCTTTACAGCAATAGTTTACAATTTTTCGGCACTGTAGACACTACCACAGATTTGCATATTTCATCATATTTTCCAGCAGACGATCGTCTGCACTGTTTTGCTCTGATTATTGAAAAAGCTGCACTGAACACTAGACTCAAAAATTTTTGCTAACAGTGCTCTACTGTCGGTTGAAAGATGAATTGGAGATAATTGTTGCAATAGCATTTTAAATGAGCTACATGGATAATATGCTAAAGCAGTTACCGACCTGACATGAAAAGGACATGTTTTCACGCGCTTCCTTGCGTCTGCTTAGAGTGAGACACACCCAGCAAGACCCTGTCTGAAAGCGCAGTGAATGCTTTTGGACCTTTTACTTTCGAACTACTTGATTTAAATCCGACTATCAGTTGGTAGTTTGTGTTGAGCACAGGTCTAATGACCAAAACAATCGCGTGTCCCGAGAATTATCAAGAACAAGCACCTACATTATAACCATATGCCAAAAAATTCGCTAAATACGATGCTTCATTTATGTCGAACCTGCCAAGAAGGAAAAAAACAAGGTGTAAAAACTCAGTAAGTGTTGAAAGTTCCACTTCAGAAACCCTCCGCTGTCTTCCATTTCGAGTTCGCGGAAACGCTACTCCAATACAAATCATCTGCTTTTTACGGTCGCTAGCTAGCTTAATTGAGCAACATGAGAAGCGTACGTTTGTCATGAACGTATAGTTGCTTTCTGCACTGCCAATCGCCAGCTTTCGTGGAGATACGAAGTATTGTTAGAGATGAAGAAGACTTATTGTATTGTTGTGTTCTGATTTGTCGAGCAATATATCGTCTGCGCAAGTGATCTCTTTAAATTTCTGAACAGGAGTAGCCGCAGACGCTACCAGGCTTCAACAATTCCTTTACTGATGATCTTAAATAAAGAAGAAACACCGTCATGACCAAACCAGATGCACGCGCAAGCGTTCCCATGCACATCCACACAAGCGCGGATCAAAGCACACGCAGACTCTCGAAAACTTGCACACACGCAAGCCAATGCGCAATTGCATTCCCATTCAAGAAAGCAAGCAAATTCCGCTTTGAAGGCCTTAAGAGAAGGAGAAGCGTTTTTGTGTCGAGAACTACACGAGGCTTAAGAATTCATATGTATGAAGCTTGTCGGTAAAGCCTACTGAAGTTTTCGCTCTAGCATGCAAAAGGATGACGAAATTGCCGGTTAAAGACGCGAGGTTATGCAGGTCCCTCCTCAGAGCTTTGTTTGGTGGTGAGAATTTTGGTGATAACGCCATTTTGAGTTCGATTTTAGAGTTCCGCTCTCTTCGCCTAGTCATTTCCATTCCACGCCGAACGCCCACAATAGAGGCCCCGAGGGCTTTCTTTCGATCAACCTTTCCTGCTTCGAAATCTACCGCCCAGTACCTTTACCTAGCACTGTGCAGTGCAGGAATGCCTAAGTTCCGTTGTGGCTTTTTTGCTAGCACAAAAAAGCTTCGCACACTTTCCCTGCAAGTTTCACACATTCCACAACTTTAAACTGTCCGAAATCTAAAACTTCTTCGTTTTCCCTCTTTAAGGCAACAGCAGGCGTTCAAGTCGTCAGTGTGGTAAAGAAACTATGCACTAGCTTGATATATACAAAGTAAAATACATCCAAGATGTAACTATTTCCTGAGGTTCAAAGTTTCTGTTGCGTTTCTGTTGCAGCGGTGTCCTTAATATTTAAGGAGCACTTGCGCGACTAAACTTATATTGCAAGTATTCCACCAATAGCAGAGCCACATGAAGCATTTCGAAACGCATCAAACGCTTCAGACATTTAACGTGGGTGGCGTAAAATGCAGACGTGTCATATTTCATGGAGCGCAACAAATGAGAAAAACAGGGTTTAAAGCATCCAGCTACACCAAGCTGAAAAAGTAAAGAAAATAGAGTAGCAAGCGTCAACAAAGTTGAGAACATTCTTCCATTGAAAGTACAGGTATGAGGAAAGGTGCACTTTTCATGTTCAAAACTTCTCGTCGCATTGTGATGTCGTTTCGTATGCTTGGAATGGTCGAGGACCGGCGAAAGATTTTCTGTTTTCAAAAAATACTTCCTTCCGTACAGATGTCGTCGATATAAGCTGCAAGCTAGGATTGTGCTGTACCGGTTCAGATTCCAAAGCACTTTCATGGCGAATGTTCTTTTTTCACTGCTTTGTTTTGTAACAAGCTGAAACATTTTGACTCGGTAGTTTGTACATGCAGAAAAATTGACAACGGCGTGATTGGACACATATGCAAATATAGAGTGGACGACACTCAACTTTGACAAGTCAATTAATTTTAATGCGTGAGCATAGCAAAGTTCATGTCGGGAAAAACTATTTGGCGCCTTCTTCTGAAGCCTCTTAAAAAGCGTTAGCAGAAAAAATTATTATTTCAATTATGAAATCTATCTTTCGAACACTTAACCTGGCTTTTTGCTATGATTGTGACAAACTTTAATTGTCTTGGAAATTGAAAAAATTGTCTTGAACAAGGATTCGAAGTTTGCATTCACCTTGGTCACGCAACGAGGGGTGAATTTTTGGTTTGAATCATGTTACGAAGTACACGCATTGCGCCTGTCGTGCTTCCATGGAACACGGACGGACGCTCGGGAAGGAAATCGTTTATTCGTCCCGATAAACCAGCTTATACAGCATGACCGGCAGAGGGCGACGGGAAGAAGTGTCGAGAGAATGCGGGAGAGTCGTGCGCTTTGAGCGTTTGCCAAAGTGATAAGGCGGCAGGTTTGCAACATTCCCCTTCCCTTAATGATCAGTTCGCTGTATTGGCTTCTTTTGGCGCGTGGGACGTCGCAGTGTCTGCGGCGTGCATGATGATTACATCGATGCGGCTTCTGGCTCGCCGTGCTGCGGAGAGCCCATTTCTTCTTGCGCCGCTGATGAATTCTTCGGTGACGCAGCCGCTGTCTGTGGCGTATCTGCTTGAGGGACCTCGCGCTCCACTCCTATGTGGTGCGCTACCGGCGTCGACATATCTGTTTGCGTGGCATTGTCTTCCACTGGGTTGTGGTCCTACACACGTGGAGGCGTAGTGAGTCGAACATCCACCTGGTGTACGTGACGCGTGACCGGTTTGGCTGCTGTCTGTATGATAACCAACCGTGACCCACCTGTAGACGTGACTGTTCCAGGCCACCATTCCCCCCCCCGCGCGCCTATGTTACATGAATACACTGGAGTTCCTGGAATAGCAGGCAACCATTCATCTGGCTGTGAGGCTGAACATTTAAAGATGGGTGGGATGCATGTGTCTAGACGAGACCGGAGACGATAATCAAGAAGCGCTTCTGAAAGAGTTTTGCGGAACTCTTGTTTGTCCTTCTGTAACTAAAATATAGTCTGGAGATATTCTCTTCTAATCTTCCAGACCGCACCTTCTTGATGCTGTCCTTGATTGTTTTGACTGCTCTTTCGGCCAGCCCATTTGGCTGTGGGTGAACACAGTCGTTCAAAGAGGCGTTATATTATTCTTTTTCAAGAAAGTAGCGCAATCATAACTGGTAAACTGAATTCCGTTATCAGAGACCACAGTTCTCGGAATGCCAAACCTGCTGAATATCTCACCCAAGCAATTCACTGTGGCTGCTGCATTAGATTGCTTCAAAAGGACTGCTTCTATCCACTTGCTGTGCACATCCACTACAACGAGAATCATGTTTCTCGCAAGTGGCCCTGCGAAGTCAATTTGTACCCTGGACTACGGTTCTCAAGCAGTCGGCCAGCTCCCTGGTGGTGCTGCGGCTGTCATGGGCAAGTTTAGGAGACAGTTATGACATGTTGATGATAGTCGTTCTATGTCGCGGTCTAATCCTGGCCACAAAAATGATGACCTGGAAACAGCTTTTGTAGCTGAAGAACATTTTTATGTGTCGTGCAGCAAGTGCAAAACACGACCTCGTGCTTCCTTCGCAGCGACACCTGCACACCAGGCCTTGGGCCAAGGACAGGCATTGTCTTTTATCAAAAAATGCGACAATGCTTTCATTATCTAAACATCTTGTGGAAGACAGGCATCCATACTTTGTGGATGGCGTAACCCTTTTCATTTCCGGATCATTTGCAGTTAACTGCTTCTGTTCATCGACTGACACAGTTCCGCCATCGAATCCTGCCAGGGCAAGAATGCAGTCTGGGGGATCTTCTGGTTCCAACTCTGTCGTAAGTTTTGGGAGCCGGCAGGGTGTTGGCATACTCGGCGAGTACTGGAACTTGTATCGGAACCCATCTAGGTACAGAGGCCAATGTTGTATGAGAGCGGCTGCCATCAATGGGGCTGGTTGAACGGCCCTCAGAAATCCCAGGAGAGTTAGGTGGTCAGTAAAAAGTGTGAACTCTCAACCTGCTAGAAAATCCCGGAACTTTGTTGCTCCATAGAGAATAAAAGAGCTTCGCGTTCAAGTTGGGAGTAATTCCGTTCTGCCTTTTTTAAAATTCGCGAACGGACGCATATGAACTTGTTCTCCTTGTCACACGTGTGGAATAGCACGACGCCCATCCCGTGTTGCGAAGCGTCACTCTCCAGATTTCGGGCTGCAGTCTGATTGAAATAGGCAAGCATCCCTGCCCAACGAAGAAGGCTTTCTTTAACTTGTAGAAATGTTGCCTCTTGCTCGTGCTCCCACACCCATCGTGTATTCTTCTCTAGCAGCTTGTGCTAAAGTGCAAGGACGGATGATAAATTTGGCTGGCATGAACTTGGCGTAAAATGCTATCATGGCCAAAAATGCGCTCAGCTCGTGCAGATTTTGCAGACTGGGAGCTTGCATAATTGCTTCTATATGCTGATCCGTCGGTTGTAAACCCTCACGGTCAATTCAGTGCCCCAAGTAGGAAACTGATGTCTGGCGAAAGTTACATTTGTCGAGTCTGAGTTTAACCCCGTGCTCTCTGAGACGCTGGAGCACAAGGGAATTTCGTAGAAATGTTACCGGAACTTCCTGCATGTAACATGAATGCATACCGGTTTTGGACATAGCAGATTACAAAAAAAAAAAAAACCATTTGGGATGATGAGAAATCTTATGCGAAAATTCTGCTAAATTCGTTGAATTTGCTCGCGACAATTACTTTGTTTGCTTTCACCCTCATCACTGCTTTTACTCGGAGCAGAGGCTTCATACACGATACGGCATTTTCCTCGGGTGTGGAGGTGGTAGACGGGGGTGGTGGGTAAAGCTTCTGGAGGGTTAAAGTGGGGTTGGGAGGTGGCCTAAGGGGGGCGGTATGTCGGTAGGTGGTGCCCCCTAGCTAGGTAACTGAGATGGGGTGAGGGCTGCTGGAGGGCAGCAGCTTTCTTGGTCTGTCTTTGAATTCGATTTCGCCCTCGTTTTTTTTCTCTGAGCTGATGCGTGTGCGTCTACTGTGTGGAGGCCGTGTCGAGGGTAGAGGTGACACTAGTGCTGCTTACACTCTTGAGTTTGCGTTTCAAATGACGTAGCGTAGGTTCGGACGCTATTGACATAGCCTGTTAGTTCAACTTGGGAAACTTACTGCGTGATACATAGTTCCAAACGTCTTTTGCGCTCACTGCCCCAACTGCCCAGGCTTTACTGGTAACACCGCTCCAATAAACTGGCATCATTTTCTGATGTTGAGCGCATTTTACAGGAGAGAAGAAATGTAAATGGGGATTTGAAGCGCAGTATTTCTACCAGTATCTTGATAGTGTCCTAAAAAAACGAAATTAAAATACCGAATAAGAGTTTATAGAAAGTATGTAAAGAAAATGGAGGAAATGGAGAAAGGCTCCGGACACATTATACGTCTAAAACTATCCCTGCGCTGCCCCTTGAACTCACACCTGTAAGTGCAAGGCAAGAGGCTAGCATACTTTCACAGAGGCAACACAGCCAAAGAACATAATCCAACCTACACAAGACAATCGCCAGACAAATTCCAGACATCACATGCATCGTTAGCTTATCACATTTCAACGAAGGTCTTTTTATGCCCCACACTGACTCAGTAGCAGAGGCAAGAATCAGCAAATCAAGGACACCAAGCAATAACTTAAGACACGTACCGTAAACCGAGTTGAAGACCCAGACTCGATTGTAATAAGCAAAGTAACTTCTAATCCGGACCAAGTAACTTGTAGAAAAGTTACCCATAAAAGAAGACATCCGAGGAGGAGAAACAATGAGGAAGACAGAAGAAAAGAAAATGAGTTTACTGGAGGCTCTTGGGCATCGTCATCATTGTCTAGTGGAAAAAATAGCTTTACACTTGATTTCCTGCTTTCCTTCTCTCAATCTCCTGCGCTTTTTTATCTCTACAAAAGATTTTGTAGAATTCCCCTTGTCGTATTTTTCAGTAAATTTTCCTCCTCAGCAGCGATATAGCTGTGGCTCCAACAAAGTCTTCAACCTTCAGTCTAACGGCTCATTTATCGCCGTTCGCTGGGTGCGCACGACAACAGTCCAAATATAGCCACCTACCCGTTAGAGTAAGTTCTGCTTAGCTGTTGTACATACGCATGTAGGAAACGACAATGCAAAAGAGTTAGCACGAGCGATAATCCATTCCTGGAACACGCAGGCCACCCGAGCTCCTATAACGAGGGCTGGAATAGCGGAAGTAGAGGCTTTGTGTCTGGAACGGCGTTTGCATGGCCACGAAACACGCACTGAGCCGGCACCTCCTACGGCCCCATAACAATGCGTTCGCTCATTATGCCTCTTCCAATCATTGCAAACTGTGCCTGTCGCTCGTAAGAACCAGCCAACGGGTCTGGTCTATTACACTGATTGCAAGGATGGTGGTGAAAATGTTTCATTGACAACTTCGGAGAGGGGTCGAAAGGACCAAGTAAGTTTGATAAGGCACTCTTCGCAAAATTATGTCTTGCATTTCGTGTGTAATGCAAAGGAACCAAAGGAGCTTTGCTTAAAAAATTGATCAGTTTTATTTCATGAAAGAAAAGACAGTAAACAAACGCATAACATTGATTTTTCCGTGCCTGATTTTTCAATTATTGCCGCAATAGCGTAAAGGCCTCGTTCACCAGAAAATCCGCTGTCGGCGCTGTCGGCGTTGTGAGCAAAAAATCCCGGTCATGGCTCTGGAAGGTGGACCGTAAAAGCCAAGTAGGCTTAAGCTCCACCTCAGGAAAGGCACGAGACACACGGCCAGCAGTCGCTGATTCAATAGGCACAACGGCTGACATGCCACTAGCAGCAACCAAAACCTCTGTGGCATCCATAAAATGCTCCTGCAAAGCGTCGTCGACGGCATGGATGCTACTGCGGAGTTTTTCAGTACACGACACGACGCACTCCTCTGAAGCATGGCCGAAACACTGGCAGTCATTCTACCGAGGAGTACGGCAGTGACGGCATATGTGTCCAACCCTGTGGCAACGAAGACACAAGGGTAACTCTACGGAGCTCATGAGGTTTAGCTAACGATGTCTTGCACGTTACCATCCATATGGCCGACATCTGGAACTGTCCGATGAAACTGATTTCACTAAGGTCTATGACGCCACGTAAGGCAGTGTAAAGTCCTGGACACGATAGAGACGGCTAGCAAGGTTCGTATGCAGAAGAACAGACGTGAATACCAGCTTAGCTGTAGGAAGGCGGGGCAGAACAATACGGCAATTATTACTGGCGGAATACGCCGCAACAGTACCTTGGCCTTGGCCCGATTCATCCATTTTGGCGTAGAACACCAAAAACGCGACCTTATGGAACGCCGACCATATCTTTCTCCCACTCTAGGCTAGGCTGTCGCCGAAACCGAGCACGCCTGGTTGTTATTGTCTCCTCGAGCAGATAGTAGCATGTACCCACTGCGGGGGATTGGCCAAGACAGAGGCAGCGACTGACAGGTGATCAAAACATTAAAAATATAACGAAAGCCTCGTGCTTAACTGTAGCATACACTCGCGCTGTGCGTTGCACGTCATCTCTTCATAAAATTCCATCTGCAGCGCGAACAGATCAGATTAACCTCGATCAGAGCTTAACCTGAGTTTAATACCATTGCCAGACGTGCCGCCGCCCCAGCAAAGGAAGACCATGAGGCAATCAGGCTAAACACCCAGTTTCGCACGCCTTCTCGGTTTAACTACGTTAGAACCCCAATTTTGTTTTTCTGTTTTAGTCTGCAAGGTGTATTTACGATAAGCTTGCGGAAACACAGCGCCGTTATGACATAGAACATCAGCCTCCCTTCGAGAACAATTATGCTCCCTTTTCTTTTCGTGCTTCCGTGGCTGCATCACCCGTGGAAAATATTACAGCGTCAATACCTCGCTTATTTACGGGTCTATAGCCTAAAATAAATGAGTCAGTTTTCTCCGATGGTACGAAGAGTGCAGGAGACATCCAAGGGAAGAGACGAGATATCCCGGAGACATCCCGGAAACATCCCGGAGACATTCCGCGCAGAGCGAGTGTACGAGGAACACCTCAGCCGCACTACACACATAACGCGAATTCCTTTCAGTTTGTTAAAGACGGTACAGGTCAGCAGCCTCGTTTTTGTGGTCATCTGTAGAATCTTACAGCGTTCAAATTTCAATTTATATCAAGCAGACAGTTTTGCAAAGCAGAGCGATTAAACTTAATAAAGCATTTACTTGAGAAAACAAGAATCTCTCTAATCTCTGAAGGAAGACCTCTAAACGTATTGCCCAAGTTTCATTTCTGCACCAAGTCCCAACTTTTAGAAAGCCTTGGTTCACATCACACGAAGTAAGGCTTTCCCAACGCCCTAAAAGCAACATGTGTCAGGTGCGAAACGCATTATGAATATTCATTGTCGAAACACAAAGGACGACGCGATTGTGACGTTCACAGATTTGGAATGCGCATATATTAGCAAAGAACGGGACTGCAGCGATCCGCAAGCATTGTTTTTTTTTTTTTTTTCTTAAGCAATCGTAAAGGCATTTCGAGCTCATATCAGACCAGTAACTTTTCAAAAGGGGTCATCAAAAGCTTAGCTCAAAGGCTGTCATTTCCATGTCTTCGGGGCCTTCTCTTTCTTTGCATTTCTAGCGTGTCCTCAGGTAAATGAATTGGTAAACTGGTTTTGGGGAGAAGGAAATGGCGCAGTATCTGTCTCACATATCTCGGTGGACTCCTGAACCGCGCCGTAAGGGAGGAGAGGAAGGTGAGAGTGAAAAAAGAAAGAGAGAAAGAAGTGCCGTATTGGAGGTCTCCGGATAATTTCGACCACCTGGGGTTCCTTAACGTGTACTGACATCGCACAGCACACGGGGGGCGCCTTTTGCGTTCCACCTCCATCGAAACGCGGTTGCCGTGTTTGGATTCGAACCCGGGTATTCCGGCTTGGTAGACGAGCGCTTTAACCACTGAGCCACCGCGATGGGTATTCTCAGGCATGCATCCAACAATTTGTGTACGTGGAGGTCGGGCTAAATAACGATGTCATGCTGCGCATAGTGCGGTATCTACACTTAGTAAATTGTGTGGGAGCGCATTATTAATAAAGAATGGCTGATGCAAGGCGTTCAACCACGATGATAATCAGGGACCCACCAACACAGAAACATGGCCGTGAATGGGGTTGCGCTATGCACGTGCAGGTGGTCATCACGTGACCGGTACCCCGCCAGGCTCCCGATCACGCGCGCTCATCCTGTACCCGTGGCCGCTTCGCCTTCATTGTGCCTTAGAAGGCAAGTCGCGCTGGGTGTCCCCTAGCTATGGCAGACGCGGCGAAGCCCGACGCATTCTCAGTCAAGCCGACCCTCTTCGCCAGATGAACGCTGTGCGCATCTTCGGGATCATCGGCCTTTGATGGACTGTGAATGGAGCCGGAACCTGATATATGTGTGCTAACGGATGAGCATCATGCTCACGGAGTCAACAGCAACTGAACGTCACTGCGGGGAAAGCTTGCTGCTGACTTGTTGGGGTTAAGCAGTTAGCCTGTTTCGTTCTTTTGGAAATGCGTCGATGAGTGTGCTGTCCTGTCCTCTTGCACAGGAGGTGTGTCAGTGACGGAGTCCTATATGATTTGACAGAACTGAAGTGAACCTAAAAAAAAAATTTGGGTCCTTCTTAACCACATTCTTAAAGAAGCAAATGAGATACATTTGGAAGTTGGCCCACCACCAAATTTTTCAAAGAACCTCCAAGTTTGGGAAGTAAGCCAACTCCAGAAAATGAATTAAGGTGCACTTCTGGGTGGATTAAAGTAGAGGAGTAGATCGTATAAGCAAAATCTCAAAGCAGAATTCATTGGGAGGTACTCCAGCGTTCTAGCCCTTAGATTCTCAAATCGGGAGGAATTTGGAGGAATCAAGAAATTTTGTTGCGGAAAACCCGGAGGTTTTTCCAAGACACCGACCTAAATGATGCCGCGTTAAAAGCGACTCACAGCTAGCGCTCAAACATTCGGGTGGCACACTCGTTTGCATACCACGATTTTAATTCGCTAACATAAGAGGTGTCGTCAGACCAAACCCCCTGGCATATGTCTGAGACAAAATTCCGTGGTTGGTGGAGGCAGTGATGATGTAGCAGGAGTCACGTGACTACCAATGACCACTGAAAGCGCGCCTTTTGTTATGAAAATCCGTGACTGCGGGAGGAGGTGGGATGCTGCGAGAGTAACGAGATCGGTACGGAAGAGGGCAAGCGTAGGAGGGGGCGTCAGAGTGTCAGGTGAGCAGGTGACGCAATAAATATATATGAAAAAAAAAAACACTCCATGGCTTTGAGCAAGAGTGGAACCCGTGACGGCGCAAAATGATCATCTTCGCTTGCCATTGTACCACTGGACCCCCTTGGTGGCGTCGATATTTTTCGCCTGTGTTATGTGACAAATAAAAAGCACGCATACCAAACAGATACAGAAGGCACTGTACACAATATAAAAGGATCGGACAAAAAGGGAACGAAGACAAAGACCTCCGGAGTAGAAGGGGTGAGAAGGGCTAAAGATCCCTTAAATGCATGAGTGGTTCCATGCGATCTAGCCACTCTGGAGAGGGATTCAAGTCATTCAGTGTCTCAGCTAACCGACGAACTCGGCAACACCCCCGGACCGGCTGGGCAGCAGTATCCACGTGGTGTGCGGCCGTACGAACACGCCATACGCCGCACAGTCCCAGGAGCATTATGGCATTAAAGGCGACGCCGTCTTCGTGTTTTACCGGTAGAAACCTGATTTCTTAATAGTTAAGGGGTTCGTTCTTTCTTAATGTTCTTTGGAGGATGTCCCAGAAAAACACTCCATCCCAGCAATCCAGGAGGACGGGCTGTACCATTTCCTGCTTTCTAAAAAATGAAGTAGTGCACCCCCAGGGAAAGAATGGTCATTTTTCCTCCATTAATTTTTTAACCTCCAAAGTCCCTGTATAAAGCTTTAAAAAAAAAGAAAAAAAACACGCCATTTTTATTTTTTGGGCTCTACAAAGAAGGCTGTTACGGAACGGGAAAAACAATGTCGATAATGTTATTATACAGCACCTTTTGTGTACTGCTGATAAAGGCTTTTTCGATAACCTATCATGTAAAAAAACAGAGGCAGCAAAGTCTTCCCTTAAATAAACACACACCGTTCCCGGCATGCGGTCGGAAGCTACAAAGAGGCCCGACAACGGTCTCCCTAATATTAGTTGGGCGATTTCGCGTAAAAAAGGACATTTTACTCCGGTAAAGAAAACAGAACGGTTTACGAGTTGTTTAATGAACATATGGGATAAGTCGAGGCCATCTTCTCGAATCCGTCGTAATTCGGCTTGTTCCTTCCCAAGAAGACCCCCCCCCCCCCCTTAATACAGCAAACAATGGCAGTAATTTTTGAACATTAACACTGGAGCTATGCGCCACAGTAAGCACACATTAGAGTTTGGCAGCGGAAAATATATTACACAGAGTGCTTAGTGGAAAAGCAGACAAATCCTGCACGTTCTTGACATTTTCTACTCTTTCTTTCAGGGCGACGGTCGGTCCCATCCAATAGGGCTCGCTGTCACTAAAGTATACCAAAGGAACACCTAAGTACCTGAGATGTTTTGTTAGCCTATGCATGCTAGCGAAAGTGCCTCGGGTTGCAGGCCATCCACCAAGCCAGCAGCCCAGGAGTTTATTACAGTTTACGGCGCTGCCACTGACAGCGTAAAAACCTTTTATAATTGGCACTAGTTCCAAAACACTCTCATAATCCACACAAAAATGGCGATTTCATGAAAGTATTTAAGGATGCACACTTTTGTTTGAAGTGCCCGCATTATTTCATTGAAGTGCATTATTCCAGGACAAGGCTAACAACTGAAGTTTTTTGGCAGCGGCCTTTCCTTAGTATTTCGTAACGTCGTCGTTGCAGCTGTGTCGTAACCCGTGCAAATGAACAAGAATGTGCCGCCCATTCTGTTAGGGACGCTTAGTCTCCACGTGGCGGAAAACACCGTTACATGACAATCGCCTCATATTTTTCTTGCTACTGCCTGCACACACAAAAAAAGCATTTCAAGAACTTGTAATAGACACAAATGATTATTCTAATCATGCAGAGCTTAATGAGTGAAACAGAAATGCTCTTTAATTAGAGAATCAAGGAAGGTAAAGGAATATGTATGTTGTTTTTTCGCGGCATAGTGTCCTAGTTTACTATTCTCTTTTGTTTTTTTTTTTGAGCAGGAGTATTTGAGGCAAAATTCTATACTTTTTTACAGGTTTTTCTTTAAACTTGTTACTTAACACGCCATAATGAGCCCACGAATTGAAAAAAAAATCAGGCAGTCCTTGAGCGCTACTTGGCAGCGATGAATAAAATTTATATTCGTGAACAGGACGTTTGCAACAAGAGGGACAAAGAATCCGGATAAGAGGAATAAAGAAAAAAGTTTTTTTGTCCCTGTCCTTCAGTCTGTATCTGGTGCATTGCTACATTGTTTTTTCACTTAAAGGGCAGTTAAAAGTACGCACAGTCTTCTAAACAGGTTAAGAAAGCATTTTACAGAATTTCCTCGTTCCATGTTTTTTAAACTGACGTAATATATTTTGAACCTTATCCTGGAAAGTTGGGAACCTTGCCAGACTCACTTTATGCTAAGTTTTTGGTGGTTGTAGAGCGGCTGTCCCAGTACTGGCCAAGGGTGTAATCAAAAAGAAACATACTTTGAGACCTCAAGTAAAGAGAGAGTAAAAAACTTTATTGTAAGAGGAATTCGGGGTGCGCCTTAGGGTCCCGCACGACCCCACTGCACTCAAGTGTTTATGTTCCTAAGACACTACTCGAGAAATGTTTCAGGGTGCTTGAAGGAGACAACAGAACGTTAATTTTTCTTTGCCTAACCAATCTATATATAAACTTTTCATCGACTTTGTATGCGTTCAGTTTAAATGAATAGCCCGAAAAGCATCAAAATAGCTCACAGACATATCGCAATTTTCGTTGCGACAGCTTGACAGCAAAAGTGATTTCCGCGGTATTAACAAAGGTGCTGTGAATGCTGCTGTTCGCGTCGTGAACGCGTGTATTCGACAGCCCGTTACTGACGCGTCTTCCCTGTACTGGGTGCCGACGTGGAACGCCCATGCTCGAGCAGCCCCTGTTTGCTATCAATGGTCTCGAACGATTGCACTATTATTTGGCTGCTAGTAGCGTTCATAATAGAAATGCGAATTTTTTTTTTTTTGATTTCTACTGACCTTTTAATTGCAGGCTTTTTGGAATATGAGGTAAGTAGGTATGCATGTAGGGTTTGGCGTGAGCAGTGGTGGACTTCAAAATAATTTCGGCCACCTGAATATATTTAACGCGCGCTGACATCTCATAGCAGAATGCCGTGTTTTAATTTCGTCTGTACTAAAATGCGGCCGCGGTGGACGAGGTTTAACTACTTTTAGTTCACTAGCCGAACGCCCAACCACTAAGCAACCACTACGGGTTTTCGGTTTTCAAGCAGGCTTGAAAACACTTACAAAAATGGTACTAACTTGAATATAGAATAAGAATTCGAATCAATTTAGTCAATGCATTCGGGTCAAATTTCAGTTGCATTAAAGAGTCGCAGAAGCTTTTTTTTTCACCTTGACTCGTGAAATATGCAGGACGTAATTTTAAAACTCTCTCCTCCTGTTACGTGGAAAACCTAATGCCGCGAATGTTTGTAGTGTTTGTTTGTTCATTCTTCAAATCTGCCGGCACGCAGCTTTATCGCTTTTTTTGTGATGCAAGACGCGCCTAGATTTATCACGATCGATCGCATCCAGGCGGAGCCGACTCTACGTTGTTCCAGAGTGTTCTAGTAACTTTCCAAGCTTTATCTCGAAAGTTCGCTATCAGCTTTAAAAAGAGCACAGCCGAGAGCGGCGGGCATTCTGTTCGACGACCGCCGGGCACGCTTGTTGCTACGCCGCCGCCGAGTGATTCAGTTCTTTGCGGGCGCAAGTCAACCCAAATAAAGAGTTTCGTTTCGAAGACATTCTCGCTGTGTTCCTGTTCGCCGGACTGCAGTCACCACTACGTGACAATATGAATACGATGGCGGGCTTGCCTAGAAATCAACTCAAAGTACGGCACAAGTGGAAGGCACCAGAAGCGCATGTTTGCTTTGGCGATTATTTTACATTCAATGGCGCTCAGTGAAAAGTAGAAACAAGAGAGCACGTCTAGAGAATTTATATTTGAAGCCAATTTTATAACTGATCCCTTACCATGCAGCCATGTCGAGCGCGCGAAAAATGAAGCCATTTTTACGTGTTCGAATTCCTCTGCTCTCACTTGATTTTTTTCACTTTCAGACGAACAAAAAAAAATGAACTGAAACGTTTTGCGCTGGGCGCTTAACCACCACTGCCAGCTCTTTGCGGGCGATCTCATTATGGTTTCGACATGGTCGCTGCAAAGGGGCGCCTGATAACCTCGCTACTGCGAGTTCACCGCCTGCATCGTAATGAACATGGCCCCTAACCTACATAATTCTTTTTTATGCCATGGCGTTAGAAGTTTCATTTGAAAAAAATGCGTCGTCGGTCATATAATTCCCGGGCACCTGGAGAGACCTTTGAGAAACCATATAACCACCAGCTAGATGACCTCCAGAGATGTCTGGCTCAGTGCAGACAGACGTGTAGAGGAGCTCGAACACAACTATGAAAGAATGACCCAAAACTCGATATAAAGAAATCAACAGCTCCTACTGTTATCGCAATGCCAACATATAACGTAACTACGTGTCCCTAAGAAATTTCGCATTTCCAACACAGGACGAGGACAGGATTGCTTTCTCGAGGAAGCATCCCGAGATCATGTTTCTTGCCATTAAGTAGTCTTGGTTTATAATGAGCTGCAAATACCATTGCGTGAGCTTACAGGCTTCTGCTAGAAGCGCTGCATGCAGACGACAAGAAGAGAATCACAGAAATAAACGGCGAACTCGCTAGTGGTAGTCGCGATGGAGTAATCAGTCTCCAACGCGTTCTTTTCAGTCCCTACGTGAAGAACTTGTGGTCTAACTGTGACAGTTGTACAGTAGTTGCTGTCTGCGTTGCCGAAAAGAATCGAAGGAACCAAGGAAGCAGACTGATTTCCTGAGATTAACATGTTTTCTAAATCAAGCGTTTTTCCTCTTAATTTTCGGGGTGGGTGGAGAGGAAGGGCGGCGAGCAGAACCAGGAGCACGTGGTGGTTCGTTTTTTATGAACAGGTACATCGCTAAGGTGAATTCACACAGCGGATGAGGTCGCGGACGAATACACCTTTTTTCTTTCGCCCGTACGATCATGGAGTGGAACTAGTTATCGCCGTCGTCCCTTTCTAGAAGTAATGCTTATCATATGCTTTACAACCGATCATTGATTGACTTGCTGCTTTTCCAAATTTTTCTTGTTCTTATTTTTTATCATTCACGATGCCCGTCCTGTCAGCGCCCTTAACTGGGCCTGCGGTATATTGGCAACACATCAATAAATTATTTTTAATTCGCTTACACCATCACAGTTACTTCAAATGCTTCTCTATGAAGATGACTTACTTATTGAGAGTGAGTCTGAAGGCCGCTATATATATTGGTTAATATATAAACTTAGGTTCTTAATATGCAACCAGTGTTTATTGCGTAACGTGCGCTTTTGCACACATTTTAGTTGACAGAACCGCTATCGATTGGACCATGGCCGTTTTTTCCCTGCGCAAGCTCTCATCGCGGCATGTTGGTGTAATGACAACAGCAGGAAATTTTATGTGGAAGGTTCAGCTGGTACCTGCTGGTAATCATGGTTTTAACTTACCATATCGAGCGCTTGGTAAACCGACATACTCATGGTTGGACTAGAAAAAATGGCTTGCCATTGATCAATACATCAAGAGCAGTAGCCAACCTAGTCGTTAAAAAGGACTCCCACACTTTTTGACACTTGGTTTTATTAACACACCTAAATGCTAACACGTGGCCTAATGGTCGAATGTGCACCGTACATCATACAACCGACATGAATTTCGGTGTCATTTTAATGCGTGTGGATAGTGACAAAATGATGCTATCGTACTTAAGATGGCGTGTGATTTATACGTACCACCCAACAGTTCGAAGTAGACGTAGTTTCCAATTGAAAGCGTTCGCTATGATTATGTGAAAAGACCGTTGTGTATATGACACTAAATGTTTCCTTAAATAGGCTTTATTTCGAAACTAGCAGAATGCATTTATTGGCCATTGTCCTTACCGGCTCAACACATTATTGTAATCACGTGATATATTTCATGACACAAGTAAGAAGGCATTGTGCTAGCAGTATTTACAACTGTTTTCGGAAGATTTGTCACCATCTCGATTTTTAAGAAACCAAGGTGAACTCTATTTTGCTTTACCGTCAACTTCTTATCGAAAACGAGCAACTAATTCACAGGAAAGAATATGCTTGTATTAAACTGGTACCTAAGTTGAAAAAGAAAGGGGGCGGGGGGGGGGGGGGGGGGGGTCATTTTTCCGAAGTCAAACTCCTTAGCGAAAAACTGTGCGTGTACATTTCAGCCTTAGCTTAGGAGTAATTATTCCTTGAATGCTAACAAAACGAACAATTTTGTGTGGATTGTACTTGCACAGGGATACGGTTATCGCAGCATTAGCGTGCAGTAGACAAGGGTATGATGTTTAAAACTGCCTATCAATATAATGGCGTTCATTTGGCATGGGAAGCAGTTTTGACATACGTCATTAGGTGAAGGAAGGCCGGGCAGGGAAAGGAATGCTGCAAGAAACAAGTACAGTAAACTGCGAGACATCTCCAAGGAAAACTAGGAAATTTTAAATTAAGAAAGTTTTGGTTGGAGTCGCCTCCCAGTTTATTTTATGTGATCAAGACCACTCAGAGAGACGATACTGTCGAAATGTTGAGTTTTAGACAGAAACTATGACCTGACAAAAAGACACAAACAGCGCTCACCGTAACTAGTCCGTCAACATTTCAATTATAGCAGCTGTCACGTGTTAAGCACTTTAACGACGCGCTCTAAGCGAGGGGTAAGCAGTTCAAGCCGGCTCTAACAAACGCCACGTGTGAAAATTGGGCCCGTTGGTATGGGACCTAATCGGGACAACACACATGATAAAAAGACAACATCTGGTCGATCAGCCGTTATAATTTATTATATGGATGAGCGAATGAAGACGGGCCCCCGGGTAGTAAAGGTATTAACTATCCCACAAAAATGGATTGCTCGCAAAACACGTTCATGAGCTTCCACAACTTGCCTGGGATGATTGATGAGACTGAGCGTCACCGAACGATTTCCGATGCGGAGAGCAAGACAGAAGCGCTGATGAAGCTATTAGGAAAATTACGCCTGTGCGCAAAACGTGCTAAACTAAAAAATTGAAGCGCAGAATGGTTTCCTAATACTTCCTTTGTGAACTTATCCGCTGCAGCAAACTACGGTTCTATTCTTCCTGTTTAATAACCCCATATGTTATACCCCCGGTGGCAGGGGGCCTTTAACGCAATAAAGCTGAACTGAACTCGCAGTGAGTTGTGGAGTTTTTCAAGAGTAATGAGGAAATTCTAAATTAATAAAAGCATTCCATTTATTGTTTTCTATATAAAAAAATGTTTGCATCTTTTGGGCACCTTTGTATGATGACTAAAAGGCATAACGGTTTTTCATATTTTTTTTTATTTGAGAAGTGTGCCATGTGGCATAAGTTGTGAAAGAGGGAATGGAATGCAGGTTGTTCATAGTTGCATGCCATGTGTTAGCAAAAACGTAGCCTAACGCAACACGCATGCAAGCAGCGGGAAAATCGTAGCCATGCAGCGTACTAAGAAGTTTGGGTTATGACGTAATATTTCAATTTAGGGAGTAGTTGAAACTGCACTGTTGGATTTAGGAACTGCTGAGCGACCTGTGCGCTCAAAAGTGGAAGTAGGGGTACGGAAACCATTCATAAATGAATTCCGTCTAAACCTTGCACGACCATTCTTTGTCGTTAGGTTGCATCATTCTCTAAAGAGGTACTCAGGATAACGGCATCCAATTTTTCTCGCTAAAAATCGACTATATGGCTCTTTCTGTCATCCTTGACGCTTCCGCGACAGCAAAAGCGCATTTTGAGTGAAAAAATTGGATTTAAAGTTGACACATTTTCTTCCCTGACACTGGACTCGTGGCATACGAACAGAAAAGGACTGTTTCATCATTGTTTGTAAGTTAATGAAAGTGCAGCCATGCCTCAGAAGTACAAAAAAAAAAGAAAAGCTATGTTGACGAAACCATGGTTTGCTAAAAACCATGGTCATTGGTAGAATTATTTGTATTTCAGTTCTTGACTTCTCTCTTGTAGAAGCTCTGTATTCAGTTAAATTGTCCTCTTTGTCAGCAGAAAGGAGTGATCTGTCGATACAAAGATTCTTCAATATACGACATCAATGACCCTTTAAAGGCGCCTACATTTCCTGGTTTTAGTGCTCTGCAAAAACGAATATTCCCGCTAATTCACAAACCTTTGCCCGAGGGATCAGTAGCGAAATGTTCCACCCATGTGTCGTGTTTGAAGCAGGACAACAGAGCCAGCATCACTCAAACGGAACGACTTTATTCCGTGACAACGGAATCGAAGGCAGTGCCCCCGGCGGCTGGCGCGACGCGCTTTAATAAGCCACCTTATCACAGTGGACAAGGGCAAGCGGAGAGAGCGTGACCGAGGCGACGTAGTCACCCGGCTTTGATAACGCTTTGCGACACCATATCATGTTTATTGAGTCAGAAAGAATGCCATTTCCGTTAAATATTACTGCCGCGGAGTCATGGAGTAGAGACTCCCACAGCAAATATCACACAGCCCGTCCCCTCAGAAGTACGATAAATACATCAGCTGAGGGCTTCCACGAAACGCAGTATTTTCATGACAGATGGGTATGTTTGACGGTGCTCTTAATTCTGGCGCCCTCCGAAAGTAGAAATTCACAGGGACAGCTAATTCCATTATGTGCTTACAATGGGATAGCATGAGCAGCTGTTGAGGCCTGCAACGGAAGTGGCGTCATTTTATGTCTAATGATGTCACTGTTCTCCAGCCAGTGAGAATGCTCCTGTGTGACGTCACTCCTCTACAGCCAATGGCAATGCTCCCGTGTGGTGACGTCAACCAGTTCTCGAATTTGTGCCTGGTGACGTATTTGGCCCCAAATTACTACCGTCATTTACCAACCATGTCGTCAACATGCACAAGCGTACGCCCGTTCGCAGTATATTCTTTCTCCACCGCGTTTTCTTTGGAATATGTAACAAATACGTTGGTCTTATTTGCAAGTCTTTCGGAGCGCTAGGTCTTAGTCAGAGGCTCCTGGGAAAACGCAGTGGTTTTTCCAGTTGGGAAGTGTCCGGAGCTATCAAGAAAGACGGTGGTCTTCATGTTTGCTCCACAGACCTCTCATGTGGTAGAGGAAGCAGGTGTTAAGGAACAGCGCGCAAACGCCGCAGTTAGTATTCGAAGGAAAATGAAAAACGCGAAAAATGGCGGAGAAGCGGCAACGAACGCCATGAGAGCGTCCTGGCGTTCTTGAGAAAGAAACGGCCGCGAAAGACACCACCCTCTCAGTGACCAGCGACTCAGTACGAAGCCGTGAGGTTTGAACCCATGAGTCCCGGTCTTCGCAGTGGCCACCATCTTGAGGCCGCGAGCGGGAGCCCATGTCGGGCGTGTTGTACCCTCCGAAACTGTAACAGCACATGTGGCTGAGGAAAAGGGGGGAGGAGGAAGAAGAGGCTGGCAATCTCTCTGGAGCACAGCCTATCTGCTGTTATCTCCAGTCCACGAGCACTGGCTACCGCGGAATTCGGATGCGCCGAGAACTAGAAAGTTAGAGGAAGAACGGAAAAGCCTGCGTATGTGATATCGATGATGAAGAAGCCGCTGAACCGTAATTTTGTCTCCATAGCTAGCCTCATTATCCGCATTACTATGCATGTAATTGCCAATAATTTTTTTTGAAAGCTCTCTGCTCCCCCGCCCCCAGTCTAAAATACTCTTCATTTATGTTTGTTTAGGGTCAATCCCATATTCAAGCTCCGTGCACGTTATATGCTTCTGTGCTGTGTGCTTTGAGCTGAGAACTGTGGCCCGAGCTCAATCATCTGAAGCTGATATACCCGTGTTTCAGGAAAGCCCGCTGCTAATTCTTAAAAACAATGTTTTTGAGTAAATAGAAGCTTCTTGTGTCTTAATAATACCTGTGCTCGGGGAGGTCAAAAAACAGGTGTATCATGTTATTAGCGAAGAGATGAACTAATTTTTAAACCAAACTTTACTTGTGCTGATAGGCGCCTGATTGCAATTAGCGACTTGTAGCCTGTCACCGATAATAGCCGTTAATAATAGAGTTAACTATTAGAATTTGGCTTTACTAGTTAACTTGATGCGCCTGTTTCTTGGCGTCCGCCATTACTGGTGTTACTATGGCGCAGAATGCTCATTTATATCTTGAAAATCCTTTTTGTAAAAACCAGCCCCGGCATCCCTGATGCAGACTTCAGAACAGAATATGCTTTGGGAGGTTGGTAATTCATTGTACCAGCGTAATCATAGCCCGGGAAACAACTCAGGACAAAGAGGAGACGGGAGCGCTTGTTCCGTCTCCTCTTGGTCCTGAGTTGTTTCCCGCACTATGATTACGCTGTTCCCTGAAACACCTGGTGTAGCTTAAAATAGAGATGTATTCTGACGTAAATATTTGGCTAACTTCTTGTGCCCTTTATTTCCGCTTTTGTTTTGTTCTGCATGTCACATTTTCTTGTAGTTCTCTCATTTTTTTTTGTTTCTTATCTCAGATTTTTTCAATCACAAGACTCAGTGTTGGGGGCTGAGCGCACGTCACATGATGGACAGCGGAATTGTGCACTTTGAGTACATCCAATGGTCGGCATTGATGAGCCCGGTGGGTTCTGGCGTGAATGTGACCAATGAACCCGTCGTTTCTTTCCTGTTTTCTTTTTACCATCGAACTATCAACCATAAAGCGTGCTTGTGCTGTCACATAGTCTTCACACCAGAGAATGATTGAAACCCACTGCTTGTGCTCGTTAGCCGTATGCCCGACGTGTGTGTAGCTGGCAGAAATTTCTGACAGCTTAAAAAGAGACATATCGGCTAAGAGTTGCTGCCAATAAGTGGAAAAAAAGTCAACGTTAGAAACCTAAAAGCCTCGGAGAGCCAAACTTTGGACATATGAAATTGATCGCCGCGGGGTGCCTTAGAAAAAACCAGTTCTGATTTAGAAACTTTGAAGCTTTCTAGGCGCCAAAATTATGCATGTCTGCGAGGATAGCGCTGGTTGCACAAGAACTGACGCTAAAGAAACAATTCGTCCGTGACAGTGACGATGAGTGACGATGCAGCATTATAAAACTAGTGCGGATGAAAAATTCTCCATTGCTTTAACTAGCTGTTGCCTATGCGCCAAACGCAGTGAAGGGTCAAAGGACAATTACGGTGCCTGGTAATGCATTACTATAGCTAGAGTGTTGCAAAAGATTCCTGGGACTGAAACTAGAAATTCTTGTTTTAAATACTATGTAAAGCATTCAACATTTCTTACACAATTTCTGGGTCATTTATTTTCTGTAGATTTTAATTTTATGAATTAAAGCGTATCGTGTTTTTCAACAGTGTTCTTCAGAGTGACGAAGGGCTGTGTTGGGGCGTGTTAACTGAATGATCATGTATTCTAACTACAAAAGAACGCTCGCTCCCTGCTGTACTAAACTGAGCCAGATTCGCGTAGCGTGGCCTTAAGCTTCATATTATATACGCAGTGTTTCGAATTATTCAACAAATAAATATATTTTTTTTGTGGAAGATAAATAGATGCGTTGTCTAGTTTAATTTTACGCGAAGGCGGATGAAAGGACAAATGACTGAGTAAAGTTGACTGTCTTTTTTTCATTTTTTGTTTTATGGTGCAATGTTACAGCACGAAATTGAAGGCCGTTAAATCGAACGCGAGCCCAGTTTTGAAATCTCAGAATCGGCATCAGGATTCGGAATATCAAATGTGAAAAAAAGCACCTTTGAGACCTCTTCAAGTTGTTTTTCTCACTTTGCACATTGATAAAATAGGCGTTCTTTGTATGAAATGAAGACGGAGTTTGCGTCTTTTTAGTCGTAGATGATGTTAACGTAATTTCTGTTGTGATACCACATGCAACAACGCCATTTTATCGAAATGTGACGTGGAAAAGCCAACTTAACCAGCTGCCAAACGCATATTTTCTACTCTCTATATCTGATAGCACTATGCTGATTCCGATATTTTATGAACTGGGTTCGCCTTCTATTTCGAAGGCCTTTAATTTCCCATTATAATCTTCTGCCCTAAAACCAAAAATTAAGGTGTTGATCAGTTGATTTCAGTTTATCACTCGTATTTTTGTTGCCCTCTATTTATGCAAATAATGTGCGCCATGCCCTATACTCTTCCTGAACAGACCGCATAGAAGTGTCTTTTCACGGCTTTTGAAAGAAAAATCTGCAATGAATAATTTGACGCGCCTTTTATATCTGAGGCGGCCCGCCGTACGTCTTGTCATCTACCATGTGCACATTAACGTTAAGCGTGAAAGGCGCGACCCCCGCTCTAAGCGGCAAAGAAGTCTAAGCGGCCGCAGGCGGGCAAGGAGAGCTCGGGCTACAGTCTCGTGATCCTGGTGCAACAGCACTTAGCCTGGCCCCACGGGATCTCCGCTCAGAGCCGCTGAGAAGGCAAAGCGTCTCAGGGGGCGCGCTCGGCCATGATCTTGCTGTAGCACCACCATCCACACCAACACTCAACCGGAATACGAACCAGCCTAGCCACGCACGATATCAGCTCTGAGCCGTAAAGACGAACGAGCGCGGCAGTATGGCTCGAAAAATAATTCTGAACCAGGCTCTTTCGCCTGTCTGGTCTTACTACAGGGGCAAGATCAAAGAGGGTACTTCTGCCGCTCAATATTGTCGCGAAATGGGCATCAATAAAACCTGCTGCGATTCAGCCACTGCAGATTTGAGATTTAGATTTTTAGATCAACATACCGAAGCAGGATTAAAAGCGAAAGAAAGCTGCTCTGATAGCGGACTGCTTCATAGAGCTAAAAGACATGCTGTTTTATGCGATTTAACATCGCAAAGCGACTATGAGCGACAAAGTAATTTTTTGCCTTTCTTGTAATTTTGACCACCTGGGGTTCAGTAACATGCAGCAAAGCGGAAAGTTGGCCAAGTTGGATAACGTTCATGATGTAAAAAATAGCGCACAGGGAACACAAGGGACGGAAAGTAAACGACGCAGACAAGCGCTAACATGCACTGACATCGCACAGTACACAGGCCTCTAGCATTTCGTCATTGTAGTAATGTAAACGCCGCGGCCGGCCTTGAGCCCGCGTCTTTCGGATCGCAGCGCATCATAGCCATTGAGACATCGCGGCGGCTAGAACTCAAATAAAATATACTGGTGCCAGCGTAATCATGATATAAAGAAGAAAGCAGATTTGGTACTAGGCCGATTAGTCATTGTCGAATATGTTGTCAACTCGGCAGGTCAACGAGCTACAAAAATGAACGTAAAGGAAGCAGCAGGGGTCCGCGCTCTCTCGGCGTGCATCTCTGTCTAGATTTCTCATGTTTTGGTTTGGATTTGTAAAGACAGTTATTAAGTGCCCTCACACTATCTTGAGACCCACTACCTACGACCACCATATTCGACTTTTTCCGGAGCAGTGTGATCTCTTGCGTCGCTGAAGACATAATTTCTTCAGCATATATCTGAAGCATACATATCATGATAGCTGACTGCCATGTCACTTAGGCAACAACAAGAACAACAAATACTTTTTCTATTCCGACGAAGCCTGTTGTCCTATGCCATCACGACGGGAATTTGAACGGAATACGGGAGCATTTCCCGAGAGGGCGGAAGTCTTCCACAACGGGAAGCTTGTTTCTGGAATCCATTAAGATTTCTTATCAGGTACACTATGAAACCTGACCTGGTGAACAGAAGATTCAAATGCTTTCTCTCTCTCTGCTTTTTTTTTTTTTGTTCATTAGACCATGTCTTGTTGAGCATGAAACCCCGCCAAGCCCCATTTCAAATAAAAATGCGTTTTTTGATGTTAGAAACGCGAGATCTAGCATATCACTTCCACGGACTCTAAAACATTTTCTGAGAATCCAAAGAATTTAAAACATCCTGCATCGTGACGCGTGCATGGTTTTCTTGATAAGTGAATGCATTTTTGTGAGGCGCATATTAGCATGCTCTGCGCTTGGAAGGCTGCCTTGATTGAAGACATGTGCTTTCATGAAAAGCGCAGCTAGAATTGCGGTAATTGATATCCTGTTCATCATTTTCCCGTTACTCGTTGAACAGCGGACGCAAACGCGCAACCATACTGCACAATGTTAAAGATAGCTCGTGAGCTATCGTTTAGTGACTGAACGGAGCAAATGATGCTAAAGGGGTTCGCTTTATTTAAAGAATCAAGATGTCCGCCAATTTTTCCTTTTCAGTGAGATGTTCATTACCGATATACAATTGGTACATTAGTGCACTTCCTATCGTTTGGTATTTTCACGCAGTTTGCCGGAATCGTGCAAAAGCCAGAACAGGTGACTGAGCACAGCGAAATAAGAAGAGTAACACCCTGAACGTAAGAGTCTCGTTTTTTTTATGTAATGGGTTAGCTCAGAAATACACCTGAAGTATTAAATGTGCAAGTATCTTTTTTTTTTATTTCTGCCACGATATGAAAACATGTCTAAAACGACTCCTCAGTTTTTCTGAAATCATTCCATTTGGAAAACGGTAGTTTTTCAAAGCAATCCACTGGCTCATCAGAGCCACAGGTGGTTGTAATGATCGTGTCATGAAACGTGTCATGACGTAATGGTGGAAAAGAAATGATTTGCAACTGTAAGAATCGAGCGCTCAGTATCTAAGAAAGATGAATTTACATTTTCATTTGGCATTGAGAATGGCTCAAGACAAGCTGTAAGGCATTGCTGTGGTGAAACCTAGCCATTATCGGGGTATGACCGAGGTGGTAGGTGGCATCTAGGTCTACCGCCACTTAGGTTGCTTCTGTTGGAACTTTTTCCGGATATTTCGCTCACGACCAATGAGAGCGATGCCGATGCCAGCTTTTCTGCGACACGGGGCCATTAAGCTATCGTGTTAAAACAGGATATAAAAATCAAATGGCTTGGATAGTAATTTTTCTGTTAAGCAGAAAACAACTTGATGCTTAAAGTTCAGTTGTCGGTCTCTTTAAAGGAACACTAAGGACAACAGCATCCAAGTATTGCCCTATGTAAAAATTGATTCTCCGGATATTTGTGGCTATGCTCTTGTTTGTCCGGCTGCAAAATACGCATTTATCGACGAAAAGTTTGAATGTTAAAATCTTCCCGCCAGTTCTCTCAAAATCAGAACCGGTTCCAGCCGGAGTTTTTGCGGAAAATCTAAAGAAGAATATTAAACACTCATTGTAGAACACCAAAGCAGGCAACCTAAATGCTGTCTACTTTTCTTCTTTAGAAAAGTCGTTGAGAACGTCTCCAAGTTTTGCCATTTTTCGTTTTTTTTTTTCAATTTTATAACAACCGCGTTTTTGGTGATAGTGTACTCGTTATGATAAAAATGTCGTACCATATCGATACAGGGCAACTTATGTTTATTCGTAGTGCCCTGATAACACATAACCTTGGATCTTGCATGAACTGTTGCTTTCTCGTTTACATTCTATTTTTCTTAAGCACAACGCATTCACCGATCACACTCTTCAGGTTAACATTCGAGCATTCCTTCTTCCTCTCAGTCTCTCTCATACGGAGGTGGTGAAAGTGACGTTAATCAAGCCAGCAGTAAAACCCTTCAATACATTTTTGGTTGACTAGGCACGCGCACACAATGTGATCATTCCTTTGTTTAAAATGATGGTGTTTCTATAGCTAAGCGGTTTGTAACAGGAGCTGCGGACCGATAAAAACTGAGTCAGAGTCAATGTTTCAAGTTCGTGAAATTAGTTTTAAAAAGCTCGCCTGTTCAAGAAAGTTCCCTTTACCTTTAAAATGTTCAAGTTTTTATGCGCGGAAAATTGATTTTGAGCACCGTCCAGTTTATTTTTTTGGTTGGAGGGCTCACATTCATTTTTAACTCCGAAAAAAATGACGCTTTCAGCAAGGATATATTGATTCCGCTATCGGTTTTTGTCGAGCGATACTTGGCTTTGAAAAATTCGTTCGCAGGCGCTTATACGCTATCGGGCATATGTTAAAGACGATAATAGACTCCATCTTGCAATCATTTCTGTGCTGCCTGGACCCTGACCTACCACTACATCTTATTTCTTGTTCTCCCTGAAATTAAGGCAAACCTGCTGTGCCGTTTTCGCCTCTGCAGCTTGGCTGGAACCTCTCAGCCTATATTTGCCGCCTCACTGGACACAGGGTTTGGGCCACGAAAGAACGGTAATGACGTATCATTTTTGACTATGATGAAAGTTCATAGATGGCTCCGTAACCACGATGACGTCGAGATGATTACGTTTACGCATTGTTGTTTCTACGTTCAAAGGTCGGATGGCTCTTTTCCGTGCAGTAAACGTATCATTTATACAGCTTCTTTTTAAGGTCGTGTTTACTCCGCGAAAATCTCGGACGCCGTGAGATACACTCGTTTAGGTTGATTTGTTTTCATCCTTCTCTGTATATAAAGTGGCGGCCGTGCACGAGAAGCAGAGTGATTCACTCTTTTATCTAAGCGCATATACTTTTGACGCAGCGTTGCCACTTTTCAGCGATAAGACGCGAATCCCGCGCTCATGTCTTTTGACCGCGAGAACGCGTCTTTTGTACAAGTTTATTTACAAACGCATATCCAAGATGAGGGAAAGGAATTGAGAGCTGAGAGGTGGCTCCACCGTTCGCTGCTGAGAATAAGAAAAGCCAGCTTTATTATTTTTGTTTGTGGTTCTCTATGCCGGATAAAATAGATTTATATTGTAGAAAGCCTTTTCCTCCAAGATGAATAACGTGGCAGCAGTAGTGCGGCTCCAGCAATGGCATTTTTCTTTTCCGAGATGTCAAGCAAAGTACCACCCTCATGGTTCCCTCAAATTACGCAACCAATTGATTTGTTTCTGAACTTCAGTGGATTCTCAGGCGATGTGAGATGTGTCAGGGCAACAATGAACCATGCGTCGCAAGCAGGCCCGCTTTGATGAATTTCGGTGACATTTTCATGCGACGCAAGTATTACTAACAAGCCCCTTTACAATTTATTTATTTTTTTTTTGCACTGCTGCCATATAGCGCGTTTCTTAAGAGATCACCTCTTTTAGGTTTGTAACACAGTGACGCGGACTGCAGAAATTAATTGCAAGAGAATGTTTTATACTTCCACGCGTCTAACACGCTGGGCGGCCTCTGCGCTCAGTCGAAAACGACGACAAAGCGGCGGTTGGCTCTCGAGGCGCGCTGGCTCTGTTCTGTGACCTGGCTCTCTAGTTAAAAGAAGGCTCCCAGTTTTGGGTTCTCCCCGACGGCTACCTTCACGGCTCCTCTGGTCATGACACTGGTGACGAAAGCAAACATCGTCTCGATGTGGAATGGGATATGTACAGGTAGAGAAGCAGGAACAAAAAGAAAAATAGTGGTGAGGTGAAGTATAAAATCCGCGCTAGTTAAGTTCGCTCGTGGGTTAATGGGATAAAGGTAGAAGGCGCAGCACTAATTAAGCAGCTATAAGAGGGAGCAGTAGGGGTGCAGTAATGAGAGTACAGCAGATTCTTTTTGTTTAGTTTAGTTTATGGGGGCTTATCGTTCCAAAGCGACTCAGGCTATGAGGGACACCGTAATGAAGGGCTCCGGAAATTTCGACCACCTGGGGTTCCTTAACGTGCACTGACATCGCACACTACAAGGGCCTCTAGAATTTCGCCTCCATCGAGAGCACGGACGCATACTCCTTTTAATAGTGGCACCTTTTGAAGCATCACTCAGGCTTCTTATTTTCTATGCTGGCTGCTACTTGTTATTACTGATACAGCCCAAACAGATATGTTGGCGCCATGCGACTGTTCTTTTTTTTTTTCGGTCGTATCCGCCCTTGTTGTCCGTCGCCCCTCCAGCCCCGTGTCAACCAGAGCTGGGCCATTGGATCGCTTGAGCTATTCAGAACAGGCAAAACAAAGATATTAGGGAATTTAAATATAATTAAATTGTTGCATTATCCGCAACCATGCATTCGTTCAGGCATCCTACACGGCAAATATATGTATAAGATACCCATTCGCGCATCATACATTACATAAAGTACGCAGAGAACCGCCAACTATAACATTACGTATAACGTGGTTCTAAAGATACTCAGAATGTCTTTCCAAGGATTTGTTTAAGTGCACACAAGAACCGATGCTACCAAGTACTCTTCTCTGTAGCTGTAACATAGAACGCACTAGTTGTAAAAGCCCTTTCGCACGTGCTCAGCATCAGTAGCTGCGCCGCTCGTGAACAGTGAGGCTTTCACGCTTTCCTTTTCACTGAAAACGAGGCGCTAAAGCCGGCAAGCTTCCGCGAATTTTCGGAAAGCTTCCGCGTGATGGGACGGAGCATTACTGCACCCGTGTGGACAGTGGCGGCGGAAAAAAAACAAAGCCGATTGCTATACGGCGTGGGTGCGATTAGAATAGCGTTGCGAGGAGGAACCCTATTCTTCGCGGAAAGGTTTAGCCGAACGAAAGAGAGCAAACAGAGTTGCTTCTGCAAATACGCTCTCTGTGGAACGAAACGATCGGTCGCTACGCACAAACCCTGCTCAGCTAAGCGTTTTAGAACCGAAGAAAATACGCGGAATTGTTTTCCATCGCCGGCCGTTTATACTGCACTGCTTTTATACCGACTGGTAAAGTGCGAGAGAGGAAGCTGCTGGCTTTAGCTGTGTGCGCTCGTGAAAGCTGCGAATTTGCATCAGGTGAAACTATAGGCATTAATGCTGGGAATGAACCACTAGGCTGAAGCGTCCGCTGTGCGGCGTTTTCTTCTGCAGCCGTGTTGAAACATTTTGGCTACAATCACTGGTGAGTGAAAGGAAGCCTCATGAGCGCACATCCAAGTGCGTTCAACGGGAACAGCACCTCCGGGGCAATGTATCAAAAACCTTTAGCACACTGCGCACTGCGCACCACCTATGCGCATGCTCAGATAAACGCGGAGTGGCTTGTGTCCCTGCATGGGATGGATGGATAGATAGATGTTAGGAGCGTCCTGTTTGGAGCGAGTTGATGGCAGGTGCCACTATGCTCAGTATTCTTTTTCTACCTCTTTCTGTAACCAGTCTGTAAAAATTAACTTCATCAAATTCGTCACTTTTCATTAGATATATATTCTATCGATTTTACGTTTGAGAAATTTTTAATCTTGAACCTCTATCCTTACGTCACCGCCCTGGCTTTTAGCCACCAGCCTTCCAATCGCATTTTACTAACACATATTGCAAGTCGTTCACATTACCTTCGTTATCTCTAAACCCTAGTCCCTCAGCGAGAGCAACTGCCCCTGCGTCGATATCTAACTTCATTATCTCCATTTGACACCACGTTCGTCTCGACCTCTTTATTCCGTACTAGCTCCTCCGGTACAATGCACCCCACAGTCTGCACTTTAAGCGTTAATGCCCGCATATCCTCAACCAGCTTTCAGCAGTGTTGTGTGTGTGCCTCCTACTTTTTGTCCTTCGACCGTTTTCGCAAATTCCACCTTCTGTGCATCCTCGACTGTATGCGTCAACGTTCCACTACTTTTGTAGCGGGACCATTGAGAACATCATTCACTCCTCCTGCTACCATTACTAGCCTCGCCGTACAAGATTCTCCGACAGTTTGCTTTTTTCCTTTTGTAGCCCCGCGTTCGTTGACCTCCCCAGGAAATTATTGTCTGCTACTAGCTTGACTCCATTGATTCATTCCATTAAAAATCCTATGCGCCTTCTCATGTTGGAGTCGCCAGAGAAAACTCTCCCCCTTTCTCCAAAATTCCGGTGTCTGCTTGCTGTTGTTACACTGGTGCCTTTGTCCTGTCCGTCTGCTAGTACGGACCGTGACCTCCTTTCTGGGCTTTTCAATAGAGAGTTTTAGTATAGCGTTAGCGTGATAGCGGACCTAAGGGAAATTACGTTAGCGTGCCGCAAGCAACTTATCCCCACAGACAGTTTTAGTATAGCGTTCTGAAAACGTTAAACGCCACCTGCTTGACATGGATGCGAACGGTCCTTCTAAAATGGTGGACACTGCCGCTACCTTGCCAAAATATAATATTTCCGAGTTTTTTAAACGAATTATTACTGTAGTGCTTATTTTCGTCTGCAGAATGACCCCGAAATTTAAATAAAATGAAAAAACAAACGTAAAGCAGTGACGCCATCTAGTCAAGGCAATGTTAATTACAAGCCGTTCGAGTAAGAACATTTGCCATCACATGACGTGTAATGTCAAAAAAAAAAACTATTTGAAATTTATTATAAACTCGCTTTACATCATTTAAGTCCATAAAACACTGCGAAAAAGCTCCATATCTATTTTTGTTTCGTTCCGGACGTTTCTGCTAGGTTTCGGCTGCCTTTCGGGCAGTTGCAGACGGTAGCAGTGCAGCTGGAGGTCCCATTAGGCTTGTGCGCTCCAGAATCGAGAGCGTAGCTCAAAAACTGGACTGAATGGCAGCTTATACTTTATCGTCGAAGCAAGGTAAGTCATAGCGAAAAGCAACTACACCAGTAGTTGCCGGTAAACGTGCCGACCGGAATCGCAAGGACTGCTGAATCGGCTGAAGTGGGCGGCTCTCGCTTGGGAGGACGCCGCCATGTTTTCCCGCTAAACACGCAAAAGCTGCACCGCTAACTTCTGAAAATTGCGTGCGTCCGCTAACGCTATTTTACCGTTAGCGTTCTGCGCATGCGCACTTTGGACCCGCTATTCCGCTATGCACGCAATTACGCAAAGCCCGCAATACTAAAACTCTCTAATGTTCCGTTCCTCACTATAACTTTCAGACTTCCTAGCACCACCTGAGAATAGGTGTTTTTGTTCAAGCCTTCTTGACCTACTTTCCCTTCGCTCACCCCTCTCGCGCTGGTCTCTTACACGTGGATCGGACTGGAATGTACGCCATCGCTCTTGTTCGAGCCTTCCTGACCTTCTCCTCTCTGTCCAACGGCCACGCCCGTACAGGTCCCATACACGAGGCTTGCGTTAACTTGTCGTCTGCCGTGAGCGTGGCGACCACTTCTTCCTCGTTTTCAGCTAAGCTTTCCCTCACTTTCCGCTTTTCTGTAGACTCAACCTCGATCGGTCTTCCTAAGGTATTCTTGCGATTTGGTTTCTATCCCAACCCTACCACCAGTTGTTGTAGATCGGGGCCACGGTCATGCCCGGCAGGAGAAATGACAAAGAAATAGGGAGGTTCAGGGAGAATAGCGGATGGAATACATTCCCATTATTTACAAAATTGAAGGGATGCAGTCAAAGACCAACAAATCGAAGGCTGAAAAGAATGCTCATAGATTTATGCTTGATTTAAGAGTTCGGCGGTTTAAATAGCCTCTTCCATCTTCTTCCCGCATTTGCGTCCAATAAACGGGTCTTCGTCCTGGGCGCTGCCTTTGGGTGGAGTCAGCGGCGCTCATTGTTTGGTTTTTCCAGCTTGCCGCAGTGTGGAATTTATTTACGGTGCTCTTCTCTCCATCATCTTTCTCGGCTGAGTCAAGGGATAAATCTCCCGCAAGAGTCCTTTACTCTGGTTTCCTCCACACCTACAAGTGGGCGCGCAGTTGACCAAAAGCAGCTAGCGCTTAGCTGATTAGGAGCATACGCTTGCACAGAAAGCCGACCAGGATGATCCCTTGGCTTGGACCAAGGGCCGCTCGAAGACGAACGCCTGTAATGGCGGCACCCGCGCTACCGAAAAAGAGCTAGTGCGGATGAATAGTAGCAACTAGTCTCCGTGCCTAGCGGCAGGCTTTGCGGTGTGCCTCAACGGAGGCGATTTATTGTCGCATGATCGTTTCCGTTGCATGGGCGCTGCTTAATGGGAACCACTTGCGGGTGGAACACATGTGACGACAGTTACGCCGCAGCGGAGGCGCGTGGAAGAAGGGAGTCCGCTAGATTCAGTGTCTCTGCGCCTTGTGGCTTTTCTTTTGCACTGGTCGCATGGAAGCGCGTATTCAGAGACGCAGCATTGAAGCAGGACCCCGCACTGCATTTGGGCTTACCTTAATTGAAAACTGCCTTGGACGGAACACACAGGGGAGTTGTCGAGTCATAACAGGCTTCCCCGGTTCTCCTATTGGCACTCACCAGGTGCAGAAATCCCTCGGGTGTTGGTGACAGTCGGGTTTCTCTGCCCTCCGTGCCTTGGCAGACGTAGGCTAATTCGGTAGTTGGTGTCTTCAGGCACCAAGGGATGAGGGGTGGAAGTTAGGTCACAACATTATTCGCTCGTCACTCCAGTGTGGCGTGTTCTTCGTTAACCTTAGTACACTTAGTAGTTAGTACTTAGTACTAAGTGCTTAGTACACTTAGTACTTGACACGTAGTACGCGACATTTGCACATGAAATCCACGCCATCGGCTGCCGGGCATCTGGTGCCATCTGGCGCCTTCAGGGCAATCAGTGCATGCGCACTGATAGTGAGTGGTACCCCATAAGCAAATGCGTCACATTCTTCGCTAAAGATATACATTGTAATCACTGAACGCGGCCTGAGCGTTTAAACAGTCGGTGCTAACAACACATCAAGAAATTTGAGGGGACACTCAAGCGCTGCCATAAGGGTGTGACGCCATAGCGTTAATGGGTTACTGCTCTTCAATGCGGAATTGATCATTCTCTATTTTGCATTAATAAATTCCTCGGAGCCTTCACACAACTCCTGGCGCAGTGGTGCCACGGTTAAGCGATGCGCCACAGGACTGCGATGGCAGGTGCTGCCACCGGCGGTAAGGAGGAGGAGGAAGAACATTTATTTCCGCCGAATATGGCGCGGCAGCCACCTCCGGGTCCGCACGCAGGCGTCCGGGGAGCCAGTCTGTCGCACCGCGGCCGGAGGACATCCGATCCCGTCTAGCAAAAGAGGAGGTTGGTCACGAGAGATGGATGGATGGATGGATGGATGGATGGATGGATAGGAGCGCCCCCTTTGAAACGGGGTGGTGGCAATTGCCACCATGCTCAGCTTTTCTTTATTTATTATTTTTTTTGTTTACTGTGTTGGCAATTCTCATTAAGATTCTCCATCACCTTTGCCTACGGTTTCCTACTATTCTAACCTTATGCCCCATCTCTGCTTTTCAGCCACCAATACTCCAATCGCTTTTTGCTGACTTCCACTGCAGATTTATTTACATGACCATTGTTATCTTTAAACCCTAGGGCCTCAGAAAGAGTGACTGTGCCTGCATCGACATCCGGATGGATACCATCACATTTGATTATGAGGTGTTCAATTGTTTCCACAGATCTACCACACACTGCACATGTGTCATCTTCTTCGTTAAATTTCTTTTTGTAGCTGCGCGTTCTAAGACACCCTGATCTTGCTTCAAAAAGTAGGGCACTGCCTCTTGAGTTATCATAGAAAAATTCTTTCCTGATCTGCCTTTTCCAGAATCGATGTAGTTCTACACTATGTTTCTTTTCCATTGAATTCATCCAATTTTTAACTTCCGCGTTTTTAACCTGTCGTTTAATGCTCTTTCTTTCTCCGTCCTCATGACCGGCATACTTACTGGTTAGTTTTCTAGTTCTTTTCCGTCACTGTGAGTCAACGTTCTTTCTGTATAAATATTTAAATACCTTAGCTGCCCATCTGTTATCGTCCAATTTCCTCAGGCGTTCTTCATATAGTATTTTACTCTTAGCTTCCCGTGCCTCGAACGATGCCCAGCCCATATCCCCTTGTACTGCCTCGTTTGTGGTTTTGCCGTGGGCACCTAGTGCTAATCTTCCAACAGCTCTCTGATTTACGTCTAATCTCGACTGAACTTCTGCCCTTAAGCACAGAACCGCATTGCCGAAAGTAAGTCCCGGCACCATTATTCCTTTCCAAATACCTCTTAGTACTTCATATTTGTTGTACCCCCATAATGCCCTATGTTTCATTATCCCGGCGTCTCTTCGTCTTTTTGCCCTAAGATTCTGTTCATGCTTTTCCGTGTATATCTGCCCTTCGTTTAGCCATATCCAGAGGTATTTGTATTCGGCCACTTTGGGTATTTCGTGGCCTTGTATTGTAAGCACCTGATCAGTTAAAAATCATCACACCTGATTTAGTTGCGCTAAAACTGAGTCCTAGAGCGTCTCCTTCGTCTCCACAGCAATTAACCAAAGTTTGTAAATCTTCCTGGCTATCTGCTAACAGTACAATATCGTCCGCATACATTAAACCCGGGAGTCGCTGCTCGACTACATTTCCGCCTAATCTGTACGATAGATTATAACCCAGATTACTTTCTTCTAGGCTTCTTTCCATATTTATCACGTAAAGCATGAACAGCAGCGGTGATAGAGGGCAACCTTGCCTTAATCCTTTGTGCACCCCTACAGTTGTGGTACTTTTTTTCCCTTCCCATGTAATTTCAACTTCATTATCTCGGTAGATTTCCTGTAGAAAATCAATTACCTCATCACCAATACCTAAATCTTTCAATATGCTCCACAGGAGTTCCCTGTTCACGTTATCGTATGCACCGCTTATGTCTAGAAAGGCTATAAACAGAGGTCTATTTTCCGCCTTAGCTATTTCTATGCATTGGGTAAGCACGAACAGGCTATCATCTAACCGCCTACCCCTTCTGAACCCATTCTGAAGTTCTCCGAGTATCCTATTCCCTTCTACCCATGACTGCATTTTTAATTTCACCGCCTGCATTGCCAGCCTGTACATAACAGATGTTATCGTAATCGGACGGAAGGATTTTATGTTCATCTTATCTCCTTTCCCTTTATAAATCAAATTCATTTTACTCTGTCTCCAGCTGTGCGGAATTTGCTGATTTGTTATGACTGCCTCCAATGCTTTTATCAGCGCGTCCTTGCTTCTTGGGCCAAGTTCATTAATTAGCTTAATTGGAATTTCGTCTATCCCAGCGACCTCTCGCGACCAATCGTCAATTTAACTGCCACCTGTCCCGATGCGCCGTTTGCTCACAATATTCTGGGCAGGTCGAGATTAAGCCATAAGGTCATGTCACTTAGGGTTCGACCCGCGACCTAGGTTGCTTCTCTGGGGATTTTTAGTGGATTTTCCGCTCGCGTTAAAGGACTTCAACGCGGACACCAGACGGCGACGCCGACAACGGAAGCCGATGACTACACCGGCTTTTCTGCCACATCGCCATCGCGTTAATATTAACGGCAGCGAGTTAATAAGAGAAAACCATCTCCTATGCTTTCCTTGGTTTCAACGGCCGTTGACCTTAATTACGATCTTCTGGCACACCCATTAATTTTTCCGCAGCTCTTTTCGACGCGCAAAGCAAGTGGATATGTACTGTCGTTTGAAATATTCATATCTGTGCCTCACTTCGTTCAGCAGCTCGAGAAGGTATCTTGCCCCAAGGGAAAAATACATTTCTAAGCTCGAAGGGGAAATTATATGGCATCATTCAAGTAGTGTTACGGCCCAGGTGACCACATCATTCCGATGACCTATTAAGAGTGCAAATGCATGAAATATGAGTGTACTATATGCTGTTACATTTAAATGACCCACAGCACATGACAGAGATACGGACGCATGCGTATCCTTACTTCGGAAACCAAAATGAAGGCATAGCAAGAGGGAATACCTTCGCCTTTCATATAACATATTTGATTAAAGTGTAAAACTCAGTACTCTTCAACGCTGGAAACCCGAGCCGATCCCTAAGAAATATTTTAACTTTCAATCCAACTATGTTTCGCTTATTTGTTAGCTCCATGTCCCATTAAATTTTTTTGATTGTTTGTTTATCGACCAAACATGGCAGATATTTATAGGATTAGCCGGACACTGCGCACTTCAAGATAGAAAAGGTTAAGACGAAGATGATCGAACGATATTGCTTTTAATTTTCTTGCAAAAACTTTAGATTGTGAGACCCTACGCGTTTTCTACAAAAGGCTGAAACTGCCGACAAACTCCACAGCTTCCTTACCAGCCGAGACAAAAGCAGCAATGGGCTGGCGACAAACAACTTACATCCATAGCCTCTAACTAAATAAAACTGTGGCGATTCTAAGTAAAAAGAAGGAAGAAATTGGCAAGGAAGAAGATAATTGCTTTTTCACTGGTTCGGCTAGAAGTACTTTTGATGAAGGTACCTTGACTGTTAGCAGATTGATACGAAACTGTTCCCGCCTTTTCAGTAACCTGCACAGGCTTTATTTTATACGACACATGTCTCTTTTATATGTTTTTCTGGTCCTTGATAGCATGGTACATGCGTGTTAGTAGTGCTTAATTTCTTCCTTGTTGATGGATGAGCATAACATTAGCTCTTTGCTGCTTCACATTCAGCCCCTCTTTCTTTCCTTCTCACAATTTTTTTTTCCGCTATGGTGGACAGGCTGGCAATATCCTGACATTGTGCAGTCACCCTCCTTGCGTGCGGGTGGTAAAGTATTTCATGATCTTTTTCTATATGGTCGTAATAATGAATGCGTTTGCGGGGGTTATATGAGTCGTGCAATGTAAACTGATTAGCCGGTTTTTAGCTTAGCAAAGAAAGTTGGCCTTTCAAGCAGCTGACCAGCTATATAATGATCACTGTTTTTCTCTATCAGACACTCCCACAAAAATAGAGTAATTTAGGCGGCTAGGGTGCGCTGATGGTACGAATCTGGGCAATATTCAGAACTATGCTTGCACTGTAGATCTTATGCTCACAGTTGCGTTTTGTGACGTACGTGTCTCGCGCTTTGAAAGCAAAATATTCGTGTGCCAAAAGATCAATAGCCTGACTTTTCGCTCAGAAATGACCGACAGGTGTGTGACCGCCTGTTTTGCCTAACTCTACTCTAAGAAGCGAAAACGCCATGAGTTTCATATTGGCATACGCGAATTGATCACGAAATCGGCAGGAGTAGAAGGTCTGTTTTATGGTTTAAGGGGGTTTAACGTTCCAAAGAAACCCAGGCTATCAGGGACGCCGTAGTGAAGGGCTCCGGAAATTTCGACCACCTGGGGTTCTTTAACGTGCACTGATATCGCACACGAGCCTCTAGAATTTCGCCTCCGTCATAATTCGACCTCCGCGCACTTTGAACAAACGCTTTACACCCTGTCTTGCCTTGCGTGCTTGATCGATAATTTGGTGCAGAAACCACTGCAACCTTGTTCAGCCAATGCAGCATCCAAGAATGGTCTTGTCCTTGTTTAATTCGGCAACTTCTTGACACATCTGGATAGATGGCGATATGTCGGCCGTAATGGGTGATTGACGGCATTCCTGTCACGAGATACTCGCGAACGAAGATAAGCATTTGTAGCTAAATTTATTCGACCCCTTTGCTGTTTATCAAAACAAATACACCATGCTCATACAGTCGGCTCGAAGGCTTACATGTGACAAAGGACCACCACTACTGTTGCTCACTTATCTGTGGTCTGTTTTATACCGTAACTATGATTCAATATGTGCGTGTAATTCATTACTGCGCTGCACTCCTGTGATTCTTCGACTTGCTAGAATCCTCAACCGCCTTCGTGCAACTGCCTTTCTTGTACAAATATTGCAGTTGCCGAACAACATCAATGACTGGCATCTTCAAAAGCTCGCAGTCCACCGGTGTTTGTTCTCGGGCCATGTAAAGAAAAACTGCATCAACGCTTCTGGCCTGCGCAGCTCTGAGACAGCGAGGAGGAAGGTTCTTACCCTCCATAAACTTCAAGCACTCGGGATGCCTTCCTAGTCAAACTGCATGGTCCAGGAGCTAACCCGGTTGTCTGAGAACTCTCAATAATGACGCTTCAGTTTGATCTTCATTGGTATAGTACAGGTGCCTAAGTTCTTGAAGAATGCATACTATGCTCATGAAACTTAAGCGGGCACTGTTCCACTCTATATTAATGAAAGAAATTGACCTACCTGTTGCCAGCAAGTCGAAGATTTCCCACCTGGTCTCAAAACCAAGGCAGCTTGAAAGCATAGAAAACTTTCCAGTCGTCAGCGCAACTTCCGGGGATTTCAGCTCCGCATTTGCAAGGTGGCTTACTTCTTGAAACGCTTTTAACTGAGCCCCTTTGTGTTGCGAAGTTCTTCGCACACACATTTGTCGAGTCTCGTGCGCAATGGCTCCATTTAAACAAATTTCCTCATGGGATTTTAATCTGAACGCTGCGAGTATGAAGTCGTATTCACCGTTTGAAACATATAAATCCTTCCAGGGCGCTTAGGTAAGCTTGCAGCACGCCGGAAACTGTCAACTGCACTTAAGCGACTGCAGGCGAAGGAAAGAGTTGACAGAGCTTCGGAGCGTATGTGAGAAAAGTGGGATGCAGGTTCGCGGTTTCCTCGAATTAATTCGTCCTAAGATTTGGGAAAACAGAGCCGAGAAAAATGAAATCTTTTTTCCGTTTTCACGTAGGAGAACGACTCAAGCATTTTAAAGCACCCCTTCACCCCTCTTCCCGCCCAAAAATCCAAAAAATTTAGGCCTGCCTGTATTCTCCAGCTTAGCTAGTTTCTTTCATACCACTTAAAAAAAAATATATATATATATATATATATATATATATATATATAGAAGAAGGGGTCACAACCTTGCAATTATCTTAATTTAATACCGACAGTTTCGGACGGAGGACCGTCCTTCCTCAGGGTATACACAAGAATGAACACAGTTTCTCATTTTCTACGCAGCGTGCGCAAAGGGTGAGGTGAAACCACTCTCTCTCCCGTTAGTGGAAAGGGACGCAAAGTCAGTATAAGCCGCAAGTGCTCCAGTCCATTTAGGGGGAAGAGGGTGACGGTTGCGAAGGACAGGGAAGGGGGAAAACATATATGCACAAAAATATAAAAAAAATAAAGGAAGCAAAAGTAACATTAAAAAATAAACATTAAAAAATAAAAATAAATACAGGAAGGCAACGGCGGAGGCTTGGGTAACAAAGCTATAGAAATAGATAGGGAGGGAACTAGTTGCGTCTCAGAAGGAATGTTTCGAGAGAAGCTCCCTTCGGTGTGGGTGGTGAACCCAGCAGAATTAACACAAACAATATTCTAACAAGGAAAGTACAAAGCAAAACCACAAATAAAACAAAAAAAGAAACACAAAAAGAAGAAAGAAACAAGCGCACGCATGCATGTGTACAGTGTATAACATCACAGAACGGACCGCTCCCCAGCGGTGCAGGTGTTTTGGACCGTTGTAACGTGAGTTACGAGTCAGCCACAACATTTAGAGCTGTTTAAGACAAGCCCGTTATCGCCACGGCGGAAGCGCGGCGCCGCGGTCGAGGGAGGCGGGGCGGCCGGCCAGACGCCGTGCGGGAACCCGATCCCGCAGCCGAGTGCCGCGGCGTCCGACCCACAGTAGGCCATTCCCTTCGTGCTTTTCGTCGCGAAGGCATTCGAGTACAGACTGGTTTTTCAAAAGAAGGGGCCGAAAGGACGGGTGAGAAGGAACCTAAAGAGTAAGTACGTTCAGAAAAATAAATAAATAAAAATAAGAAAAGTAAGAATGGGGACGTGGGACCCCGCAGAGTGCAGGCTTCATGGAAGAGGAGGGTTTCCAGTCGTTCAAATTGTTCTAGCTAGTTAGGCTTTTGAGGAAGGTAAAATTGCCCAAGTTTTCATTAATTCCATGTGTTAGTGTCCGAAATTTGTGTATGAAATACGACTCTCTTTGTTCTCTTTGGCGACTTGTTTGGAAACCGGATTGGAGAAGGATGACGTGAATGTTTTCGAATGCATGCTGGGGCAGGCACAGGTGCTTAGAAAAAGGAAGATTTGGCAGCGCGTGAGTATGGGCCTTGTGGTTGTTAAAACGCAACCTGAACGGTGTTTCCGTTTGACCGATGTATTCCATGCCACACACACTGCAGTGTAGCATATACACTACGTTCGCGCTGTCGCAATTCAGGGTTTCCCTAATCCTGAAGGTGAAATCGGAGAATGTTCCTTTAGCGATGGTTGTAGTCTGCATATGACTGCAAACCTTGCAACGTGGCTTACGGCACGGTTGACATCCAGGACTCGGGTTGGAGTTGGGCGTTGTTTTGGACTTAACTAAAATGTCCCTCAGGTTCCTACTGCGCCGGTATACTGCTCTTGGTGGTTGTTTAAAAATGAGAGACAAGTGACTGCTTTGCTGGATAATATTAAAATGTTTTGATAGGATACTATTAACACGTGGAATGTTAGATGAATTCGTGAGAATAAGGTTGCTTGGCCTTTCACTATCCCGCGATTGTGGGGAATTTATTATTTTATTCCTGTCTAAACCACGAGCTTTCAGGATAGCGTCATCGACGATGGACGCTGGATATTCCTTAAGTAAAAGATTTGTTTTTAGCTGCTCAGCATGGTGGTCAAAGTCTTCGAGCTCAGAGCAAATCCGTCGGTATCTGTGAGCCTGTGAGTAGGGTATGCCAGTCTTGCAGTGCCGTGGGTGGCTGCTCTTAAAATGTAGGTACTGCTGGCGGTCAGTGGGTTTTTTGTAGAGGGTTGTCCTAAGCACGCTGCCTTTTTTCTCTATTTGAACGTCCAAAAAGTTTATAAATTTTGTGGAGATGCTGTGGGTGAACGATATGGAAGGATGAAATGCGTTATACCTCGCTATGAATGCCAAGAGGCTGGCTTCGTCGTGCGGCCAAATGAAAAAAATATCGTCCAGGAAACGTTTATAAAGGAGTGGTTTCAAGGACTGAGTGTCAAGGAATTCTGTTTCCAGTGCTGCCATGAATAAGTTAGCGTAGGCCGGAGCCATCTTTGTTCCCATCGCCGTGCCGTTGACCTGAAGATAGTGTCTTCCCTCAAATTCAAAGTTGTTGTAGTTCAGTACTAAGCCTAGGATTGCAGAAAGAGTTTCCTCATCAAGATGAACGGGGGGATCTGTCCTTAAATATGCATCCACTGTCGCGCGTATGCCGTCTGGGTGGGGGATATTTGTATATAAAGATGTCACATCCATTGTAACCAAGAAGCTTCGGTTGGGAATTTTGAGGTTAGATATCACTCTGAGAAAGTGATTTGTGTCCTTAATGTAGGCCGGGATAGTTGGTATAATGTCCTTCAAAAGGAAGTCGAGGACGCTAGATATTTTTTCGGTGAGTGTGCCGTTGCTTGACACAATGGGACGGCCCGGACGGTTGGGTTTGTGTATTTTCGGGAGTAGGTAGAACCGTCCAGGGACTGGTCTGACTGGAGTCATTGCTTTAAGAATTTCCCCGGATATCTTTTGATCTTGATGAAGTGATTTTAACTTATTGTTAATTTCGATTTCGAATTGACCTGTGGGATCACTGGTTAGCTCCGTGTAAAATTGTTCGTTTTCCAATTGCCGGAAACCTTCTGTTATGTATTCGGACTTGTCCATAACAACAACAGCACCGCCTTTGTCCGCCGGCTTGATGACAATGTCAGATCGCTGATTTAAAGAGTCGAGGGCTCGCCGTTCCTCGGATGAGAGGTTGTTCGGGACTTTTTTTGATTTTGATTTTGAATATGAGGCGATGATATCCTTTTGAACGGCGGCGATGTACATATCTAGATGTTTATCTCTGTGTTCGTTTGGAGTCCATGATTGGTTTGATGTCCCGGGTATGTTGATTTCACGGTTGCTTTCGCGGTTTCGGAAGTACTCGCGCAGACGTAGATTCCTTGCAAAGTTATCCAGATCCTGATATAATTGGAATTCGTTGAATTTTCCCGTTGTCGGGCAGAAAGTTAAACCCTTGGAGAGCAACTTTCGTTCCGAAGGAGAGAGTGGATGGCTCGATACGTTCACAACGTTGTCAGCCTCGATGGAAGACCGGCTAGTATTAGGTTGCTCAGGGCCTAGCGTGCTTTTAGTAGAAGGCGGAATTGGTGAACGTGGCGCCGGGGTCACACCGTCTCGCCGGAGTTTGCTAAGTTTCTGCATATTTGTGTCTTTTTTCTTTCGTTCTTCGAATTCTTTTAGCTGAGTTATTTCTCTCGGCGTAAGGTCCGGTTCACGACGTAAGGATTGTTCGACATGCTCGAATTCGAGAGCTTTTCGTTGGCTGTGCCGTATAATTAGGTCCACAAGACGTAATGAACTGTCATGTAGAATCTGTTTCCATTCCGCGTCCTCATCTGCGTTAAGGGTTGTCATCGCCGGGGTAAGCTGCAGTCGCAAACCTTTTGGTATGGCTTCCGATTCTGAATAGCTAGTTAGAGTGGTCGCGTGGGATTCATATCTAATTCGTTTTTCGATAGTTTTCCGGATTTTTAGAAATGACGGTGAGTGAGTTTCTGGGGAGCGGGCCGTACCTGTGGCGGCAGCGAGTCAGTCGCTGCGCTGCGTTGGGTTGTGTCGTGCCGCCTCGGTGCAGGCCTGTCTCGTCATGTAGCGGCGGCGTGGCGGTACGGGGGGTGTCTCGGCCTCTTGGGTTCTCGGACGAGCCAGTGATGGCGCTGTTCTTGCGCCGCTGCATCCCTGGGTCGTCGCCATCGATTGTCCACGAACGCTCCATCCCGTAGCGGGGGGTCTGGCACCGACGGCGCGTTTCAGGTGCTCGCACACGATAGCCACGCCCTCGAAGTTCAGATGATGTCCATCGGCCGCGAGCACTCTCCATGGTGGCAACTCTTCAAGTGCGTGATTGATATATACCACGTCCCTGCCAAGCCGCCGTTGGTGACATAGCCTCCGCACCTGTTCCACAAAGACTTTCGCCTGAGCGTTGAACCAGTGGACGAACCTTCTGTTGGCTCCTCGGCGTCGGCGGTTCAGGGCGCGTGGAACAGGAAGACTCAGGCACACCTTCAACGAGGGGTGCTCACGGCCGATTCTCCCCACGATCTCCCTCAGGCTTGACAGAGCGGCAGCGGCGCCCGTGGCCGCGATGTCGGCTGTCCCAACGTGAAGGATCACTCTACGGATGGTGGCAGGCAGGTACTCCAAGAGTGCCGGAATATCCACGAACTTGGCTGATCTGTATACCACGAAGGCAGGGGTGTTTTGTTGCGCCGGGTCGAAATACTCGTACACGTGTTTGAAAAGTTCGTCGCCAATTATAGCAGTGGTGATGGGGTTCCGTGGGAGGTGAATAGACAATCGCTCGGTTGTGTGAGCGCTGGCAGCCATTGTAGTAGAAGTAGTTGCAGGAGGTCTTGTCGTTCAATGGGCCAGGAAGACTTGTAGAAGAAGGGGTCACAACCTTGCAATTATCTTAATTTAATACCGACAGTTTCGGACGGAGGACCGTCCTTCCTCAGGGTATACACAAGAATGAACACAGTTTCTCATTTTCTACGCAGCGTGCGCAAAGGGTGAGGTGAAACCACTCTCTCTCCCGTTAGTGGAAAGGGACGCAAAGTCAGTATAAGCCGCAAGTGCTCCAGTCCATTTAGGGGGAAGAGGGTGACGGTTGCGAAGGACAGGGAAGGGGGAAAACATATATGCACAAAAATATAAAAAAAATAAAGGAAGCAAAAGTAACATTAAAAAATAAACATTAAAAAATAAAAATAAATACAGGAAGGCAACGGCGGAGGCTTGGGTAACAAAGCTATAGAAATAGATAGGGAGGGAACTAGTTGCTTCTCAGAAGGAATGTTTCGAGAGAAGCTCCCTTCGGTGTGGGTGGTGAACCCAGCAGAATTAACACAAACAATATTCTAACAAGGAAAGTACAAAGCAAAACCACAAATAAAACAAAAAAAGAAACACAAAAAGAAGAAAGAAACAAGCGCACGCATGCATGTGTACAGTGTATAACATCACAGAACGGACCGCTCCCCAGCGGTGCAGGTGTTTTGGACCGTTGTAACGTGAGTTACGAGTCAGCCACAACATTTAGAGCTGTTTAAGACAAGCCCGTTATCGCCACGGCGGAAGCGCGGCGCCGCGGTCGAGGGAGGCGGGGCGGCCGGCCAGACGCCGTGCGGGAACCCGATCCCGCAGCCGAGTGCCGCGGCGTCCGACCCACAGTAGGCCATTCCCTTCGTGCTTTTCGTCGCGAAGGCATTCGAGTACAGACTGGTTTTTCAAAAGAAGGGGCCGAAAGGACGGGTGAGAAGGAACCTAAAGAGTAAGTACGTTCAGAAAAATAAATAAATAAAAATAAGAAAAGTAAGAATGGGGACGTGGGACCCCGCAGAGTGCAGGCTTCATGGAAGAGGAGGGTTTCCAGTCGTTCAAATTGTTCTAGCTAGTTAGGCTTTTGAGGAAGGTAAAATTGCCCAAGTTTTCATTAATTCCATGTGTTAGTGTCCGAAATTTGTGTATGAAATACGACTCTCTTTGTTCTCTTTGGCGACTTGTTTGGAAACCGGATTGGAGAAGGATGACGTGAATGTTTTCGAATGCATGCTGGGGCAGGCACAGGTGCTTAGAAAAAGGAAGATTTGGCAGCGCGTGAGTATGGGCCTTGTGGTTGTTAAAACGCAACCTGAACGGTGTTTCCGTTTGACCGATGTATTCCATGCCACACACACTGCAGTGTAGCATATACACTACGTTCGCGCTGTCGCAATTCAGGGTTTCCCTAATCCTGAAGGTGAAATCGGAGAATGTTCCTTTAGCGATGGTTGTAGTCTGCATATGACTGCAAACCTTGCAACGTGGCTTACGGCACGGTTGACATCCAGGACTCGGGTTGGAGTTGGGCGTTGTTTTGGACTTAACTAAAATGTCCCTCAGGTTCCTACTGCGCCGGTATACTGCTCTTGGTGGTTGTTTAAAAATGAGAGACAAGTGACTGCTTTGCTGGATAATATTAAAATGTTTTGATAGGATACTATTAACACGTGGAATGTTAGATGAATGCGTGAGAATAAGGTTGCTTGGCCTTTCACTATCCCGCGATTGTGGGGAATTTATTATTTTATTCCTGTCTAAACCACGAGCTTTCAGGATAGCGTCATCGACGATGGACGCTGGATATTCCTTAAGTAAAAGATTTGTTTTTAGCTGCTCAGCATGGTGGTCAAAGTCTTCGAGCTCAGAGCAAATCCGTCGGTATCTGTGAGCCTGTGAGTAGGGTATGCCAGTCTTGCAGTGCCGTGGGTGGCTGCTCTTAAAATGTAGGTACTGCTGGCGGTCAGTGGGTTTTTTGTAGAGGGTTGTCCTAAGCACGCTGCCTTTTTTCTCTATTTGAACGTCCAAAAAGTTTATAAATTTTGTGGAGATGCTGTGGGTGAACGATATGGAAGGATGAAATGCGTTATACCTCGCTATGAATGCCAAGAGGCTGGCTTCGTCGTGCGGCCAAATGAAAAAAATATCGTCCAGGAAACGTTTATAAAGGAGTGGTTTCAAGGACTGAGTGTCAAGGAATTCTGTTTCCAGTGCTGCCACTAACACATGGACACTAACACATGGAATTAATGAAAACTTGGGCAATTTTACCTTCCTCAAAAGCCTAACTAGCTAGAACAATTTGAACGACTGGAAACCCTCCTCTTCCATGAAGCCTGCACTCTGCGGGGTCCCACGTCCCCATTCTTACTTTTCTTATTTTTATTTATTTATTTTTCTGAACGTACTTACTCTTTAGGTTCCTTCTCACCCGTCCTTTCGGCCCCTTCTTTTGAAAAACCAGTCTGTACTCGAATGCCTTCGCGACGAAAAGCACGAAGGGAATGGCCTACTGTGGGTCGGACGCCGCGGCACTCGGCTGCGGGATCGGGTTCCCGCACGGCGTCTGGCCGGCCGCCCCGCCTCCCTCGACCGCGGCGCCGCGCTTCCGCCGTGGCGATAACGGGCTTGTCTTAAACAGCTCTAAATGTTGTGGCTGACTCGTAACTCACGTTACAACGGTCCAAAACACCTGCACCGCTGGGGAGCGGTCCGTTCTGTGATGTTATACACTGTACACATGCATGCGTGCGCTTGTTTCTTTCTTCTTTTTGTGTTTCTTTTTTTGTTTTATTTGTGGTTTTGCTTTGTACTTTCCTTGTTAGAATATTGTTTGTGTTAATTCTGCTGGGTTCACCACCCACACCGAAGGGAGCTTCTCTCGAAACATTCCTTCTGAGAAGCAACTAGTTCCCTCCCTATCTATTTCTATAGCTTTGTTACCCAAGCCTCCGCCGTTGCCTTCCTGTATTTATTTTTATTTTTTAATGTTTATTTTTTAATGTTACTTTTGCTTCCTTTATTTTTTTTATATTTTTGTGCATATATGTTTTCCCCCTTCCCTGTCCTTCGCAACCGTCACCCTCTTCCCCCTAAATGGACTGGAGCACTTGCGGCTTATACTGACTTTGCGTCCCTTTCCACTAACGGGAGAGAGAGTGGTTTCACCTCACCCTTTGCGCACGCTGCGTAGAAAATGAGAAACTGTGTTCATTCTTGTGTATACCCTGAGGAAGGACGGTCCTCCGTCCGAAACTGTCGGTATTAAATTAAGATAATTGCAAGGTTGTGACCCCTTCTTCTACAAGTCTTCCTGGCCCATTGAACGACAAGACCTCCTGCAACTACTTCTACTACAATGGCTGCCAGCGCTCACACAACCGAGCGATTGTCTATTCACCTCCCACGGAACCCCATCACCACTGCTATAATTGGCGACGAACTTTTCAAACACGTGTACGAGTATTTCGACCCGGCGCAACAAAACACCCCTGCCTTCGTGGTATACAGATCAGCCAAGTTCGTGGATATTCCGGCACTCTTGGAGTACCTGCCTGCCACCATCCGTAGAGTGATCCTTCACGTTGGGACAGCCGACATCGCGGCCACGGGCGCCGCTGCCGCTCTGTCAAGCCTGAGGGAGATCGTGGGGAGAATCGGCCGTGAGCACCCCTCGTTGAAGGTGTGCCTGAGTCTTCCTGTTCCACGCGCCCTGAACCGCCGACGCCGAGGAGCCAACAGAAGGTTCGTCCACTGGTTCAACGCTCAGGCGAAAGTCTTTGTGGAACAGGTGCGGAGGCTATGTCACCAACGGCGGCTTGGCAGGGACGTGGTATATATCAATCACGCACTTGAAGAGTTGCCACCATGGAGAGTGCTCGCGGCCGATGGACATCATCTGAACTTCGAGGGCGTGGCTATCGTGTGCGAGCACCTGAAACGCGCCGTCGGTGCCAGACCCCCCGCTACGGGATGGAGCGTTCGTGGACAATCGATGGCGACGACCCAGGGATGCAGCGGCGCAAGAACAGCGCCATCACTGGCTCGTCCGAGAACCCAAGAGGCCGAGACACCCCCCGTACCGCCACGCCGCCGCTACATGACGAGACAGGCCTGCACCGAGGCGGCACGACACAACCCAACGCAGCGCAGCGACTGACTCGCTGCCGCCACAGGTACGGCCCGCTCCCCAGAAACTCACTCACCGTCATTTCTAAAAATCCGGAAAACTATCGAAAAACGAATTAGATATGAATCCCACGCGACCACTCTAACTAGCTATTCAGAATCGGAAGCCATACCAAAAGGTTTGCGACTGCAGCTTACCCCGGCGATGACAACCCTTAACGCAGATGAGGACGCGGAATGGAAACAGATTCTACATGACAGTTCATTACGTCTTGTGGACCTAATTATACGGCACAGCCAACGAAAAGCTCTCGAATTCGAGCATGTCGAACAATCCTTACGTCGTGAACCGGACCTTACGCCGAGAGAAATAACTCAGCTAAAAGAATTCGAAGAACGAAAGAAAAAAGACACAAATATGCAGAAACTTAGCAAACTCCGGCGAGACGGTGTGACCCCGGCGCCACGTTCACCAATTCCGCCTTCTACTAAAAGCACGCTAGGCCCTGAGCAACCTAATACTAGCCGGTCTTCCATCGAGGCTGACAACGTTGTGAACGTATCGAGCCATCCACTCTCTCCTTCGGAACGAAAGTTGCTCTCCAAGGGTTTAACTTTCTGCCCGACAACGGGAAAATTCAACGAATTCCAATTATATCAGGATCTGGATAACTTTGCAAGGAATCTACGTCTGCGCGAGTACTTCCGAAACCGCGAAAGCAACCGTGAAATCAACATACCCGGGACATCAAACCAATCATGGACTCCAAACGAACACAGAGATAAACATCTAGATATGTACATCGCCGCCGTTCAAAAGGATATCATCGCCTCATATTCAAAATCAAAATCAAAAAAAGTCCCGAACAACCTCTCATCCGAGGAACGGCGAGCCCTCGACTCTTTAAATCAGCGATCTGACATTGTCATCAAGCCGGCGGACAAAGGCGGTGCTGTTGTTGTTATGGACAAGTCCGAATACATAACAGAAGGTTTCCGGCAATTGGAAAACGAACAATTTTACACGGAGCTAACCAGTGATCCCACAGGTCAATTCGAAATCGAAATTAACAATAAGTTAAAATCACTTCATCAAGATCAAAAGATATCCGGGGAAATTCTTAAAGCAATGACTCCAGTCAGACCAGTCCCTGGACGGTTCTACCTACTCCCGAAAATACACAAACCCAACCGTCCGGGCCGTCCCATTGTGTCAAGCAACGGCACACTCACCGAAAAAATATCTAGCGTCCTCGACTTCCTTTTGAAGGACATTATACCAACTATCCCGGCCTACATTAAGGACACAAATCACTTTCTCAGAGTGATATCTAACCTCAAAATTCCCAACCGAAGCTTCTTGGTTACAATGGATGTGACATCTTTATATACAAATATCCCCCACCCAGACGGCATACGCGCGACAGTGGATGCATATTTAAGGACAGATCCCCCCGTTCATCTTGATGAGGAAACTCTTTCTGCAATCCTAGGCTTAGTACTGAACTACAACAACTTTGAATTTGAGGGAAGACACTATCTTCAGGTCAACGGCACGGCGATGGGAACAAAGATGGCTCCGGCCTACGCTAACTTATTCATGGCAGCACTGGAAACAGAATTCCTTGACACTCAGTCCTTGAAACCACTCCTTTATAAACGTTTCCTGGACGATATTTTTTTCATTTGGCCGCACGACGAAGCCAGCCTCTTGGCATTCATAGCGAGGTATAACGCATTTCATCCTTCCATATCGTTCACCCACAGCATCTCCACAAAATTTATAAACTTTTTGGACGTTCAAATAGAGAAAAAAGGCAGCGTGCTTAGGACAACCCTCTACAAAAAACCCACTGACCGCCAGCAGTACCTACATTTTAAGAGCAGCCACCCACGGCACTGCAAGACTGGCATACCCTACTCACAGGCTCACAGATACCGACGGATTTGCTCTGAGCTCGAAGACTTTGACCACCATGCTGAGCAGCTAAAACAAATCTTTTACTTAAAAAATATCCAGCGTCCATCGTCGATGACGCTATCCTGAAAGCTCGTGGTTTAGACAGGAATAAAATAATAAATTCCCCACAATCGCGGGATAGTGAAAGGCCAAGCAACCTTATTCTCACGCATTCATCTAACATTCCACGTGTTAATAGTATCCTATCAAAACATTTTAATATTATCCAGCAAAGCAGTCACTTGTCTCTCATTTTTAAACAACCACCAAGAGCAGTATACCGGCGCAGTAGGAACCTGAGGGACATTTTAGTTAAGTCCAAAACAACGCCCAACTCCAACCCGAGTCCTGGATGTCAACCGTGCCGTAAGCCACGTTGCAAGGTTTGCAGTCATATGCAGACTACAACCATCGCTAAAGGAACATTCTCCGATTTCACCTTCAGGATTAGGGAAACCCTGAATTGCGACAGCGCGAACGTAGTGTATATGCTACACTGCAGTGTGTGTGGCATGGAATACATCGGTCAAACGGAAACACCGTTCAGGTTGCGTTTTAACAACCACAAGGCCCATACTCACGCGCTGCCAAATCTTCCTTTTTCTAAGCACCTGTGCCTGCCCCAGCATGCATTCGAAAACATTCACGTCATCCTTCTCCAATCCGGTTTCCAAACAAGTCGCCAAAGAGAACAAAGAGAGTCGTATTTCATACACAAATTTCGGACACTAACACATGGAATTAATGAAAACTTGGGCTATTTTACCTTCCTCAAAAGCCTAACTAGCTAGAACAATTTGAACGACTGGAAACCCTCCTCTTCCATGAAGCCTGCACTCTGCGGGGTCCCACGTCCCCATTCTTACTTTTCTTATTTTTATTTATTTATTTTTCTGAACGTACTTACTCTTTAGGTTCCTTCTCACCCGTCCTTTCGGCCCCTTCTTTTGAAAAAACAGTCTGTACTCGAATGCCTTCGCGACGAAAAGCACGAAGGGAATGGCCTACTGTGGGTCGGACGCCGCGGCACTCGGCTGCGGGATCGGGTTCCCGCACGGCGTCTGGCCGGCCGCCCCGCCTCCCTCGACCGCGGCGCCGCGCTTCCGCCGTGGCGATAACGGGCTTGTCTTAAACAGCTCTAAATGTTGTGGCTGACTCGTAACTCACGTTACAACGGTCCAAAACACCTGCACCGCTGGGGAGCGGTCCGTTCTGTGATGTTATACACTGTACACATGCATGCGTGCGCTTGTTTCTTTCTTCTTTTTGTGTTTCTTTTTTTGTTTTATTTGTGGTTTTGCTTTGTACTTTCCTTGTTAGAATATTGTTTGTGTTAATTCTGCTGGGTTCACCACCCACACCGAAGGGAGCTTCTCTCGAAACATTCCTTCTGAGAAGCAACTAGTTCCCTCCCTATCTATTTCTATAGCTTTGTTACCCAAGCCTCCGCCGTTGCCTTCCTGTATTTATTTTTATTTTTTAATGTTTATTTTTTAATGTTACTTTTGCTTCCTTTATTTTTTTTATATTTTTGTGCATATATGTTTTCCCCCTTCCCTGTCCTTCGCAACCGTCACCCTCTTCCCCCTAAATGGACTGGAGCACTTGCGGCTTATACTGACTTTGCGTCCCTTTCCACTAACGGGAGAGAGAGTGGTTTCACCTCACCCTTTGCGCACGCTGCGTAGAAAATGAGAAACTGTGTTCATTCTTGTGTATACCCTGAGGAAGGACGGTCCTCCGTCCGAAACTGTCGGTATTAAATTAAGATAATTGCAAGGTTGTGACCCCTTCTTCTACAAGTCTTCCTGGCCCATTGAACGACAAGACCTCCTGCAACTATATATATATATATATATATATATATAAGCACACCGGCTTAGCGCATTAAGCAGCGAAGGCTGATAGGCATTAGCAACCCAGAAGTCTGGAGTGGCAGGCCTCCTTTGACGCTACACAGGCGACTGTTCGGTTAGGTGTCTCACAGGCCGGTTTTGGCGTCTATAGCTCACATGCATGCTCGGCCTTCTCCCGCTTGCCATCTTCTGTTATATCGCGTTCACGGCACACTTCATGGACTCCTGGAACCACTTGCACGAAGTAAGTAGTCTAGTCTCGAGCGTTGCCTTATTTGCAGTCTAAACTTTAAACTTATTTGAAGTCTAAACTTTTAGGAAAGGAAAGGAGCACAAGTGGCGCACTGGATCGGTGTACACAGCAATCGCGCTTTGAGGTATGTGACGGCGTTGTTCACCCAGAAAAACACGTTACTCATAACACGTTACGCGTAACGCGTTAAACGGCTGCCGTCGTACCACCTAAACTGTTTCTATAAATGATTTGTAGAAAGTTATCACAGCGAAGAAGAAGGGCGATGGCACAACGGAGTTGTAAAATGTAATTCGCATTGAGCAGAAACAGCGACTGGATTGCTGCTGGAGGGCGTATTTTTACCCTGTCGTTCCCAGAACGAATGTGGCAGACGATGTCGAGGGTAGACACTTCCGTAACGGATGCTTTTGGCGGTCTCGAGGGATGTGTGAGATTCCCGCGCTTCAAAAGTGGAAAGGGGGGAACAGGCAGGACCGAAGTGCTCCCTGAATGTGACGTTCCACTCACCCGCATGGACGGATATTCAAGTCCGTCGCTGCACTGTCACTCTCACAGCCAGACGAACGAAAAAAACGGAAGTATTTTGTCGGAAGGTCACTCTTGGTTATAGATTTAGGGCGTTTGTTTTCTTCGCCGACATTTTTTCAGAGCGCGGTGATCTTCCGGCTCAAGCACTAGTTGTGGGGATACCGGCTGTTGGTTTTCCCAAAGAAGTTCTGAGTGAAATTCTGAAGCGGATGCATAACAACGCTCTTATAAGCAACTGTCGTTGACAGCGTGGTAACCCAGCCTAGTGAGAGGAACAGGCATTTTTCAGTCGCACCTCCAGTGCTTTTCCGCTCCACCTGGCTGCGCTTGTAGGCAGCTTCCCCGCTCTGTCGAAGCTCTGTCGCTCTGTCGTGCATCGGCCAACTGGGCTACTTCGAGTATATATGCAAAGAACAGACCCTTTATTTTGGCGCACGCAGTGAGCTAGCATACGCAGTGACTCTGCATGCTACGAATGCGCAGAACGCTACGTATCTCGCACTGTTTGTAGCGGGCGTGCGCACGCTGAAAACCATAGCGTGCGCGCGGAACGGGCACGTTTCGGGATGCGTTGACAAGATGGTGGCGCCCTGCCCGCCCGCTTCGAAATAAACACATGTCGCCGCTGGATTATTCGATGTGATAGCTGGCTCAAATGATAGCGGTTCACTTTTATTTCGCAAACTCTCGCCCAAAAGTAGAGGTGTAGGCGATAACTAGCACCTGTTTTTCTGATAATTTGGTAATCTTAAAGCTCTTAGGACGGACTAAAATCCAGTGTGTTTTCTCGTAACAAAGATACCTGCCGAAGCAGTTCTACAGTTTTAGTCAGTTGTTGCATTTTCTTCTATTTGCATAGTGTTTCCTCTTTGAACAACAACAAAAAAGGTTCTGAATGTACCCACCCTCGTTATCAGAAATTATGGTCGAATTTCGATGACGGTGAAATTCTAGACGTCTGTGTACTGTGCGATGTCAGTGCACACTGTCGAAACTTCCGGAGCTCTTCGCTACGGCGTCCCTCATAGCCTCATAGCGTCCCTCATCACTTTGGGACGTTAAATCCCCATACACCTAAACCTTCACCCAGGAAATACGTACTCTCCCTCCCGTTCCGTGCGCAGAAAAGCAAGCAATTTGTTAGTATCAACTTCCTATCAAGCAGCAAATTAGATTATACATTATATTGGTGTGAGTGACGTCGTTGGGAACCTGTCGGTTTCGCATCTGTAAATTCCTCGCCGTTGGGATCACAGTGTATAGGCACTGACTGAAGCCATACGCATGCATGACCAATTTAGCACCACGCAAAATGCACATTTATTTATTTATTTATTTATTTATTTGATACTGCCAACCGCCTCTTGGCAGTCCAGGCAGGAGTGAGTAAGTACAGGAAAGACAAGTCAAAGTCGGCACTACAAATCAAGGTAAACAAGAATGTGAGTGGCAAGAAAGCATAAGGAAATGGCTTGCAATACAGACTACTGCGTGAGTAAATTCAGCTTATACAAAATTACAAAAAGACGGACACTGACGTCATTGAAAATAACAAAAAAACACACATCTACAAACTGCAAATACAGGAGAACTGGACACTCTAAAACTAACGCGCTTCATTGCAAAGAGTGCACGGCAGACGCAAAGGATTCGACCGAGGTCAGACTGGCGACTTCTTGCGGTAGAGCATTCCACTCTGCAATAGTTCGAGGGAAGAACGAGAAGCGATAGGCGCTAGTCTTAGCCTGTGGCATCAAAATTGTTTTGCTGTGCTTGCCTCTTGTTTCTCTTTTATTGAAATTGATGTAGTTGTCGGAATCCATTTTTGTTAGTTTGTTAACTATATTAAACATAGTTTGAAGGCGATGGAGTCTACGCCGAAATTCTAATGTTGGGAGGCCAGACCGTGTTCTGAGATCAGTGACCGAGGCTCTTCTGCTGTAAGTATTACAAATAAATCTAAGGGCTTTCTTTTGCACGCTTTCAATGTTACTGATGTCATTTTTTGTGTGGGGATCCCACACAACATCGGCATAATCGAGCAATGGTCTAATGAGTGTCGTGTAGGCAGCGAGTTTAGTCCTACTAGTGCAATGTTTCAGCCGGTGTTTAAGTAGCCATAACCCCCTTAGCGACGCCGAAACGACGTATTGAACATGAGCGCTCCAGGTTAGCTTCGAGTCAATTACTACACCCAGGTATTTAAATTTGTCAACCGGCTTAATTGCTGCATTGTTGATTTTATATGTACAAATTAATGGTTTTTTCTTCCTTGTAATGACCATGTGTGTGCATTTTGAGGCGTTTAAGTTCATGCGCCAGGACTGACACCAATTATTGATTGAAGTTAGGTATCATGTATGTCAGTCTGATCGTGCAATGATCGAATGTTATGATACACAATGCAATCATCTGCAAAGAACCGGCATCGTACCGGGGAATTAAAGGTCAAATCATTCAGATAAATCAAAAAGAGAAGGGGTCCAATACTGAACCTTGCGGTACACCGGAAAGTACGGGAGCAGGTGGAGAAATTGAGTTTCCTATCGGACGTATTGTGTTTGGTTAGATAAATATGAGTCAAGCCAGCGGAGAATTTGTTCATTTTTTAGCACACATTGTAGCTTCAGTTTTAGTCTATTGTGACAAACACGATCGAACGCTTTCTGAAAATCAAGAAAAAGCACGTCTATTTGCCCGCCCCGGTCCAGCGCTGCCATGACCTCATTGGTAATGTGTAGAAGCTGTGTAACTGTGGATAGGCCACGCCGAAATCCATGTTGTTTTTCGGAAAAGAAACTTATTTTCCAGGAAGCTACTCACGTGCTTAAAAACAAAGTGCTCCATCCCCTTACTAGCGGTGCACAGAAGAGAGACGGGTCTGTAATTAGTAATACTGAGTTTATCTCCGGACTTATAAATGGGAATTACCTTTGCTGCTTTCCAATCATTAGGAAGGACACCTTGCTTTAGACTTTCATTAAATATTATAAACAGATATTTTGCGCACCACTCCAAGTACCTAAAAAGAAAATTATTTGGTATGTCATCGGGACCAGAAGATTTCTTTATATCTATGCTTAGCGGGGACGAAAGAATACCTTCTTCAGAAACAAAAAGGTCCGGAAGTTCACAGCCAGAACCTGAAAATTCTGGATTATTGTCTTCACTACCGCGTAGAAATACCGAGGCAAAGTACTCGTTGAACGCTTCAGCAATATTCTGGTTATCGCTTGACTCGGTATCATTCACTCTAACTTTGGTGACCGGATCCTTTTTTTCCGTTATGTGCATCCAAAACTTCCTTGGAGCGTTAGTAAAAAAATGATGTAGCTTAACATTGAAGAAATGATACTTTGAGTCTTTTATTTTGTTCCTAAGTTCTGTGCGCATTGACTGTAGCAGAGAACGGTCGACAGATGAATTGGAACGTGACAGGCGTTTTAAGCGGCGCTTTAGTTGCTATATGTCACGAGTGATTCAAGGGTTGTTGCGAGCCATTCTCTTGCGTTTTGTTGAAATGTACCTGTGCATACATTCTTGGACTGCGTGTTTAAAATGCAACCATAAATCATTGACACTGAATTCACCCTGGATAAATGTTTGAGAAAAAGTGTCGAAATCTTGTTCTAAGTAGTCTAGTACACTTTCATCTGCCGCTTTCCTAAAATCCATGAATTCTTTGTCTGGACAACGTATCATTTTTTGCGGTAGATTGCTTCTAACCAGGACCGCACCATGATCTGATATGCCTGGCAAAACTTCTACAGTAAATCCTGTTTCACTGACAGCTTCAGAGATAAGAACAAGGTCGAGGATAGTTTGCGAGTTTGAAGTAACACGTGTAGGTGTTCCTACTACCTGTTTAAGATTAAAAGAAAATGCCAAATCGAGTAACAATTCAGCGTGCTGGCAAGAAGGTCAAGCACAGAGATCATCCCAGATGATCATGGGCAGATTAAAGTCGCCGCACAAGATAATATGAGTGTAGAGTTTACTATGGGTGTAAAGAAAATCGAGCAGCGATTCTAAAATTGAGGTGTCTGCATTCGGAGGCCTGTATACTACATCAATAAGAACGTTGCACCTGAACGACGGCACAAGGATCCAAGCCATCTCAGCACAAGTATTGTGAGCAATGGATGTGAACGGAATGCCCTTTTTTATTATGGCCGCAACACCACCCCCTCTCGAGCCACGGTCCTGGCGAAGTATGTTGTATGAGCTGGGTATTATGTCGGAATCAGGAATAGCATCATGAAGCCATGTTTCCGTTAGTAGCGTGACATCCGGGTTGTAACTAAGAAGAAGGCTTTCAAGGTCGTCAGACTTGTTCACGACGCTCCGGGCGTTAACAGTTAACACAGATAGCGGACTGAACGCAAGGGGTGATTCCAACGAAAGAGATTTACTTTTACTTTTGCGCTGTTTTTGACTGAAAATAGACCGGGTATGTCAATTCGTTGCAGACGGAACTGCCTTATCCAATGCTTCGTCCCATCTGAAAGTCTTGCCATTGATTCTAACTTAGTCAAAGGTTAGAAACACCTTGTCTCCTCTGTCTCGATTTTCTATGGTCCAAGTCCAAAGCTTTTTCCTTATTGCTTGGACCTTAAGAGAAGTCCTCAGAAATGCTATATTCAGTGTTTTTGAAGGCGCTGCATACTTTCAGTATCTTTAGTTTGTCTCGGTAGTCCAAAAGCTTGAGTATTACTGGACGACATTTGCCGTCCCTAGGCTTCCCTATTCTGTAGACGCGCTCCATTGACACGTTTGAAACTTTTAGTATGTCCTGAAAGATTTTTTTCGAAACCTCTTGTTCCAAAGATTGGGACGGTTCTTCCGTTGGTTCCGGTAAACTATAAAGTATTAAATTGTTCCTCCGGCTTCAATTTTCTAGATCATCTACTTTTAACAGTAGACTGTCAACAGTTTTCTGTAGATCGTCCACCTTGGCTGTGTAGGTCTTAACAGTGGTCGAAATATCCTCCACTTTTCGGTCAATGGAAGCTAACTTACCAATGCTTTCATCTAGGCGTCGGTTTGTTGTGGCCACGCTTTCTTTGAGCTCTCGCAAGTCATTCATAATTGCCTGCAGCATGCTTTCGGTAGAGGGGCCTGGGTTTAATTCAACGTCCCCGCAGGAAGCCAGTAAATTAACAAAACAATGGTATACATTTTTTAGCACATCAGTAAACGGCCGTGGGCACGGCAAGAGCAAAAGGCACACATCGTCACTACGATAGCCATAAGCCTGGCGGTAGTCTCTCACCTGTATCAAGAACAAGAAGGGATTCTTTAGACGCATGGTTCCAAAGCTCTCGCCGAGCCCACTGATCGGCTGTCACGCTTGAGTCCCTTTTATACGCTCTGACAGTGGTGACGTAGCGGATGGTGGCGCTCGATGTCGGTCCAAGTGCGTCGTCCAGCTGCGCAGACCCGGTGTGTCGTCAGCAGGAAAGCCTGTCGATGCATTGCGCTGGTGGTCGTGCAATTCCGTCGGCTTCACCGTAGCCGGGTCGCACTCAGTAGCTGAAGCCGCATCGCTGTGGCTGATGCAAATCATGGCCTGTATCAAGAACAAGAAGGGATTCTTTAGACGCATGGTTCCAAAGCTCTCACCGCGCCCACTGATCGTCTGCCACGCTTGAGTCCCTTTTATACGCTCTGACAGTGGTGACGTAGGGGATAGTGGCGCTCGATGTAAAGACTGCAAAGACATGCAAAGACTGTTGCAAATTGCATAGAACAATCTATTCTTGAGACTTGTACCAGGAGATGTAAGGAACGGCATCACGGATGGCAGCAATCAGCACCATCGTTGACGTTGTCGCGTGGAGAACTTCAATGCATCAAGGAGTTGAGGTGGTGAAGGCATTATAAATGTAATTTCGAATTTAATCCACCCTGCATCGAGTACGTGCCCGTTCACAGGCGATCGTATACATCAGGAGATAAGAGGCCGTGCCCAATTGCATGAATTCCATTTCAAACTTGTTGACTGCGCAGTTGGTGCACGGGATGGTTCCTTGGAAGGTGATGTCATTAGAGGGAAGCTCCAGCGGTTCGGAGAATTCGGCGAGTGTCAAGGATTCGAATGCATGAAACTAAAAAGTAGGCCAAGTAATTTTGCGCTAGGGTTTGAAATTCTGATGTAACCGCCAATTGAAGTGATGTCTTTCTCCATGGCTTTCCTCATCGCGTTGGAGAGGTGCGCAAAAACTCGTTGGTGACGTCATTGCTGCTTATATTTGAGATTTGCGATGCCTTTGTCCAAATCCGGTCATGCGTCGCCTAATACCGCCAAACAATGATCAATAATCCATGAGCTTTACCTTCGGTGGGGGTGTTCTCTACCTGCAACCATACGTTTTTCACTGGAAATGTAGCGCAGCCGTGCATGACGTCATCAGGGAGGCCCCGCCAGGCGCTAAGCGCTGCGGAGAAGCACGGACGCCGATGCAGGTTTGGTCGACGACCGATTCACCTTTTCAAATGCTAGAAAGAAAAAAAGAATTTTTCTCAAGCTTTACATTCATGTTTCCCACATTCAACCTCTTTTGGCAGCGCAGATTTTAAAGACTCCACTCCTGCCCTTTAGAACGCACATGACGGATATGCAGAAGAAAGTGTGAAGTGTTCAAAATGTTGGACACTGTTCCAAGTTGCTGGACTGAACAAGACTTGCTACGGGTTTTGATGAGCGTTCAATTTTCGTGTAGGTGTTGTAAAATTTCTCAAAGGTTCTGTGATTTGTGCAGATTTGTTGCCTACGGTTTGATATTGACTACGAGCCGACTTTATTGTATTGCCTAGGGGTGCCTCCGCTAGAAGCGCTGCACCGGAAGTCGTCCGAACATAAAAGTTTATGAACCGAACCCGAGAAATGTTGTAGACAGGAACACCACAAATGAGAGACAAGGGTCCCGTGAACAAGAATTACTACTTAACCTCAAACGAAGAGCTGTCTTTCGTGATGAGCTGACCACATATTTCTTCAGTCCTGAAAAGTGTTCTATGCGCTTCCCCTTTACAGACAGCTGACTCTGCTTTAATCCCTTCGTCACTATCTCAAGTGTGTCACTTTAGACATTCTACAAATATTCAGGTCAATACAGATTTTTTTTTTTCAAATAATGAATGCAGGCTTCCTTGCACGGTAAACAACAGAACATCGCGTGTGTTCGCTAACTGACTTCGGAGCTTAGGAATTCCTGGTTGTATAACCTGGTGTTTCATAAGACACTTCGCCAACAAAATATGCATGATGCCAATCACGTTCTTTTGCTGAAATTCTTATTCATTTTGCTTTGTATCTCAATGTTAGAACCCTACCTTTTCTGTCATGAACGCTTGGTGTTTCATAACTTACAAGCGCTGCGTAGTAAAAAAAAAGGAAGCAAACTTCCGAACGAGACCTCATATTGCCCTGCCACCGTCATCGCAGCTTTATATGGCGACAGAACTTTGCATGCGTAATACATCGCTTCCACATCGACTCTTTCATGTGTGGAATGCGTTTTCCCACGCTCTTGACTGTGTCGCACAACCGAATCCGTCTGACTGATTAAGCCATACTAAGTAGGCTGCACTCCAGCATATCAACCGAATTTCTTCGGCAGCCTATGCCACTTAATTGTAACATTTTTCTTACGCTTCAATGGCTCACAATCAGCAGCATTTATGGGGAGTTATCGTGCTTTCCACGGCGTTTCCACACATATGTGCACGCTTCCATCGCAAGGCTCTGGTCGAAATATACCTTTATACACAATCCATACTGTGCTCCTGGGCCGACTGCTTCTGAATCATTATGCACCGGGGAGGTGAACACTTATACTTACCCCTCTAAGGGCGAGTCTCTTGTACACAAGAGGCAGACTACACGGCTTATATAGGCGCAAAATTCCTTAAGGTTTGATCTTATGACAAAGGCTGTACATTCCGTGAAATTGCTATCCCTGGTGGCTACTTTTCCCATCAAAGGTTTTCTTCGAGCGCCTTTTGGCCGCTTTTCTTTGAAGAACGCAATTTAAAGATGCCACCCATTCTCTTAAAGCCCAAAAGTCGTCAAATTTCAAGTACCTCCGTGAGCGGGAAGGCAGCGTTCACAACATTGGCAGAGCGTCGCCTGTTGTACGCAGTGTAAGATTTGCAGCGACAGACGAGACACTCAGCTGCCTGGGTCCGATAGCCGCCGCGAGTCCGGGCAGAGCTTTACACGCTTCACTATTCGCTCGTTCTCCAAGTTTCCCTCACGTCACTTACACTACTGCTACATCAGTGCCAAGAGGGCCTAGTCCACCACCTTTTCCAGCAGCCCAGGTAATTGGCCCAATATTGGAAATATATTGGCTAAGCTGGTCTTACAAAGGATCAGAGTGAAACCAACCATTGCAAACAATGTGCCGATTACCTGTGCTGATTGGGTTGGCACACAGCGGTGTCGTGGCCTACGAGCATGCTTGCATCGGCGACCACTGGCTCTCCAGCAAGAACACGCTCAAACTCATGCAGCTCTCCTGGTTGTACTTTACTCGGAGCCTCGCACCGCGCTCAGAGAATGGACCAGTTCCCCGACCACCTTGCTTTCGTCGCCATGATAGCAGTCTGCAGCAGCGTCTCGCGTGGATTGAGGCGTGAAATCTTGCCTCGGAGTAGCCCTTACAAAACTTAAACGCTTAGGCAGCGTACCGCCCATTAATTGTTAAGAATGGAACAGCGCAAACACAGGGCACAGGAACGTGCAACACAGCGCCTGTGTTGTACGTTCCTGTGTCTTGTGTTAGCGCTGTTCCCTCCTAACAATGTTCAACCAATTAGCCGTCAACAGCACCCTCGTAAACTCGACCTATTCAGTTGCCTTAATTTATGTTGTATTAGGATGTATATGGAGACACTTGTCGAATGATCAAATAATAATACGTTTGAAGGCTGACGCATGAGGTTCGTCCTTGAAAGCCCCGGGTGCCTAAATGAGAATCTCGTAAAGCTTTCATCTACCATTAAAATAGGTGGAAGAACTTCCCACTGGTCCTATTAAAGGCAGCAGATGCTTTATCCATGTGTGGCTTATTAACACTTGACGTCAATAAAAGAAACAAATAAATGTACTCACACTACCAAAATACTGAGCTTTGTTTTTCGGGCTGCAGACAATGCAGGAAAACTTCCCAAAAGAGCCGTGAGCACCGCTTCCTGGCGACTTTATTTTCCAAGGTAGAAAGTGTCTGAAGTGTGGCAGATGATTTGCACCTCGTCCAAATATGCCTCTGGGTACAACTCTTTTATTCCAGCTTTCTGTCCGACGAGGCAGAGAATCGGAATGGCTTGGTCTGGCTAATGAATTGTCGAAATTTTGTCTCACTTCACTAAGGCCAAAGTGAATCCCCGGATAAGGACCTCCGTCACGGGGTATTACTTGATTATCTCTACGAGCTGAAGTTGCAAAGTGCCCCAGAATCTCTCGAAACTAAAAATTTCCATTTCGCTTCAGTCGAAAAGCAGCTCCCGCGCCAGGCAGTCAAGCACACGCATGGTTCCCGGAAAAACACCCGAGCCAATGTAATGGGAGTCCTGATGCGAGTTGGCGGGCCTTTCAATATGCAAATTCAGCAACCAGGAAACTTCGAAAACCCCCACAAAGAAGAGAAACCAACATGTTTCCGGTGCCCCGAGTTTCAGTGTTTGCGACACTGAAAGATTCAATGATGAAAATTCGTAACAAGTGTGTCAGAAGCAATGTGGTGCGAACTCAGAGAGCGCCGAGAATTTACCACGAACAGTGCTAGAAAGAAAGAGAACGCTACGGCAATGTTTCGAGAAGTTTGGCGAATATCGATTTTTTTCACCCGTTGCTGACGCATCCTAGCGAAACAATAAAGTAAGTCCTTCTTTCCAAGCCCATAGCTCGTTTCTTTCTCTTTTTTTCTCACGCCGGCTATAAAGGGCTGACGATGAGACAGTTGCATAACATGTGGAAAGCGGACCATCAAAGTAAATCAATAAAAGGAAGCACTTAGTCGTGTTGAGGCCACAGAAAAAAGCCGCCGTTGCCATAGCGGTTCATTTTGTTTGCCGTCCGCTTGCAGTGCCTGAGCAGGCGATGGGCGCTACTGCCATTAGCTCTTCCGCTGGCAGCAGTTCGTAATGACGGAAGAAATTAGCGGCGTTTTCTACTGAAAGCCAGTTCATAAGCTGCAGCTTCCGGGAGTGTCGTTAATGCTTCCGTGAAATTTATGAATAGCTGGCGAGAAATGAGTACGGTGGCTTGTAGGACGGCTGCACATTCATTCCGGGCCCAGGCAAAGCTGTAAGAAAGCGACTGTTTCCTGGAAGTCAAATTTTCTTCTTAAATCGCCCTCTCGAACACAAGCAAGGAGCTATTGCGAATAAGGGTAATTTACGGCATCACTAGAAAAAATTAATTACGATTACACGCGATGTGATGCGTATGCGGATGACGCACACTATCTACGGAGACAAAATCTCGTTTCATTTTCTTTTATTCTTCTCCTGTAACGCTCATGCTTCCTCCAGTTTTCTGCTCCTCAAGGCATCCGAATCCCGTGAAAGCCGCGCGGGGACTGCCGCTAATTTTGTACATATCTTATAGTTAAGTAGATTGCTTGTATATTGTACCTCTCTGCCCCCTGTCGTTTGTAACTGTCCCCTCACTTCTTTCATTTGATTTCTCCACTCTGCCTGCTATTCCTTTACTTCCGCTGCCCCAGCTGAGGTGCATCCCGTAGCGATGGCAGATGCCGGGGTTAGCAAAAAATGTTTTCCCGGCTTTTATTATCATATTTAAATAAACCACTACTACTACTACTACTACTGTAGATAAGAGAGCAACATCTATGTTCAGGACTGGTTTGAAAGGCAAGTTAGCTCGTTTCCTGCCATTGCCAAAAGCTCTGGCGCCACTTCCCTCAATCATGTCTATTTTACTGTCTGAGGCACTGTAAAACTGCATTTACAGCAAGAGCGGTAAGAGCTTTGCTCAAGCGATTTAGAAGAAGGAATTTAGGGGGTACAACCGCAGCCACGTAACACGTTAAGCGTAACCCATAAGGTGGACACCATCGCCACGTATCTGAAAGCGTGACAGAGGTGTCCACTGAATCAGGGAGCCAGCTATGCTCCTTTCCTTTCCTCACAAACGACGGAGGATTTAGAATGGAAATAAGTCCACACTGGGAACTAGCCTATATTTGCTTTGTGAAGTCGGGCCCTTGAGTGCATGAAGTGTTCCGGGAACACAATAGAACGAAGACCGCAAATGGAAGAAGGCCGAGTATGCCTGCGAGACGCCAAACCGTAGTCGCCTGTGAAACGACAAAATGGGCCTGCCACCCCAGACATTTCGGCAGCTAATGCCAATCAGTTTTCGTTGATTAATGCACTAAGCCATCAGGCTTAGATTTCATGATTTATTTTCGAAATACTTTGGCAAAATGGCAACATTGCCATAAAGCCGACAGAAAAGCAGCCAAGTGCAGTAATGCCGCATTTATGAGTTGATAGGCATTTATGAAAAATTGCTTTAGGTGCGGTCGCTGAGATGGAATAAATTATGGACCATCAGAGGTATAGGACGAAAAGGCACTGTTTAATAAAAAGTGGAGAGGTTAGCCTCATGATTTACCTCGCAGTCTACTCTAGACGAGAGTGACCATTACGAATGAAATACACTCAGTCAAAACACTGACGCGCACACAAACACAACTGAGTGCGTATAGACCAGATTCTTTTACCCTCGCACGCAGGCTGCGGGCGCGCTCCTACTCTCGACACCAGTCGCCATCTGTCGGCGCGCGCGGTCGAGGGACTGCGGGTCGCGCCGGCGCCGCGCGTAGAATGCATGTTTACATGTTCGCTTTTGTCGTTGTTGTGCTCCATCACCCAACGCATGAGGGTGTGTGCTGTGCGTCACTACTCACATTTTCCCTCTACCAGACAGTACTGCCGTTATCTTGGACGCAGTTACTCGTTAATCTGACATCCGAGGGTAGTCGACCAGGTAGGGTACGGACAGGAAATTCTAGGCAGATTTCTGCGCTGGTGTGTCGTTTGTTGTCGCCTTTTACATGCGCTGTCATCTATGATAATTTTATGCATCAGAATGTAGATCTATTGATTTGACTCAGTAGAGTAGTAATTGGATAGGCGAGCTGCAGACTGATGGTTGTCCCGACGAAGCGCGTGTTTTCGATCACTAGTATGTGTTCGGCATCCTTGCGCTGAGCTTGCTCTTGTAGCCATAAACACATTTCATGCACAGGATCGTAAGCACGACCGCTACGAATTTCAGTTGCTCTTTCCGCACGCATGTCAGAGGGATCGGGGGTGTAAAGGGTTTACCGTAGTATCTTTCTGCTGTTGATATCTACCTTAATCACAGGAAAATATGTGCAATTTCATTACATTCTTTCACACTTAGCCAAACGGCTACGCAGCGCTCTCACACAAGGCGAGAGCTCCCGAATAAAAAAACGCGACTTCAAACCTCAGAATTCGTGAAAGCGAGATTAGCTGCTCATATCTATTCAAGCTTTGATAAATTAAGCGAAAGTGTGTTTTTATGCACCAGGTTGCATAAACCATGACAAAATTTGTTTTCTGTTGGTGCTGCGACTCAGCTGAGCTCACAGCGGTAATTTGCTGATAAACTGGCGCACCACGCAGGTGAGAAGAAAGCCGTGTTTGTGGGGGTTGCTGTATGGCCGGCAGGAAGGATTAAGAGAGCATGGGAACTGGAACTGCATGCTAGCCACACACCTAACGCTTGATATTGAACAAAAAGTTTTCTTTGCGATGCAGCACCAGATGGTAGCTGTGTAAGCATGAGCGCATTCTAAGCGCCGGCACAATTAACCTGAATGTCAAACTAAATGTAATTAAAACGCGTCGATGTTATCGCTTTGATAACGTAAATACTTCCTGCAACACAGCCATGGTGCGGAAGTATGCTCGGCGATGTTTTTTTAGCGCCCGAAGCGCGGCTATATGCAGGCGCGGCCACGGAGATGCCGCAACCCCGCAGTCCCCAAAGAAACGCCCGCACCGCGGCGCGCCAGTGGGCGGAAAATGGCCGCGCCGGGAAGCGGCTCTGGATTATAAGAGCCGTGTTCTTAAAAAAAAAAAAACAGTTAATAACTGGGCTGTCTTAGCAAGAAAAAATTATTGTAAAAACAGTGCAAGAAAAAGTAACCAAATAGTAACAGTAAGACTAAAAATCGATTAAATCATTTTTTGCAAAATGCTTGAAAAGAAAATGGGAGCGCTTTTTTTATAACAATGATTTTTATTGCAAGAATAAATAGATTTGCCACTGAGAGGCTACTTTTCACGTGTGTTAGTAAGCTTTACAGAAGGAGGCTGTACGCTTCAGCTCGTGCCATTGTGCCATTGTGCAAACAGCATATAGCTGTTTGCACTTAGTGTTAGAGTGGAACCTTTCGGTAAGTAAAGGCGATAAATTTCTTCCTATTAAATGAAAAATTACTTTCATTTCTCAGCTTTATTGTTGTAAGCGCATCGTTCGGCTCTCTATACTTTTCATATTATTGAGTTTTTACTTGACCTGTGCATTTTTGGATCACCCTCTACTGTCCACAGCTTCCAATGTTCTGTGCTATGTTATAAAAAATTACGCCTGCTAAAGATTAAGTGCTCAAGGTTTTCGCCCACACCACATGCTCAGCAGAGTGGAGCTCGACATTTTCTTTTTAGTACTAGTAAGCGCGCTAAGGGTAATTCTTGTTTTGACCCTTCGCAGTTGAGAAGGAGCTTTAGCGCGCAGCTGTCAAAGCGGCTAGTACCCTCGCTTCTCTAACAGCCAGGGCCTTTCCGTATGTAAAGGCACTACAGGGAAACAGAAATACTGTTATCGTGTGCGTATGAAAACCTACCCTTTCGATCCAAATTGCATACTCTCCTCGGATCGTTGTGGCTTCTTTCGCCCCGAAGCGTTCGGAAACTTTAAATTCAAAGAGTGGCCAACATGTGTACTGATTTCCTAGAGGGGCCCTGAAGTATAGGCATTTTGTGGACGTCTAAATTTCATTGTAACAGAAAAAAAAATACAGTGAAGAAAGCCGAATTGTTTGTGGTGAAAAACTTTTGTGAGGAAAAAGAAATCACTTTACTTTTTTATTTCCTTACCCCATTTCGCCGCAAAATTTCAGCCGACATGTGGAACAGAGTTGAAACCTATTGATGTTTGCCCTACGTGACAAGGTACATATAGGTTTCATAAAAAAAGTACCGACATTTGCTCTGTGCCGCCTGGTCAATATACCAGAAGTTATAAAGCTCGCCCACGCCTCCATAACGTCTCCATTCCGGAGTTTTCTCATAAAGGGAGTGGACGATTACTCGGTCCCCAATCCCCCCAATCACAGCATCAGATGAAGCCATGACCTGACCTGTAATTCAAGGACGAGCCACTGACCTCGAAATGACTATCAATGGCCATACGGTTACTGCCCTGATGGACACAGGTGCAGACTAATCTGTCATCAGTGGTGCACAGGTGGAAGCCTGTGTGCACCGTAAATAAAACCATCGTACCGACTACCATATTCAACTTTCCTTTAAATTGTGCCTATATCAGACGCCTCCTCTCTTTTCCCTCTTTGTAGAAGCTTGTTTCCGGACATCACCGAGCAACATTCCTCTCTGTCATCAGCCTCCTCTGTTCGCGGCGTCTACAAGCGCGCGCTGCACGAAAGGATTGCGCCACACTCCATCGTCGGTCTCTGCGTCCCAGCCGAACGTGCGGCACTGCACGAGTGCTCAGAAAACTCCACGAGTACCGTCAGCAGAAGGCACCACTATTAATTACCGGCAGAGCGCTGACGTTTCGCTACGCGTCCCAGAGTTGCCATGAGCGGGAAAAGCTCGCGTCAGTCGCATGGAGGAACAACTTCGTGCAGAGAAAAGCTCGGGGGAAGGGAGCGGTGCGTGAGGAGCGACCAGGGCTCGCAAGCGGAAGAGGCGGCAGTGGAGCGAGGACCGGCACGTCCGCTTAAGCGCTGACGGACGGTAGAATACGCCGAGATCAAACGAGATCCGCATGCTATCTCTGACGTGCGGGCACGCGAGTGTGCCCCAAGTCGCCCTTCAAATACGGCAAGATCCTCAATTACGGATAAAGTGTAAACTTCGGCAAGTTGGTTGGACATTATGTGGACGAGCTGTGGATGCACTGTCTGTGTGTTCTTTTCACGTCCGTTTCTTCCCGTAAACTCTAGAGCGGGCTCGCCGATTAGAACGCACCCATTGAAAAAGTCAGGGCCCTTAAGTTCATCTGACTGTGGTAGTAGTACATCCGTTATAGCCACGCCAGATGGCAACTAGAGCATAAATTCCAAAATTATGAGCTGCCAAGTATTTATTTTTATTTTATTTATTTAACAATACTGTCAACCCTCGTGTGAGGGTCCTTACAGAGAGGGTATAAAAATTTCATAGAAAAACAGCACTATTCACAAGCATTGAATACATCGGCATGAAACGGTACATCATTCAGTCAAGCATTCGAAAAGAAACAGTACGGAAAAGCTGCTAGTACTAGCATCCGTGTTAACCCCAATGTTTATTCGCCTTTTAATTTTTTTTGTTACCCTAAGGCCAATTTGCGGTGGCGCTTGTATCCAGATACACTTTGTTTTCGCTATTGATTTCTTTTTATCTCAGGCGATATTTCTCGGCACCGATCAGGATTCCCTTTACTACGTTTTTCTTACTGAACCTGCTTTACAGTTGGATAGAGCAGTGAAGGACAAAAAACGTCGCGCTGTGGGAATGATACTAAATCGATTTCTATATAGGCAAGCGTTCAATGTCAAGCAGATTCCGCTTGCGCAAGATTTCGCAAGCAGTGTCAAGCAGCTTTAGATACTTACACCCCGACATAAGATGTACAAAGAACTTCAGACTCGTGTTATTGTTTTGCAAAAGCAGGCAACTATTTTAAGACATGCGATGCCACTATGAAACATGCGCGCAATACACGATGCAATGTATCAGTTCGGGAAACCTGTCGTTTACACCACGGCGGTGCTCGGATGAAGCAAGAACGGCGTACGGTTGCCCTTAGTTGCCAGCCTTTCTTAAAATAATGTAGAAGGGCCAGAAGTTGACTGTAGGTCACTATTTACCCGCGGTACTTTAGTGGAGCGGGCGAGGTTACTTTCAACCTCAATCTACTTTCTGTAGGTCACTAAATTTTTGTTGCTTAGCCCGCAACAGCAAAGCTAGGCTCCTTCTCAAAGCGAAGTTAGCACATTCAAGAGGTTTTTTGTTTTTATAATGAGCCAAATTTGTCATAATGCAAACAGAGAACAACAAGAGTTTTGTTACGCGGGACAACCGTAGATCGATGCAAGTTTTTATACTATATGCTTTACATGTTAGAGCAACTCCACACCGTGATGTTATTAAAAATTATGCAAAAAAATTGACTCAGTATCAACGCGTAAACTTTAGTTCAGACTCTTCGTGATGCGGAACTCTGGATATGGCCCTGTTTTGTTCAGAAAACTTTTTCGCCAGTTTTTCCACACTCTGTTTATGAAAAAAGGTTAAAAATATTACCCTTTAGAACATTAGAACATTTATTATGTGCAATCAGGGGCAGTGATATGGCTGTACTCAAGCAAATAAATGTGAATAGCCGGCTTCTCTCTCGAACGCTTATAAGACGGCCTTGTTTTCTATTGTTCACACTGCTGGAACGGAAAAGTAAACTACCTAGAATGTATGGGATGTAGAATATATTTTACTTCACTCTTAACAATCTAAATTCATCAGTTGTAGTGTCAGCCGCGGTGGCACAGTAGTTATGGTGCTCGGCTGCTGACCCAAAAGACGCGGGTGCGATCCTGGCCGCGGCGGCCGAAGTTTGATAGAGGTGAAATTCTAGAGGCCCGTGTACTGTGCGATGTCAGTGCACGTTAAAGAACCCTAGGTGGTCGAAATTTTCGGAGCCATTTTCACTACGGCGTCTTTCATAGCCTTAGTCGCTTTGGGACGTTAAACCCCATAAACCAAACCAAATCATGTGTAGTAGTGAAAATGTAGACATGCACTATCAGGGACAAAAGTTTGCGGGACGCGAGTTCTTGCAAAAACATTTATTGTGCCTCCATCTCGCTACCCAGTCGCTTGAAATTGTATTGAGGTATTAATGGCCTAAATGTTCCTTACTCAGGTAACAATATCCGGCGAATGCGTAGCGTGGTGGAGCTATAATAAACGTTTATGCAAGAACTCGCGTGCCGCAAACTTTTGTCCCTGATAGTACATGACGCAAAGCGAGGACAACAGCTAGTATGGTCGTTTATTGTCTGACTATGCTTTTTCGCTTGCAATAATGAATTGAAAAAACCACTGCCATCTAGCCCAACTAAGTTCTTTAAAGATCACTGTAGCAGAGACGCACGGGTGCTTTATTAGCGACGGAGATAACTATGCGATTGTAATCGCAACCTTCGTGGCTCAGATTTTCCGCCTATCTTATCACGTCCGTCGCAGCCAGTGACAACGTAGCACTGCGGAAGGAGAAAATGAAACCGCGCTGAAAAAAAATGTGACCTACCCAGCACAAGCTGACAAACAAGGCATTCAGGGGTGGATTTGGCTCATTTTGATTCATACATCAGCAAGATTTGGCTCATTTTTTGAATGGGATATTGTCACCGAAAAAAAGGTTGAAGAGCACAGACCAGGTTTAATAAGACGAGATGGGAGTTCCAGAAAGCAGGGAGCTCGAGCGAGAAAGATCTTCGAGCTCCTCGAGTGCCCAAGGCATGGCAAGTTGCAGCTGAAACAGTTCGGCCGCGGTACGGCGCCACTGATTGATTGGTACGGTGGCAATATGATTTTTGCGCAGGTTTTTCGGGCGTTACCAAGAGACTTTCGTTGTCACAGCTTTTTGGAAAGTAAGATCTTAAGATAAGCTTTTCATTAGAGCAAGTTTTGAATTTGTTTCTAGATGCAGCTTATAAAAAAATAAATCTCCGCATATCCGTTTTCATACTATCAGTATAGGTTTCCTATACAGCCATTTGTTTTTATCTTTCTTAATAGGCAGACATGAGGAACAAAAGCCAGAAACAGGTTTCTACGCATCTCAAGAGCCATGACTTTGGCGTTGTTTATGCACGCGAGCAAAATCATATTTTCTACTTCCACACTCGCATGTAACTTGCACTTTTAACTGGGGGAAGTGATTTGAAGAAGCTTGCAGTCCAGGCAGATGATACAGTCAACCGGATGCAGCCTTTGGCTACAGAGGTAAAAACCAAACATGGATGCAATGTTTTTTTGATCAAATACCTATTGTGTGATGCCCTAAATGATGTCAGAGTAAGGCTGTGCTTAGTGAAGCGAAAGCCGTTGTTGTAGACCTTACTTTCACTTCTTTTATTCATTGCTGCGCTGGGCTAAGTTGAGAAGACTGAGCGCTACTTCGTGTTACGCATGGCACAGCATAGTCGGAGAATGAGAGGTATTACTTCTTTACGTCCAGCGATCAGAGCTCACTGCTTTCGAATTTCTCCGCACAGCGTGATTTTGACTGGCTTTTAGAGTAACGTCGTTTCAGAGAGAAATAGTAAACTCTAAAAATGAAGAACAGACGTGCATCATATGTTGCAATGGGAGGCAGCAGTTTTATTACGGTTTGTCGGATGGACCGACTGGATTTGAAAATTTCATCACATACGGTTGACACGAATGGCCCAGGGCTAGGGTAAGCCGTAAAGCAAGTTATAAGCTGGGTGTGTAAGGCAAGGCATGTGAAATTGCATTTTTTTTATTTAGGTGGTTCTGCTCGCGCGATGATAGTAGTAATTGTTCTAAATAAAAATGAACAATAATTTTGAGATCTGGTCACCGCATGAGGTCGCAGTAAATGAAAAGTAACAAAACACAGTCAAACTTCCACGAGGCTTCTCAAGGTCGGATCACTTTACTTATTACGAAGCTGCATAGTTTTACCAATGGTTTTGGCTATTTTCTGTTGATCTCGGTACAAAGTTACTGTAAGCCTTGTTCCTATGCGAGGTTTTATGCAAGAATGTGGTTATGTGAGTTGCTTACATAAGCAGCCACCTTTTGAAGCATGGTCAAGCCGACACGAAAAAGCGCACGATATTGTGCTCAAATTGATGGAATTCTTTCTTGTTGTCGATTCCAGGCCTGATCCCTAAAAAGCATGATTTCGGCTTGAGCCCGAAACACCTTATGAAACTACGTAGAGAAGAGCGCTAAAAGTATTACCACTTCCGCGATGTAGGCATGAGCCCAAATGTTATTCCGAAGTCTTGTATAACCTATCGCATGATATGCATGAGACCTAGAACTGAGGTGCCGCAGAAGTCACAAAAGCCACATAAAAAAGGATGCCTCTATTGTGATTTAGAGAATTTCTATACATCTTTTTCATAAGGTTTTACAGGAGCAAGCTTACAATATGAACCAGAAGGAGAAAGGAAATTATTCGATGAGATAACAAAAATATGCCATCTAAATGAGCTTACACCCCTTAACTCAGCAGATAACAAACAGTAAAATATGCATTGTATAAGCTAAAAGGTGCAGTCATGGAATGATAGCAAATACAGTATGTTGTGGCGCGTAAAAACAAACCAAGTTGTAAAAAGCGCTAAATTTGTTTTAAAACTTGTTAGGTTCAGTTAAGCTTAATACTGCTTCTTGAAGTAACTGCCGATGCTTGGAAGTTTTCAGGAAGAAAAGTGTTGCCTTTTACGTACCGTTCATGCACAATATGTGTAGGAACTCCCCCTGACGGTCCTACAACCTTGAAACCTCCTCCTGTATTTTGCAAATAATTAAAGTAAAACTGAAATCTAGTGTGTTGTAGAATTAGTACTGGGGGTGGGGCGGCTGTGAACGTGTGGAGTTGCTTAAGGCAAGCAGCAAAAATTTTACTGGTAACCTGCAAGAGATAAGCTGTTGTAAAATCTTTTACGAAACACGCATTTCCGACAGCATTATGTGCTCCAGCAAGCAGTGAATATTTGTCTCATCCTGTACCTCTGTCCGTGCGTAGTCAAGGCGTGTAGTAATTTTCACATGCGCTGTCCTTCCTCTTTAAAATATAGATATAGTGTTTGTTCGACTGTTACTAGAGCGTGTTGTTCGTAGCATGTTTAATGAAGTTGCCATGCAACCAATGTAGCTTCCGTTGTCGGAAACTCTGATTAAAGGTCCTAGCGATGCTAGTATTTAGCGAAAGCCATGTGAGACTGCTTTATGTGTCTGAACAGTTCAAAGCAAAAGAATAAGTTGAAATAAACGATCTGATGATCATCGCTACGATATTTATTGATTTCAGGCCGAATATTTCAGTGGGCGATTCGCAACCGATCAAGAATGCTGGCTTGCGCAAGCACGAAAAGTGAAAATCTATTTAATGGACATGTACCGCAGCTGCTTTGAGATAGTATTTTTCTCCTGTTATTTAATGCCCGATTGTTTCATATTTGCCTTTGTACGCCATGCACACTTCTGCCTCATTGCTCCATTTTAGGTTCTAATCTTCCAGTTTCACACGCTTCTACAAGTTGCGCTTAATTTTTCTGGTAGGTAAATGCTTGGCATTCGTTTGTGAGCTTGTTTGTATTTTACGAGAGAGAGTACTTGCTCTACGTACGCGTTCGTTAGTTTCGTTCACAATGAAGGAACTCCAGTAAAACTTTGGTTTAATTGGCCGAATGGTTAAACAAGAAAACTTTACAGAGCTGTTCCAGTTTAATTATTTTCTTCCTGCCCGTAAGTGCGTGTGTTTACGTCATAGTCACTCACGTATAGTCACGTATAGTCTGTTTACGTATAGTCGCTTTTTCATAGAAAAAGGAGGGGACAGTTTATTTGGTTTGCACGTATTTCTGCCTGTCTGCTATGCGTAGCCCGTTATACCCAGTAACACGGACCGGAACACTTTATTTTACATTCTTTTTGCAGCCCCATCATCCTCTTTCTATGCTATGTGCGGGGTGAAAAATGGGACTGTGCGGCCTACTCGTGGCTCCCTCTGCCAGCTGGATAGGCCGAGTGCCGTTTCGGCTGCCAGGATTTGTCCAGTTTCATAGGAAGCGGTCAGAATGGGATCTGCCGTGGCACATCCGTGGGTCGGCGAAGCCACAGGCGAGTTATCAGCATACTCGCCGCGGGATTGTGAGCGTTCGGCTGTAGATGCAGGGGCAGGTTCGGAAGGGTCCACACTGGGCACGTGGAATCCGGTCAAAAAACGTGGCAAAAATTCGAAATAAAAAACAAATCCCACGGAGGCTCCTCGCCTTGGGCGAACCAAGCTCTGGTTTTGGGGAAGCACCACTTAGGCTCTAAAAGGAAAGAGGAGAGAGCGGATAATCGGCGCGGGCTAACTAAGCCTTGGTTTTGGGCAGACTGCTTTTAGGCACCAAAAAAAGAAAAGGATGGAACAGTACGCAGTCGGAGTGGCCAGTAAGCGAAGGAAACTCGGGAATGACCGGCAGTTGCACCAGAGTATACCAATTAGTAGCTCCGATGAAAATGCAGAAATTTCTCACTGCCCTGGCGCCCGGGCTATCGCACCCTCGTATGTGGAGAACGAGGGGGTCATCGGACATAACAGTGAGAACGCTAGGCGTTCGGGCCCAGAGAGGCTTGGTTGGAACGCCTCTCGAATACTTGGTCGGAGATAACAGCGCGAAGCGGTTTCCCGTCGTATGGCGTGCCAGTAGTAAAGTGCCGGCCACGGCATGTTCGAGTACCTTGGAGTAAAAGCCGAAGCATCACTCCTGCGGTGACATCCCAGTATGGTCGGGGCGGTGGAACCAGGCTTTGGGGAAAGGACCTCTTGTCTTGCCTCTGGTAGGGATCTCTTTCCCATAAGGTCGGAAACCTGGCAGGCTACTACTGATGTTGGGAGTCCGCTTCAAGGCCGACTGCCGCAGATTCGTCTCAGAGCGAGTGCTCGCCCTCCAAGGAGGCCTGAAAAGAAGCTGGACTCAATTTGGATCATTGTGCAAAAACCTACGCTGTCCCCATTCCAAATTCCCACAACCCACAACCCTTTCCCATCCACTCAACTTATTCCCTATTCCGATCCCTTCATGCTACCTCCCAGTGGAGACATGGGCAGTTCCCTCGGGCCTGCTCCCCGGGCTGTGGTGTCGCAGTGTAGCAACCCCCCCCCCTTTTTTTTTCTTCATTTTCCGTCTGGGTGGACCCAAAAAAACTTTTAAGGCAAAAGCCTTTAATGCCTCATACGATCGTCAGTTAGCAGAAAGTGTCATACCATTGGCAGCGTTTTACTCGTGTTAACTCGGGGACTTAAATACATAGAAAACGAATGGTTGCTTCAGACAGAGGAGGAAAAGTAAAAAATGAACCTAGAAGCTACGTTTGATGACTGTAGAGTAATTAGTTAATTAATTACAGTAAAAAATGGCAAAATTGCGTAGAATTAACGCGGATGTCGATATAGCCACGGGAACGGTGTGACGTCACATCTACCGGAAGTCGTCACGGCATAGTGAAAATTTTGACAGGATGGTCGGAAAAACGTCGAATTTCTGTCAGATTAGATGAACAAATGTGTAATTAAGCGTAATACCCGCTTAAGATCCCTGAAAGATGTATAATTTGGGTATCGATAAAGCAACGGGAACGGTGTGACGTCACATCCACCGGAAGTAGTCACGGCATAGTGTCCTCGGCTTTCCTCTCTGAACAATTTAGTTGCCAAAATGTTCTCGCAATTTTGTCCCTCGTGATCAATTAGTTTTATTTACCGTTGAATTAAACCTGTTATGCATAGCAGTGCAGACAGGGCCCTATTATTTTTCATTGGTTTGGTTTGGTTTATGGGGTTTAACGTCCCAAAGCGACTAAGGCTATGAGAGACGCCGTAGTGGAGGGCTCCGGAAATTTCGACCACCTGGGGTTCTTTAACGTGCACTGACATCGCACAGTACACGGGCCTCTAGAATTTCTCCTCCAAAGAAATTCCAGCCGCCGCGGCCGGGATCGAACCCACGTCTTTCGGATCAGTAGCCGAGCACCATAGCCACTGAGCCACCGCGGCGGCTATTTTTCATTCCTTTTGTTTGCCCAAATATACTTTTTATCCGCTATATGTACTGATAAATATTTTAATGTATACATTTATTACATGATATACGAGTGTGTGATTCCTTAACATGCTTAGTGAACCTCACGTAGAATAAGATGAAGACAAAAACAGCATTGTTCTTATTTTATAATTTCCTACAGCGCAGAATGAAAAAAGCCTCGAAGGAAACAACAAACATTTCCTTTTCTATCTAGACATTCCTTTCAAATTCCTGAATGGAAGGAATATAAAAAAAAAAAACTTTCGTGAGCGTCAACTTTCCATTATTGAATTTCTGGAGCCTAAACGTTTCTTCAAGATAACAGGAAATCCTTATTTTCAGAATTTTGTTCACTTTTTTATTTTAGACTTTTTCGATTTGCGCAAGTAAAACGATTTCTGGGTTACTTCCATTGTCCTTGATGTAGCACCGAAATTGACTTTACAACCCATTCTAAAAAGAACTCAAAGTGTCGCGTAAAGCCAGGAAAACTCAGCTGCCGTTTAGCAGTAAATTAGATTTCCCGCAACGAGGAAACGTACTTAACAAAATATAGAATACATAAACAGGTAACAAAGCTCCATGAGCATAAAATGTTACAGCCAAGAAAAACCCCGATGCTACCGGAAAACTCAAACAAGCTGCAAGTAGAATGAGCATCGGAATTTTGTTTCTTGATTCGCATGTGCGCCTAGCAGAGTAAGACGGCAGAAATAAATTAAAGATATTCTTGAAAAGCTGAATTGTTTCCGTCAGCGGAGTCTTAGAGCCAGCAGCCAGTCTATAAAGACAGTAATTTGGAGAACCGTTCAGTGTAGCCTGGAGGCTTCCCCTTGTCAAGTGTGGTCGAACTGAAGAGAGACATGTATTACACTCAGGCAGCCTGAGGGCCGCAGCATTGGTGTATAATGAGCTTAAACCGATCATAATAATAAATGAATCTGCCCAAAATATAGGCCAGCGGAAATTTTGCCACATGAAGATCAAAATAGTGTATTAGTAAAGAAGCTACAAGAAACATTGCCGGAGAGTTAACTGTTTCTTTAAAAGTATGACCGCTATGCACAGTAATGTATAATATAAGGAACATTGTTACAACATACAAAACTGGTAGTCGCGAGCCGAGAAATTGCAATAGAACATTAACATCTCATTTGCCTTCGAAAATTCGTCCGCAATGCTTGATAAGCTTGGAAAGCTGTTCACCGTCTTGCCTAAGCTATACTCCAGCAAGACCAAATTGCCGCGGAACCGTTGAGACCACTTCCACTCGAAGGATGCGTTGCAGCCTGAGCTCAGCCGTATAACGTGGGCTGCTCCCGATGACACTTCTATTATGGTAGACACCAAGTACCTGGAACAGATCTGGTCTTAATTTGCGTGATTAGGACCCCGTGATTTCACATTGTAGGAACCTACAAAACATTCTCAGAACACTCAGGAAAGGAACAAAGATTTGCAGCATTTCTGTCTGTTTACTTTCCCTGAAGGCTGTTTTCCTTCTACTTGGAGACTCTCGCTTTGCGTTCAAGTGTTATTGCATGAAAAGTAAGTTTCGATTTGAGGTGGATTCCAAGATGCTATTGGTCAACTGTAAAACAGCCCCATCAAAAAAACAAACAAAAATTCTGCTATCGAAGGAGATTTTCCTGTCGTATTTTGGAACCTGTGAACACAAATTTTTGTAGTAATAACAGAATCTGCTGTGGTATTGTTCAGTCTCCTGCCGTAACAACAGAGCCAGTTCTGTCGCAACAACCGGAAACTTAACAATAGTACTGAAAAATCAGTCGTACCAGAGGACGACAAAAATTTTGTCGCATTTACGGACCGGCTATTTTGTACTTTTAAACTGAGAAAGAATGTGTTAACAAAAAATTTACGCAGATCTTAATCTTTGTGGCCTCACACACCAGAAACATTCAGCGTTCCAGCTATATTAGTGGCTGCAGATATACATGCAGAGCTGCAGAGCTATACATGGCTGCAGATATGACATTGGTGCAGCCAACGTGTGAGTTGCCAGACTGAAAGAGTGAGAGTGCTGACGAAAAAATGCAGTCTCTTTTATTAGACCTCGTCGAACGCAGCTGCCTTGCTCATAGATGCAAACAGCTGTAACAGGTGAGCTCTAGAGTGAGACTTTGGATGTTTGTTCCCAAAATTTTCGATATATCACTTTTATTGTGCGTGTAAGCATTTCGACGCCCCATATTCAAAACGAGTATCATGAGGCAGACAGTGAAGACAGATGAAGAGATATGTACATGACATCAAGCAACACACGCAAACTTTGTACGCACGACAGTGAACATCAATAAATGACGATCACGGAAATACACGTTTCAATAGATCATTATATAAAAATAACACCGAGCATTATTACCGGCAGATAGGCACCATAAAGCACGTGTGATAATGTTATTATTGAGCGCCGCCCATGCGAACTACATCGAAGAGCAAAACGGTTAGTGGTGCAGGGTCAGGAGTCGACACTGAAACTGAATCTTGTACGAAGGTGTTGCCAACTTGGAGCAGGCGTAAGGTATTGACGAGAAAAAGTTTAAGCGGACATGTCCATTTAACAGCTTCTCGTGGCCGCTTGTTCGGGCAGTTTCCCACACTCGTTCTTTCAAGTGCAAAACTTTGAGTTACAAAACGATAAACACTTTTCTGATAGCTCTAATCGTTCTAGGCAGTGCACAGATTGGTAAATTAGACGCAAAACTTCGCATTATACAGCAAAATAGTTAAACTATTGAGAACAAAACTCGGTTAAAAATTGAACGCTTCAGACACATCAGTGATCGATGTCGACAAGAATACATATATAAGAAATGTTGACACGCGAGTGTGAAATCCACATGAGCAGAAACAAATATTCGTACGTAGCCAGTTGGCTGAAAGGCTACAACCGTAGACTGCGCTGTGAGTAGGAGAGAAGGTTCTTGGTGTGGAGTCCTCATCGAGGGCTTTATCGATGAGGCTTTGTCGCAGTGTGGTCGTCGGTAAAATATCTCGTTTCGTCGATTGAGAAAAGGCTAACCAAATAGCAATGATAGCACCCTGTAAAGAAGGCACACATAAAAAGTTATCATAAAGAAGATAAATTTGTGAAACACAGATTGATTGTTTTACACGACTTTCTGTGAAAAAAAAAACTGCAGTTCCAAATTCATCAAAAAATTAGCTGAGGTTTAGCTCTGATTAAACCGGGCAAGTTGCGTAAGCAAGCAGCAACTGTTTTGCCCGAGGCAAACGCGCGTATTTATTCCCCGTTTCCGTCCCGCTTCCTCTCTCCTCTCTCCACATTCCGACACATGCGTCGAGAGCGCGCGACTAGGCGCGCGGCAGCGGCGGCGGCGGCGGCGCAGCGGCGGTCCTGCCGCCTGGTGGAGCATGGCTGAAACGGTTGCTATGGCAACGGCGCTCCATCTCTTTGACCTCGGCCACCGCCGGGAGCTACGCGAAGGCTCGAAGCCTGGCGCAGTTTTGCTTACGCAATAAAACTTGTAAGAGAAAATTTGGTTTCCTCTCGAATAGCACTTATACTCTAGAACGTGACAATCATTTATGCTGCGAAATTTCTCACGAGTTCTACAGGGTTAATAGAAAATTTAGTACCTTTATTTAGTAAAAATTAATAAAAATCTCTTTCGCAGGGTGACTAATACACTGCTGTTATCTCGTTCACCAACCTAACCGTTAATACGGATCACTTGTTTGCTGACGTGCTGTACTGCAGGACGCGGATGTCAATATTATTAGGACCCTTTACTTGTCTTTATACCTCGAGAAAGTAATTTTCAATATTGCTGGTTTGCTTTACTGGCCTACACTATACAAAGTTATTTTTTTTAACCTTTACAGATTTTCAGTTTAAAAATGATGAGTGAGACGTCTGTGCGGAGTATTTAGCTGGATTGCACAGCAAGGAGGACATAATGTACAGTACGGTCCACTGTTAAAGGGAACGTGCGATCGCGGGGCTTCCGCGCTTTGCGAAGCGCTGCCGCCCAGAACGTGCGAGAATTGACGGCGCAAGATGCTGGTTTTGGTTTGGTTTTGGTTTATGGGGTTTAACGTCCCAAAGCGACTAAGGCTATGAGAGACGCCGTAGTGGAGGGCTCCGGAAATTTCGACCACCTGGGGTTCTTTAACGTGCACTGACATCGCACAGTACACGGGCCTCTAGAATTTCTCCTCCAAAGAAATTCTAGCCGCCGCGGCCGGGATCGAACCCGCGTCTTTTGGGTCAGCAGCCGAGCACCATAACCGCTGAGCCACCGCGGCGGCGGCACAAGATGCATGCACAGTAAGCATGTCAGCTGGTCTTTTCGCGCATGTGCCTGATGCCGGCCATTCTCGCGGCATTTAGGCAACATGGCTTCGCGAAGCGCGGAGGCCACGCGATCGTATGTTCCCTTTAACAATGGACCGTACTGTACGTCGTATGGATCAATAATTGAGCTGTTAATTAACATGAATTAACTAGTACACTTTTTAGTTTTTATTTTTGAGAGAAAAGTTTTGTTGCGCTATTGGTGACAGTCAGAATAGAAGATGAGCCGTGTTTTTTAAATTTTCTTAAACGGCAATGTGGTTTGAACTATCGAACGTCAAAAACATGCATTTGAAAGCTCATTGAGTTGGCTTTCCCGCATTACCTAATTATAAAATGGCCTCGATGCGCGCCGTATCGCCGCCGAAATCAGCTTCACTTCTTCTACATCATCGAATGCTTAAGAAGTACGAGAGACGCCATTTCATAATTATGCAGTGGGGAGAGCCAACTCAACTGGTTTTCTAATGCGTATTTTTGGCGTTCGATATATGAAAAGATAGTGCCGATTAAAAAAAATCAAACATAGTGCTCACCTTTCATGTTGACGGCAATCAATTTAGACGTATCTTTGCCTCCTAAAATCGTAAATAAAGAAAGTTTGTAGGTAATTTCAATAAATTAATCGTCTAAATGTTGATGTTTATGAGGTATATAATGTGCGCCTTGCTGTAAAATCCAGCTTAACAGACCGCACCGACTTGTCTCTCGGAGTTTTTAAAACAAAATTTGCAAATGTTAAAAAGAAGACACCGTGTAGAAAATAGACTATACAGCACTAAAGCCCAGTTCTTCAGCTGCCTCGTTCTCCACGCACGGTGGCTACACTCACTCACTCACTCACTCACTCACTCACTCACTCACTCACTCACTCACTCACTCACTCACTCACTCACTCACTCACTCACTCACTCACTCACTCACTCACTCACTCACTCACTCACTCACTCACTCACTCACTCACTCACTCACCAGTCTGGTCTGCCGCTGGCATGTCGACGCCGCTTTCCTACACAAAGTCTTCGTGCCGGTGCAGGGCCTTGGCACGCTGCGCACTCTCCTCGCACGATGCAGAACGTCGAGCAGGAGTGTGTGCTGAGCGCGGCCCTTGCGGTGACGGCGGCCTCACGGTTCCGAACGTGAGCTGCGCAGAGGTTTGAGCGCAAGCGAGCGAATTTTAGGGTTCACACACTTTAAGAACTCGCTGGTCGCGTGCAGCACACAGACATTCAAGGCAAGTTATTCCACAGCTGAAAATGTTCCGAACTGAACATTCCGATGCACTCGCGAACAATTTTTGGCTTTCACACCCGCAATCTATGCATGATAGCTCACCACGTTATTAATTGATCTGAGATTTTCCAGTTGTCAGATCCGTTGTGGTCGCCCTGATACAAGGCTGGCGCAAGACACACGTACTGGATTCGAGCTCGCGGTCAAAAATCATCGCCCTTCCTCCTCCCATAAGCCCTTCCTTCTCGGCCGCGTACATTTGCATGGTGTCGCCCTGCTCTATGACTTCGCCTAGCATGACAAGTTGTCGATGACGTAGCTCCTGAAGCTGCCACTGCCCCCTCCCAGGCTCCTATGTGATTCAACTGTAACCGTTTTCTGCGGGAACCGGACGTGGTTTGTCGTGAATAACATATTCGTGGCACTCGCTCCACGGCCTTCATTTACAAAACTACTCTTTCGACCCCAACTTTCCTCGATTCGTAGTGGCCCATCGGTACAAGCAACGAGATCAGAGCCTAATTATGTGCACTCAATCAGAAACCACAGATCGTGTTCACTTAGTAAAACTTTCTTCAATTGCTCTAATTCGGCCGCATTTCCTGGTTGAAGAGAATGCAATCCAGACTGGCCGTTGGCGTGAGGATGACGCGGGTGCGGGAACTGATGGTAGCTATTATTTCGTCAGCTCTGGTGCGGGCCAAAAGGCTGCGGGTTTGTTTTAATACAAAAACAAAGTTTTCTAGTTTCGTCAAGAAATTCCGGATTTTATTCAATTCCAGGTAACCACCAAGCTCAATCTCAAATAAAAGCTAATAACAAAGTTTACGCATGTGCCTTCAGGTCACTTGGAAAAGATAACGCTTAATTTGCAACCGCGACGCTTACCACAAGTTGCATTACTACTACTTCTACGGTACTGTAGTCATGCTCAAGAACTGGCCATTTGTTTTCAGCTGTTACTCTGATAGCGTACAAGGGCTGCCTGATCCAGTACACAATTTTATTTTCCTCTAAAATTATAAAAATATGTTCAACGGGGACCATATCTCAAGAATACATGCCTCAGATTTCGTTAAAGCCTACGACAAAAGCATGAGTAATGGAGAGCTTAGAAAGTAGACAGTTCACGCAGTTGGCTGTTGTGTAAGGGAAGCGACCAGTTTTCACGCTTAAAATAACAACGCAGGCGCACGCTGTCAAAGAAGTAAGTCCAAATGCAGCTCGGTAGTCTTATTCAGATTACAGCAGTCTCAAGAATTTGCGCTGAATTTCTGAAAAAAAAAAAATGAATGCATTTGTTGCCGAAACAGGATGTCTAAAAACCGAATCCACTCAGGCGCGTATTGAAAAGTAAGGAGCTTATCGATAGGTATTAGTACAGTTTGATGAGCAAAATTCATGCTTTCTTGAATACGTTCACCATGCTCCAGGAATAAGGCAACTAAAACTAGTCCTGCTCGTCGCAGTGATACAAAATAAATATTGACTTTATAACTAGAGATACACTTCTCCGGTTGCGCAACCTGCTGGATGTCTTCCCTCTATATCAAAGGGCTGCCGCTCTGGTGCTCGGGAGTTGAAGCTAACAGGATGTGAAGTGGCTTAATGGCACTAGAGCTTGGTACTTTGCGCAACGAAAGCCCTCCAAGCGTAATGGACAGATTGAGTTTCCGCAAGAGTTGCCCACGTGGGGCTTCTTGGAAACATATCTAACCATATTTTATCAAAAGGATCGTTCACTCTGAAATGACATTTGTAATTGGACGAAAACGCACTTATACGGTATCGCAAAAATTTAGCTTTCATCTCATAACACCGTTTCTCCGTATATTTTATCTGAAAATTCAACTACGTCTCTTTTAAGCGGAGCGGATAGATGTTTGTATATGTCGGTTCTTTAAAGTGGCTCTAAATGGTATTTTTCGAAGCTGCTGGCTTTCTTCAAGCAATGAAGCGCGCGGTCTCTAACAACTGCTAACCTAACCTCTACCCGAACGAAGAAAGGTGCCTCTACATCAATGCTAATGGTTTGTCGATGACACGTGAAATTTTGTGAGCGCTCTACCTTGCACTGCATGGAAAGCTAGCTTCAGGGAAATGGCGTCGACCGTCGTAATATGTCTTACGGCTGAAAACATTTGCCGACACGGACGTGAAATGCTGAGGGCACATTCTTAAAAACTATTTCCTGTGTAACTTCACTGAAATCCCTGCATTCTATCCAGACTCTTTTTTTTCTTCCTCTGCTGGCCAACCCTGTTGTTCTCATCTTTACCGGATACTACGGATAATAGATGTCAAGGCATCCAAAACTAAGCGCATGCTCTTTTGACGGAGTTGCATATGCCACTTGATTTAAGCCGCAAATCCCAGGGTGTCAACCTGGATTTAGTTAGCCAGAAATTTATATCGTCGTTAGGAGTACCTGTAAGCGTAGAACGCACTGCTGGAAACAAGTGCCACGTTCTAGTGCGGCTAATAGATAATATTAACTGTGAGAAGAGGGTGACCCTATCGATTAGGGGCATAGGGCAATAGCGAAGTTCCAGTGCGCAGGCGAAGAACAAAAAAATTCAGGGGGCACTTTGGCTCTCGAAAGTGCTGCAAGGCGAAAGCGTTTCCTGGCGCACTGTTTGTTTTTATTTATTTTTATTTTTCATATATTTTATTTTGACCTTTTTCTTACTCTTATTGTTTTTATTTTTATTTTCATATCTTATTTTATATTGTTTTTATTTTTATTTTTTTATTTTTCCTTTCCTTCACTTTCCTTTTATTTTATTTATGAAACCCATGCATTCACTAGATGCGCCTTTATTCATGCTCGAACCTTGAGCCTTCGTGGCGGAGTGGTAGCGTCTCCGCTTCAAATTCCAAAGGCTGTGGTTCGATTCCACCCTCGGCGCAGTTTCTTTTTAAGCAGTGACGCCGAAAGGCGGACAAATCTGCCGACGCGTCTGTCGACACGGCTGCCGGCAGCGTCTGTCGACACCGCTGCCGACGCGTCTGTCGACAAGGCTGCCGACAGCGTCTGCTAACGACAGTATGAGGCATTAAAGGATTTCGCCTTAATAACGCTATTCATGTTATTATCCTGCTCATACGCAGTGGCGACCCACTATTCCCATATGCCCCTGACCGATAGGGCCACTCTGCTATAAAAGTGCCTAATTATGGCTGCACTGGAGTCTTGGGGAGCGTCCCTCATCAGCCGCTTTCCTTTCCTTAGCATTCTGCCGGTCGGCTGCTAGACCAGGAAACGGACCAAGTCAAAGACGAGCAAGTTATCGCAGTCCTGAAGGCCTTTATGAATACCGTGAATGAACTGCTTTGCAGCCTGCACACGCCTGCTGCACGAAAGGCACTGCAAGTGCTGGATGTGTTCGATCCATTCTTTGCAGCTGTTGAGTAGCAAGCACAATGGCACCTCCAGCCTCAACGTTCCGAGAAGAAATCGCGATGTCTCCCTTTAGCATTCATATTACTAACTGCAAATGCAAGCAGCCTTGCTTGGTAGAACGTTTGTTCTGTGTGTTATATATGCCTCCTGATTTAAATCTCAGGGTGTCAACCTGGAATTAGTGAGCCACAAATTTAAAAATATATCATCAGCAGGAGTACCTGTAAGCGTAAAACGGACTGCTGGAAACAAGTGCCACATTCTAGTGCGGCTAATAGATAATAGAGATAGGTCTCAGCGCTCGACAGCCCTCTAGGTGAGCAGGCCACTGCTGCCGAGGCGTCTGACTTTCAGCGCGCCTATCTTCGGTTGCTGTGGTTACTCCGGACCACACTGCTCTACTCCCACTCATCGAACTCTCTTAGTGCAGTATAGCCGACCGGAACACCCATCAGGTTAGCCTCCGTGCCTTTTTTCTGCAGGTTTTCTCGGTCTCTCCTTCGCGAGTAACTGCGCGCTCGGCTTTCTTTGACACTTTTTATGTACGTTGACTCGCGCCATTAGACACTTTTAGTTGGGCGTACGCAGTACGCTTGCGCACGCATCGCTTACTGCGTTGCGTACGCTGTAATGTAAGCACGACACTTTTAGCTGGTCGTGCCGTAGCGTCCCTCAGGGGCACGCGTAAGCAGTAGCGCCATCTAGTGATAAGAAGCCAAAGCACATCAACGCTGTGTTTAAGAAATTTTCATCCGTAATTACTGATAACTAGGGTGGGTGCACTGCGAGCCTTTTTTGTTCCAAGAAAAACTATGCAAATAGAACAAAATGTAACAAATGACTAAAAGCTAGAAAACTGCTTCGCCAGGTGTCGTTCTTGCGAGGTAAACAAAGGGCATTTAGCTAGGCCTAAGAGCTTGAAAATCGACAAATGATCTGAAAAACCGGGGCTAGTTATCACTTATACCTCTACGCGTGGGCGAGAGTGTGCGAAATAAAAGCGAACCGCTACCATTTGAGCGACCTATCGCGTCGAAGAATCCAGCGGCGACATACGTTTATTCCGAAGCGGGCGAGCAGGGCGCCGCCATTTTGTCAACGCAACCCGTAACGTGCCCGTAGCGCACGCACGCAACGGCACGATACGTGCGCACGTACGCAATCGGCCCAGCGTTACGGAACGTTCTGCGCATGCGCACTCGCGACCCGCAACGCTCCTGCGTACGCAAGCACGGGCTACACAACACGCTGGGGCTTTCGGCTCGGCCGGACGCCGCCACCGCTACCGCTGCAATCAACCATCGCGTCAAAGAAAAAATTGCAGCTGGTTGCTGGTCGTTCTGATGGATGGCGCCACGGGGCCATTGCTCTAGTGTTCTCTATTTGCTCCTGCACTGGCCCGCGCCTTACGTAATGACGGCAACTCACGCGGCGCTGTCACCTACCAGGAACAACTTTGATTCGGAGTATTTCAGTTTTTGCGTTGAGCTTATGGTAACTTGCTGCATTTTCTTTCGGCGTTTCACCTATTACTTCACTTTTTTTATGGTATATTTTGCATGGCGCGCATTTTTCTATGGTTAGAAGGTTTATTTTTTCGCACTAAAAAATCACAATTATTATTGATTCACAAACAGAAGCAAAATGGGACAGAGAAAATGCTTGCTTTAGTTGCTACCAGCTACTATATTTTTAATTTAAGTGCAGATATTTAGATTTTAATTGCAAAAGTTATTTTAAAAATGAGCTGACGCTGAGCAATATCGAGTGCTAACACACCTAACACGGTCGCCGGTTCGAATCCCTGCCGTGAGCTCTACTCTAACTTAGCTAGCAGATTTACGCTGCACGAAAAGCGATCACAATGCCACTACCTCCCGCACACACTGCGACAAACGGTTGAGCCGCAATGTTTATATGAATATTCGTAAAGCCGTGGAATTGGGGGTACATAGGTCGCCCGTTCGAATCACTGCCGTGAGCTGGCTCTAACTTAACCAGCAAGTTTATGCTGCACGAAACGCTGAATCGTATTACACCATCCGGAACATTCTGCAAATGGTTGGCCAACAAATTTTCTACAAATGTCGGGACTAAGTGGCCCGACTTTGACGCCTGTCGGACAGAGATATATATATACCGAATCGGCGTAGTTTAGGTTGGACTTGTGGTTTTTGGGCATCACGCTTCTGCGTGTTACTTTTGTATTCCATTATGTAAATACCTCTATTACCATGGCAACCCCTAGAAAAAAATGTCCTTGTTATGGAGCCGCCATCTCGGATTCTACTCGTGTAATCAACATAACTCGGAGGTTCGAAACGCCACCAGTAGAGCTAACACTCGAAAGGAACTAATTGCTTTGAAGCTTTGAAGTAGGTCGAAAAAGAGCCTTTAAAATAACGTCCCTCTTAAAATTTTCGTACAAAACCTAGTTAGAGCATATTCCATCTCTTCGGCAGTCCAACAAGAAAATCATATACGCCATGTATCTTACGATCATGTTTTTAGATGCAATGAGCTAGTGGCTTCTTAGGATCGCTGATCAGGTATTACTTTTACACATTGTAGGGTATAAAAAAACACAGTGCGAATTTTTCCTTCTTGTACGTGTCCTTGTGTAAGGTCACAAAAAAAACAGACCAGGAAAAAACAAACGAGGCCTATCTTACGACGTGATACACACTAAAAACAAAGCGACATGGCACGAAAACTTTTGTGATTTCAGGTTAGGCACAACCGTGTTCACTTTTAATAACTTTTTGTTCTGAAAACACAGAGAAAACACAAATATACGAAGTCCCACGTGACCCGAGCCAGGGAAAGTGGAAATCTGACACAGGTTTCAAAACTTTACTCCACCGTTTTTCGAAATCTCGCCACCACTACAGTGATTAAAGTTACCTAACCTCTTAGCACCCCAAGAAGCGTCAACAGTTTAAAAACTGATGGAAGTTGATGGAAGGAATTCAGAAGATAGTTCTGATGAAGAGATTTCTGAAGCAGCATCCTCATTGTGAAGTTCGAGCTGCTATTTAAAAAAAAAAAATGCGCGAAGTCTAAAGCGCTCGCGGAAGTGCCTTTCCTAAACATTCTTTGCGCAGCTGAACTCCTTAACTGGCGGTTATCATTGTGAGCATAAGTTTACGAAGGCGCATTCGATACCTGCTCGAGGAAGTGTCAACCGTCAAGCAGCCTCCGTGTATTCGTGTACTTCATAAGAGTGCATAAAAAAAAATACTTGCAATTAAGCTGCCTCTTGAAGGGCTTCTGAAGATTTTAAGATCGAAGTTTTCGTCTCTTTGTTTTCAGTTGTTTTATAGTTGCTCATTTAAAGGAATTTTCCTTCAACGACGCAAAAACGAACAAGCGCCCCTCTCTCGTCTTATTCTTGATAAAAGAGGGGCGATAGGACCTCCTTTTCTTTTCTTCTGCAAAAGTGTGGCAGACGCATAAATAAGCCGTTTCGCACTTAATGAACAGTAAGTATTATTTTTATAATGTTTGACTGGGGTTACGTGGGAGATATAAATTACTTACTAAGTGTGATTTTAAAGCAAGAAATACTTTGTAGCTAGTCTACCAAGAGCCGTATTTGTTACACAGATTAAGCCAGTTCCTAAAATTAGCATCAAAGCTGTCGCCTCCTTTGATATAGCTGCTTTCTTGTTGCTTGCGTAAAGCAACATCCCTTTAACCCCTCAACGTGAGCAATTCCCTGCCTTTCCTGCAGCCCTCCGCAGGAGGAAGACAATGGGGCATTTTTGATCATTTAGTTGATGTCGGGAACTGTGCTAGGTGCTTAAATAAGCACACAGTCGGCCTTGATGAACAAAACGTGTCAGTTTTGATTATCCTTGCCTCGAGTTACGTGGGACGCATATCAATCTTTCATTTCAATGCGATCAAAAAGCATGAAATGCTTTCTAGTAGGTCTAGCAAAAGCCGTACTTCATAGACAGTCAAAGCCACGTCCTCGTCTCCAACATCGTCTTCGTTGTGGACTCCGCTGTCGTCTTCACTGTCCGAAATTCGTTGCACGCTCCACCCGTACCGCTAGCACCTCCGAGCACCTGCGTGCAACGAAGTGGACACGACTCAGGGGTCTAAAAGCACCTCTTCGAGTACTGAAAGCCGTCGGCTTCGAAATCACCATGTCCATGAGAATTCGTTTTACACCCTTTTTCCCTCACTGGAACTAGCTGAGACCTCGCCCTTGCTTCTCTTAGTTACCTTTGATTTAAATTTTGCGTTACCGAGGAATAGAAGGCATTTCATGCTTTAGTGCGCAACGCCATCGCTAAGTTTCGCCAGGTGAAATGTGGTCCACTGCCACCAACCTGCTGGAGGAGCGAGGGTTTCTCAGGGCGTCGGTCTCTACCGTGTCAAAAGCAGTGAAACGCAGAAAGCGTAGCGGGGCGCTCACGTCAGAGCTTGTGGAAGGAAAGTTGCGCTTGAAGCTTCGGTCGTACGGCAGCGAGGACCAGGACTGCGCCGAGTGGCGCTCGGCCGCCGCTCGCCGGCACTCGCGAAGCTTGGCCAGGAAGCAGTGCAGCTGCTGCTTGAACAGCCGCGTCGTCAGAGTGTACAGCACCGGGTTGAGCGCTGTGTTCACCGGTAGCAAGAAGACGGCCACCCATGCGTACAGGGTCTCGTCGATTGGGATACCTGCACACCAGTGCACGCAACTGTGGTTAACGCACAACCCTAGAGCACTGACAGACAAGAAAACAAAAGTAATAAGTTTAATTGTATGAATGTTATAAATGTTATTATATCATGTTATTATATTAAGCTACAATTAATATTTTTAAAACCTTTCATCAGCTGATTCATTTTATCCCTGGCAGGAGGCTATGGCTCAAAGCGACGCCCGCCTAAAGCACTTGGTAGGCTTTGCACATGCAGGGCGCATGTTGCAATATTGCTTTGATTAATGCTAGACAGAACATGTTCCTAAACGAAATCGCCTTAGCACCGTAAACAAGGATAGCGACCGCAGACAACTGTAAGCTGTAGATTATTGTAAGCAAAGCGCCTTTAGAGTCCACACGTTGTTAGACACATAAATGAATGAATAATACTTTTATTGATCCACCGAGAAGGAGGCCCGAATCCCCGGTCCCGGCAAGCAGGCCTCGGACGCGGGTAGGGATGCTCCGCAGACTAACGACTAGTGGAGTTGCAGTGTTGCTTCACGGCCTCAGCCGCCAGGCGGGTGACTTGCTGCTCGATGGTGGGGTCTTAGAATAATTCGGTTCGATTTTTTTTTAAGGCCCGGGGAGTCGGCGCATTCCCAAATGATGTGATCGATAGTGCAAGGTTTTCCGCAATTCTCACATTTCGCGTCGTTTTCATTCCTGGTCTGCGTCAAGTAGGCCCAGACTAGGCAGATGTAATTTCCAGCTTGTAGCCTCCTCCAGATACGCGCCTCGTTGTTGGGGAGAGACCGTTCTGGAGGTGGAAATGTCCGTCTTTGTGATTTTTAGTGTTCAGTAAACTCGTTATATGCGGCTATGCTGTCATTTAATCCTCTGTATACGGGTTGCCCTACGGCTGCTCGTTAGTACAGATCTCGAGCGAGCTGGTGCGCAGCCTCATTGCCAGGGACAGATTCGTGCGCAGGTGTCCATATTATAGATATTCTTCTATCAATTGGATTTTTTTTCCTCTGAAATTCTACCTATTACAAAACTTCGAACGGCTGTTTTTCTGTAGCTAATAATTATATGCGCTCGGGTACCGACGCAAGCGAGCGCTATTGCTACTTCTTCGGCCGTCGTTACGTCTCAGGTGCGCGACGAGGCCGTGATTTTGGGTGTGCCTTCTCCCCCTACCACTGCCGATACTGCCGCTCCATGCTTCCAGCTTGTTGCGTCCACATAGGCTACATACTCGGCTTTCTTGTTTTTCATATTTTTAGCTATAACCTTGGCCCTGTGTTCTCTGCGTTCTTTGTTGTGTATTAAGTGCATGTTTCTCGGTTGAGGTCTGGTTAGTAGATTCATTTTCACGTCTGGGGGGATGCCTGTTTTTTCGCGCTGGCCTCTGTCTGGTCGGAGGCCTATACATCCTAGAATTGTTCTTCCCGTCCTCGTTTGACTCAATCTTTCGTGGTTCTCGACGCTTCGTATAGTTCCTGCCATCTATTGTGGACGTGGACCCCCATTACTTCCAGTTTCTCCGTTTAGGTGGATATGGGGAGTCCTAGTGCTCGCTTTACGCATTTCCTAATTATGGCGTGGATTCTGTTGCATTGCGCTTTTTTGATGTTTAGAAAGGGTGTGGGGTAACATACTTGGCTGATGATGTAGGCTTGAGTTGTTTTCAGGTGGTCACGCTCTTTGAGACCGTGGTCTTTTTCAGCGATTCTCCTGAATATACCGGTTACTTTCGCCGGGTAGAGTTCTAATTTTCTAATGGTGTTTGTGTTTTGTCCGTTTCCTTGAATGAACATTCCAAAAATTCTGATTTCTTCCGCCCTCGGGACGGTCTTGCTTTCTAACTCGATTTTTATGTTTACGTTTTTCTTTTTCTCTGAGCTATAGACGAAAAATTACGATTTTTCCGGGGAGCATGATAGACCTCTGCGCCGTACCTGACTACTATGTCTGCGCAACTTGCAGTGTTTGTTCTATCTCCGCGTCGCTTCCTTTGTTCATCCAGAGGTTTATACCGTCCGCGTACAAGCTGAACTTTAAGTCTTGAATTCGAATTAGTAATGGGGGCAGTGCTCTCATTGCTAAGTTAAACAGAAACGGGGATAGGACCGAGCCCTGAGGGGTGCCCTTGCTCCCTAGTTCGGTCGAGGGAGGTTCGATGTCTTGGAATTTCATGACTATTTCTTTGTTTGAGAGGAAGTCTTTGATGTAGCTATGTGGTTTCTCGCCTACTTCGATGTCTTGTAGTACGGCAAGTACTGCGTCGTGCCTTACATTATCGAAGGCTTTGATTAGGCTAAGCCTAGTATGGCCTTTGTGTCTCTGGTTTTATGGTCGATGATTCCGTGTTTGAGTGTAAGCATGACATCTTGTGTGCTGAGGCCCGGTCTGAAACCGATCATTTCGTGAGGCCAGAGGTCCTCTTTCTCCATGTATTCAGTTAATCTCGTCTGCACTACGTGCTCCACAAGTTTACCCACGCATGAGGTTAGTCAGATGGGTCTTAAGTTTTCTAGCCTGAGCGGTTTGTCTGGTTTGGGAATGAGAACCCCGTTCGCCTTTTTCCACGTTTGCGGGGTGCTACCGGTGTCCCATACTTTGTTCACGCATTCTGTTAATGCCGAGATTGATGCGTCGTCGTGGTTTCTGAGTATCGTGTTTGTAATCCCAACTGGTGCCCCTGGGATGTACGCGTTTCTACTACCTTCGGGTGCTAGTATCCCGTTCCGTGCAAAATATAGGAAAATGCCTGCTTAATAATAAGCACCTGTTTGTAGTTGAATCCAGTCTGTGTCCTTGTAAATGCCCTCACGATGTATTCCGCTGAAACATCTTTACTGCGTATGCTTCTCATGAGCTATATGATTATCAACCGCCTCCACCCCCCCCCCCCCCCCCCCCCCCCCCCCCGCCAGAAACGACCGGGACAAGCATTGGACTGAGCCTGTGGTACGCACCTGCAATGGCGATGATTTTGATGATGACAATTGGCATCCAGCAGAGAAAGTCGGTGCCTACAATGAAGGCAAAGCGCTTGGCGATGGCGCGGTCATGCAGCTGCTGAGTTGACCGCAGTCCAACCTTGGAGTGCTTAATGGTGACAAACATGCTGAGGTAGGCGTATGCGATGAAGCTGAATGCAATTGTGTTCACCGTGCAGAATACGAACGCCGAGTATTCCCAACCTGTAAGAAATGAATGAATGAATGAATTTATTTCGGAAGGTAGATAACGTAGATTAAGCACAACCCACAAACAATCCTCACTCTCAATCATTAACGCCATCCCTTTCATCCAGTTAAAGTTAGTCGTGGCTACTGCTGCAGCTGTGATGGGAGATGAACCAATTCCACTATACATTGTGAACTACAAAGCAACGCCAACCATAAAAGTGGTACGGTACAACATGACTTAATTTTACAGTAGGATGTAAAATTTATTAAGTGAATATTGTAAGCGACTCTTGCAAAGTTGTTGGATGCATTGCTGAGAAACACACTGCCTGTCTCTGCTACACAAGCAGTGTCTAGTGTAATCTAATTAAGTGCAGTGTTTGCTAGGTCTTTTTTTCTGCCAGGTACTTTGCTCACCTCGGCGTTTAGGAAAAAAACTAAAACTGCTTTTTTTACTGGCGAAATAATATGAAAACAATAGGATGTATTTTCAAGTAATACTATGCATTCAACATTAGTAACGCGTTAATATTGAGGAGTTGAATTATCGCCCTGTAAAGTTCATGTGCCTCACTGTCGCCTATTAGTTTATTTTGATAGAGAACACAGGCACACGCGTTCACACTTCGGAAGTAAAGGAGCACTTGGCACAAATGTTAGGACATTGATCGCTTCAAAATGGTTGCAACTACAGGTGACGGCTCAAGACCCAGTGTACATCACTGGAAGTTTTATGAGTTTTAGGAAGTTTTATGAAGGCTTATGAGTTATGAGCAGCCTTTGCACTGCCGCTCACCTTTCGTGCCCGGGTCGTGGATGTGTAGAGGCAGGCATACGCCGTTGCTCCCATAGAAGTCTTCCCCGTAGTAGTCGGGCCAGAGCATGGGGACGGCAGCCATGAGCAACGTGGTGAGCCATACGCAGATCATGCAGCAGGTCGCCGACCTCAGGGTGCGCTTCTTTATGGACAACGGGTAGAGAATGGAGATGAAGCGGTCTACCGTGATCACGGTGAGAGTGAACACGGACGCCTCGCTGCTCACGGTCGAGAGCACGCCGGAAGCGCTGCAGCTCCACGAGTGCCTCCACCGGTAGTCGTGGCGGATGTATTCGCCCCGGAAGCGAACGTCATGCGCAGCTATGACCAGCAGGTACACGCCCATCAGCAGATCGGCCAGGGCCAGGTTCTTGATGTAGAACGAGTGCACCTGCGCTCGCGGAAGAGCCTCGGTTGAGTTGCATGCGCTGGTTGAAGAGGAACTAGGTGAAATGTGCTAAGGAGTTTTATGCGAAGCATATTACTAGAGCTACACTACAGCCCGTCGAGCGTGGCGGTGGAGCTACCATTGTGACCACGTGACACCACGTGACAACATGACGTCACAGCAGAGGAGAGATGGGCTGCCGGCTCGCGCGGTCGGCCGCGGCGGTGAAGGCTCCACATCAGAGGCGTGGCGGCTGACCACGTGACAACATGACGTCACAGCAGAGGAGAGATGGGCTGCCGGCTCGCGCGGTCGGCCGCAGCGGTGGAGGCTCCACATCAGAGGCGCTGCAGCTGACCACGTGACGCTACAGCAGCGGTATAAAGCTGAGCTTGCCTCGCTCTCCGGGCACTTATGAGGCGGCCAGGTGTTGGGATGCCGCCTAGAAGCAGGGCTGATTTGAACGAGAAGCGAAAGCTTCAGCGTTTCCAATGTGTTTCCAATGTACTTTCCATGGGTGCCAAGAATGCTGTTGTAGCCGGTGCTGGGGCAGCGGTTGTACACTCCGCATTGAATTCACCGATGATCCCGTATATAGCTGCCACGGCAATCCTTGCTACACTTCTAGTGGTTGTATTAAAATGACCAAGTATTCAACCAAGGAAAGCCATGTATTACCAAGCCTAGCCATCAATATGATTCGCATCTGACTAGGCTTAACCTTAGCTAAGCCTCAGCCTTTTTTTTTTTATTCAGCAATGCTCTTGCTCTCCAGTGCTGCTTCTATTACTTTTTTGCTTGTGTATGCGAATATCGATGAAAGTTCTACGTTAGGCCTGCATCCTGGAAAATTTGTTCCCTTGAAAGCAACACTGAAAACATTGGCCATGAGGCGTTAGGTAAACAGAGAAAGCAAGCTGGAAGGGGGCGTACACTACGGTACTCAATGTTCAACACCAGAAGACAGGGCAGACAATGCCAGCATCGGTCCATGTAAGGAAGGAAAAGAAAAAACAACACAGAAAAGGCGGAAAGAAGTCGCTAAACTAAGAACGGAAGCTTTTCCAGAAAGGCGAAGGACAAGAGACGATAAAACGATTCACATATCCAGGGCGTTTCACGTAAGATTTTACACAATTTTTAAAATAGGCTTTTTGACTTCGAAGAGCGCTTTTTTCGGCATAGCATTTTCAGCGCTGCAGTACATCAGGATAAAGCTAAGACGTGCTAACTAGCAGGTTGGTTGATTAATAGTGAATAGTTACGCTTTTAACTATTACTGTTAGTCTTTTTAATTACTGAAAGGCGTCTAGCCCACTGTAAATAATATCTATACCAATTTTTATAGTTTCGAAAATGCGCTTACCCTTGGCGCTGTGATCCAACAAATTTTGGCTTTTTCAGCGAGTTACGTGCACTGGAGGAGTTGCTTTGCCTGCAGGCTTCTCAAAAGCGCTTGTATATTAGCGCGATATAGTTAAGATGCGATGGACCACAGCGCCCAGGGTAACCACCTTTTCGGAATTATAAAAATTAATATGGATATTATTTACGGGGGGCTACACGCCTCTCAAAAATTAAGGAGCCTAACGGTAATAGTTAATAGTTAAAAGTTAAATATTCCATATTAGTTAGGCAACATACTACTTGCACATCTTAGCTGTATTCTGTTGTACTTACTGCTGACAGTGATATGTCGTAAAAAGCACTCTTCTAGATCCAAAAGCTTATTTTTGTATATTGTCGATATAAAAGACACGATACGCGAAAACGGGAAATGAGCTCGTTAAGAGCGCAAGACCTATTAACAAGAAAGGCGCGTTCACCTCATTGTGCTCCCTGAACATGACGCGTCCGACGAGCACCAGCAGGTTTCCCCCGACGGCGATGATGGCCACGATCCAGGCTGCCACCCGAAGCACCACATTGTCGAGTAGATGAGCAAGGCTGCTGATGCCGTCGCCGCGGGGCTCGCATACGCGGACGTGCAGGGCCATCGAGCACATGCTGAAGTCACTGAAGTATCTGCGCATTACCGGAGGGGGCGGCAGGAAATGAGGTGGCCGCGGGAAAAAACGCGTGGGTTCTGACCACAGAGCTGGAATTCTGAGCAGTGGGCGTGCAGGGCCGTGGAGTTATTGGGTCTTAATAATGCGACCTTTTTCCTCGCCATGCCATCCTGTCACAATTACGGCGCCGGTTTCCGTCAGGGTAGAGAGTTTTTGAGGTATCTATGCAGAACTGTGAAAACACATGCAGTCGCGTTCTACCCAATAGCATAAAAGCAGCGGGGAGCCCACCCCGACAACTAGGGAAGAGTGGGCCACCGAGAATTCATTTCGAGAGAACCCGAAACGAGCCTGGCTGATGTGATTATTCGGTAAATAACCATACAGTTTACTAGCTAGTAGAAACCGTGTATTCAAACCGTGTGTACAGACCGCAACTGTGATTGGATAAACTTTTCTTTTGTGCTATGTCTGTGTAAATGCTCCTAATGTACAACCACTCGTAATTGCTTTTGGAACGTGATTTGTGGACGAATATTTATTTCTTTCCATTAAGGAGGCACTATTTAAGGTATATTGGTGGAGCGTTTAACCCGAACACTCAGTATTATTCTGCATATTCTCATTTCTGACTGAGTGCAAAAACGGCAATGAGATTGACTTTCTTCGCAAAGGTTACGTTCCATAATGTTTTGTTGACGGGTGTACATAGTTATGCGTAAAAACTGTTTTCCTCTCTAACCCTAAGTATTATCTCTATTATATTTGTTATTGAGATGGTATTAGAAACTTAATCGGGAAAAATAAGCGTTGTCTGTCACCTAGTTCTCAGGAACGAAAGTGACAACTAGACCTTTCGTTGCACGTTCATTATGTCCGTGTCGCCGCTTATCCGCACCTTCAAGGAAACCTGTAACCGCCAGCTAGATGAACCGAAGAGATGTCTGGTTGTGTGTAGACTGACGCGTAGGTGTCCACAAGCACAACCATGAAGGAATGGCTCAAAATTCAATGTAAAGGCATCAACAGCTTCTAACGCTGTCACATTGGCGACACATAATATAATTAGGTGCCCGTGGGAATTATTTATTCGTGCTCGGCTGCTGACCTGAAAGACGCGGGTTCGATCCCGGCCGCGGCGGTTTAATTTCTTTGGAGGCGAAATTCTAGAGACCCGTGCACTGTGCGATGTCAGTGCACGTTAAAGAACCCCAGGTGGTCGAAATTTCCGGAGCCCTTCACAACGGCGTCCTTCATAGCCTGAGTCGCTTTGGGACGTTAAACCCCATAAACAAAACCAAACCAAACCAAACCTATCTCCCTCGTACTAAATTTGGTCTATTGAGCAGGTTCAAAAAATTATTCTTGGTAACCACTTTCCAGGTGTTTAGTGTGCTTTCCGCAGGTTTGATCATTGTCGTGTGGTTTAGACGCGGAAAAAAAAATATAATACATGCAGAGCCGATTTGAGCTAATCTTTTGATATATCAGTAAACATTACACCCCACCCTCCCAATCTGCCCACGCGTCCCTCTTATCGTGTTCGAATACACCGATGTACTGCTTTCAGCGCATCCTCCTGTGACAGTGCCTTGAGAGAAAGGAAGCAAGTGGTGTTAAGTAGACTTCGCTATTCTTCTGTGTCGCTGCATGGCCTTTCAGAATGAGATACGTTGCTGGGGTGTTCGACCTCAGTGAATCAATGAGGGGGATTTCCCCACGTGTTTTGTTACTAAACTTTGCTTTCAGTAAAACAAGTATTCCACCCAATGATTTTCGACATACCAACTTCTCGCACAAAAAGAAAGAAGTGCCTGCCTTGAATAAATCATTCACTGTTGGTTAAACCAAGGAAAAAAAATGTGCGAACAAATATCCTTTCATGCCCGGCTCACGAGTAGAAAGTAGATGAAAAAAAATGCGTAAAGAGTTGTGTTATGCTTACATGTGCGTCAGATTCTGCAAAGATGCGAAGACCTGCGGCGAACAACTGCGTAGCGTGTTCTTCTTGATATTGCTGAAACAAAAAAGTGGACACATTATTTCATCGACATCATCATTAGCCTATTATTTATCTCAAGTATTCTGTCCTGTTCCGACGGGTATGTCCCTCGCGGCTACTGACTTCGATTCGGCTATAACGAGCACAAGGCTGACCTCGATTCCTAGCGCAGCGGCCGAATGCGATTAAGATGAAATGCGAAGGAGCCCATGCACTAGTATTCTATTATTTATTTATTTTTTCTCCAAATGTTTCTGTCTTCTGGAATTCAACCCCTGTATCTTGGATACTGCCCCCTAGTGGGCACGTGCCAACTTTATTTCAGGCCAACCAATTTCGATAACGTGTGAAATGGCTCGAGGCATTTGGCATTAATCCGGGACCCTGCACTACGGCTAATATCACTGCCCAGAAGAAGTACCTTCTATATCATCCTAGTTACCGCTATCAGATGAACTGAGTCCAATTCAGGAAAAAGGCTTCTGCTGATGTTCTAATATTTTTCTCTCCTGCCAAGCGCGCGCTCCTTCTCAAAGCAAACTCCCCTTATATCTACGTTTTACACTCGGGCTCGCCCGGCTACATTTTGTTTCTCACAAGAACCGCTGCACTTTTGTTACAGGCAGTTGCTTGTCTGTTCGCCTCATTCGATGTTCTGCCCAAGTTCGTTCAATTTACACTTTGATGTCATTAAATACAGCTTTCTACACAGCACACTTGACTTGCATTCTGGCTCTGAAAGCTACCGCAGTCATTTTACTTGCGATGGAACACCGTGCGGTCCTCAATTTACTTCCAAGATTTTCCTTTAGCCTCCAAGTGTTGTGCTTCTTAGGAGAATCCCCCCCCCCCCCCCCCCCCCAAAAAAAAGCTACTTTCATGAACTCCTTCTTTAGAGGGATATCGGCTCGCTATGGTTCATAACTTGGGAGTGGCTACCAGACGCACTCTAAACGCTTCGTATCTTCCTGCTTGTGTTATTCTCGTCGCAAGAAAAGCCAAACCTTCTGTATGTGGCGGGGCAATGTCTAGCGGAATACTTACAGTGACTGCAACCTTTTCAGGGGCAGGAATGTGTCAATGGGAATAAAGTCGAGATGGTTTCCTTCCAGGTCACTGTAATAATAAGGAAAGGGAGATTATCACACAGAAGAGTGATAACAGCTCGGAAAAGTTGAAAACAAAATGACAATGGTAGAATGTACGCTAATTACATTACGCGACTGCGCTGTGCCATTGACATCCGTTCATCGCAGGCTAGTGATATAGGCGATTAATCTAATAGGTTAATTGTAGCCTACAAACACGCTCCAGACAATAACAGATTCTCGCACATTCCTTAAGGTGCAGGCTCACACATGGCAACACTGTTTGGACAAACGACCAACACGGGTAGCTCCTAGTTACGATATGTAACGACGGCAACGAAAACGTTGTTTACCCTGGAAAGTTATTAATGAGCTACCTCTAGAGAAGACAGATTATTTCAGCACAGCTTAACTAAATTAAATACCACGTGACGCTTTCTTATTGGGACTTATTGGGATCGCATACCTCATAGAAACAGATCCAGTGGCACTAATGTCTGCTCATTTTTGTATCTTTTTTAGGAATTATCGAGATATTTACTTTGTGTTTTCATGAAGCACTCTACTATTTACATTTAGCGGTAAAGAAAGCATGCGCATGAAACCTAAGCTTGATGAAGGTATGGAGTTTGATGTTGTGTGCGATTGTAATGCACTAAAGAAGAACATTTGGAACGAGTTGCTGAACTATATCAAAAACTACGTTAGTTTGCCAATAATATGTTACAATATATGTAAAGTACACCACTTTTTCCACTGCATGAGTAAATACATATGAGTGTTGCCACTTTCTCAATGTGTGTTGCTGTTGAACGTTTCCGAATTCCTGTTTCTATTCGTAAGTTATGCGAGTCGCTTGCAAAAGGGATTAATTTGGTTAGTCTTAGCCAAATAAGAAGCTCCTTAATCGCTGATATTTTGTGGCTGTATGTAGCCTTGCAATACGAAAAAAAAAAGAAAAAAAAAACGCCTTCGAATACATGTTAGAGACATAACATACGCACATGTTTAGCAGTTCGTCCAGGCCAAGAAACGGCGTCTCGAGGATACGAATCTTGTTGTACGCAAGGTTCCTGAAAGCGACGAGACAAGACACGGTTGCAGGTTACACTCAATCACTATAGAAAAAGTGTATTTTAGTTGGGTACGAAGCAAACCGACGCGAACGTTGGCTTTCCCGCGACATTTCAGAAAGGTTCTTGGAAGAGCGATACTCAGGAATACCTCATAGTCGTCACTCTTCTTGAGGTAATGGGACGAAGGAAACCGCATGCTTATAGTACAGTCTGCAATGTATCAGTACACCTGCCGAGTCCATTGGCAGCCCTATAAGGTGCGACACTCGAGCCCTTCGAAGATAGCTTGTGTAGACAACCTAAATTTAATGGCGTCGTATGTGCTTTCACGTTGAAGAGTGAGGTAGGAAGATGTTCGCACTTAGCACTGAAGACGACAGAGTCGGGGTGATACATGACAACGGAGCGCGAAAACAAGACGACGGACGAAAACAGAACACAGACCACGAGCGCTATCTGTCTTCGCCCGTCGTCTTGTTTTCACGCTCCTTTTGTGATGGATCATCGATACCGACTCACCCAACTTTCCACCTTTGTCGTGGTGACAACAAGACACAGGATAAGCAAAGATGATGCTCAACCCTCCCGCCATTCTTCAGAGATTCCGTGCTGAGCTCTGCTTGAAGCTCGAAATACGCGGCGAAATTCTACGCCTGCCAGACAATCTTACTATTGCTTCTCGTGAAACGTCTTTGAAAGGCGGGGCCGCCACACAATTTCGCTGTTGTTGTGGTTGCTACGAAACTCTATACATGCACTTCATCTTCTCTTTTGTCAGTGTGGCCTCAGACACGGAGTCTATCATAGTACAAAATTTGGTGCATTCATTCATTCTTTCATTCTTTCTTTGCGAACGAAACCCAGCGTCTCCAATTGTGGCCCGCGATGGCAGGCGTCCGTGAAACCTTACACTCTAGAAGCCGAGAGAAAGAGAGATTGCGCGGAGTAGGAAAGTAATAAAATTTGCTGCGTTATTGGGTTTTTGGAGCGACAGCCTATAGAAACGCGAGTCACCCGACGTTGTTTGTTGTGAGACTTCACCTCCGTTCACTCGGTTTTGCCCCAGAGCACACGCCGTCTAGAAAAGCTAGATTTGATTTCACTACCACAACTTCGCTTATTTGAAACAGCGAAGAAAGCATTGACAGCTTTTATTTGCCTGCACTGACGTGCGACACAACGTCAATGATGGCAGGTCAGGTCTCTTTCCTCACGTTTCGTTTACTTTCTATTTAATGAGTTTTCGGGATTGAATACAACTTCTTGCAATACGCTGCTTGTTGATCTTAGAATACCTGTTTAAATTCTAGTGACTGACAGTTCCATTTTTTTTCAGTGCTGACACGGTTTACTCAAATTTACTTACAGCGTGAGCAGGAGTGACAGGCCACCGAAACATGGAGAAGAAAGTCGAGTAAGCTTGTTTCTTGTCAACGATCTGTAGGCAAACAAATAGTTTTAGTATTTTCTCACAACTTCCTGAAGAAACCCGAAATTTAGAAAAAAAAAGCACTGTGAAACTAATACTTACAGTATTTCGAGGCTTTTCAGAGCGGTGAATGTCTCTGGATGCAAAGTCTCAATAGAGTTTTCGTCAAGCCATCTGTAAAGAAAGTAGAAGGTTTTTCTAACTTGAAGCGAAAGAAATCTGAAAGCAAATTTTCACCCAGCGTACCACTCAGGTTCAACGCAAAGTGTCACACTCCTGAACATATTTGAAACACGGATTCCCATGCATCCAATGCTAAGTTTTCAATGAGTGTAGTTATTTTGATCCCCAGCCCGGAGTCTGCAATTGTAATCGGTACCTACCAGGAGGGGTTCTCGTTTATTCTACTTTCAGCGAAATTATTGCGGAAACCTGAGTGAAGTTTGCCGACGTAAACCGACCTAACCGACACCCTGCGCGTTACGCGCATTTCTTTCATATAGTATACACTTATGCGGGTGCACAGACTGACGTTCAGACGTTCAGACTGCAGCTGTGAACAGGGGTAGGTGCCAACAAATGTTCCAAACATCCTAACGCTGTCTTTAACTTTATAACTGTCCTTCCTAATTGTGCGCTTTGCTATAACCTGACAACAATATCCCAATTAAGCACTCTTCACGGTGATTTACAAAGGAAGCACCATGCTCTGGAACATCATATGCACGCAGAAAAATATCCTGCATTAATTTTAGGCCTGTATGGAAGGGCGTCGCAGACGATATGGAGGGGTTATGGGTGCGACTCCTACGAGTGAAGTGTTTTCCGTTTCTTGTGCAGTTCGCATATCATTCAACCATCTAACGACTGTCGCAATCACTTTCCCTCTGCGAGTAAGAAAAAGGAACCATTTCGCAATGGGATCTTTGATAACTTTGGCGCTTTGTTGCTTTGGTGCTTGTTGCTCTTGGTGCTCGAGTATGTGTTTTCCTAACGACTTGGTCTTTGAAGCTAAAAGTGTAGATCAATCTCGACCAAGCTTTGAAGGTGTTGCTATTGCGTAATATTGCATATTTTAGTTGTAGCTCCTCCGTGAATTTATTTTTCAGCATAACAAAGTCTGAGCATGCCGCCGCCTTGAAGAGGAATTGAGCAGGAACGAAGTGCTACTGTCCAGTGCTATATAACAATCCGAAGCGTTTTGCAGTTTGTGAGAAAGAAATAATCAAATAGCTATTAGAGCATTTGAGTGCTCTGCGACTAAAACACACATTCGGAATTTATGTTTTCAGTACCGTAAGGTTAAGCAGTATACAAGTGCTTTAGAAAAAAATGACTAACCTGAGCGGTACGTACCAGGGACCTTCACTAAAACCATTTTTTAAGTTTATTTGTTCTCACTTCTTTTGCACAGAACAGCTACACAGGGCTAGCAAACAGAACAAAGATTAGGAAAAACCTGCTTACCAACGACTGGTAACAAAACTTCTCTAACTGGGGAAAAAATTCTCGGAATTTAAACCTTTCTGCGTAATAGCCCTACCTTGCGCGTGGAAGTGAGGGAGTAATTGCGCAGACCTCGTATTTTTGTGGTAAATTAGTGTTAAGAACCCGTTACACCTACACAGCTTCATTCAATGGTTGCAGCTAATCGAAATAATATATGTGGATGGCAGAGTGTATTAAATAACGATAAAACTTCACAAAACGAAATTCATGTCACGTTAGATATCTCATCAAGCGCGTGGCTTCGTATTACGATTATCGTTCCTTGCTCGTCGAAAAACAGTAGGGAGGCATACACCAAGAACGGCATTGCAAAGAGCTGAATGAACATTTGTTAAAACTGTCATTTGATTACTATTCCATTTTGTAGAAGTTTAGCAACGCGCCTTTGTCCTGAGATATGCACATCTAAAATATTAGCCCAAACAGTCTTATTACGCATGCGACAGCGCGGCACACAGCATGAACCTTCTCTCTGGGTGGCGCAGCTGTCGCCTACGGCATTCCGTCTGACAAGGATGCGGGAGGACATGCGACGGTGACCACTTTTATTTCTTGGCCAGCAAAGCAAAAAATGACTGTGCGGGCGACGGGAGGCGAAGACGGCTTCTTTCAGCGATTCCTATTACACTGAGAGATAAAACGTGGCGCAGCTTTAGACTACGCATGCAGTCAAGTGCAGCCGTACCGCATTGCTGGCCAAGCGCGAAAGGTAATCACAGTCGCCTCTCACTCCACAGCTAGGTCACACCAGGGGGGAGCTTCGTGCCGGGAGCCGCGGTCTCGCGTGAGTAATTGGGCGGATTGAGCTGAAAGTTTAGAAACGCAGATCTCAGCACACAAGTGCTCTACTAAAATTGTACAAAACAGAATACATCAAATGCCACTATCCCTAAGTTTTTAATAAATGAAATTATTTAAATACTGATATTACGATGACAATTATCCTCATATTTTCTGTCCGGCTGCCAGCATATCCCATGTACAAAAAAAGCTGCTATGCAGTGCTACTTGCATTAAAGAAAAGTCCTGACAGTGTAACTTTGAACGCCCTGTATATTATTTCGGAAGGTTGCTGAAAGTATCTAAAAAACAAGTAAATCAACTACACTGCAAGCAGAGGTCGAGTGCTGATTGCGCTACACATGCTTTACTTACAGGCTTGTTAGGCTCTCTAGGTGTCGAAAAAGCTTTGGATGGATTCTTCTGAGGGCACAGCTTCTGAGATCCCTGCAAGGTTGTTTGTCGTTATTTTACGTCGGACGTAGATTCCTGATGGGTCATAACGGAGCTGGGAAACACTTATGAAGATATTTTATTAGTGATCGTTTATATTGAGGTGGCCATCAGCTTGGTATTACGCAAAGATTTCATTATTGAACCATCGCAATGAAGAAGAAACCCATTTCGATAATGTGAGCACAAACTGAGTGTCACGCAACTTCAGTGAAGCTTCAGTGCTTTACAACGCAGTCCTTGCCATTACGGTTTCAATATATAGGTCTATGCTCCTTTCAACAACTACCATGCTCATTTCGCATTTTATATTTTTCTAAACGGCGCATAGCGTTGGCAATAGTTGGGCTTTGTTTAACTTCGGAAAACAAAGCAGCGCTTTTAAGAATGACACGCTCTCCAAGTTTCATATTTTGAGCTGAAGTGGGATATGAACGGCAGCTTCTAATAAGCAAACTTGAGGCCCTGTAATCTTCCCGAAACCTGACGACTCTGCGGTATTTGGCGGAAAGGATGCTTTCTAATATTAAAATATTAAAATAATTTCTATAACTTCTTGCTTGCTAGTATCTCCATCGGACACGAGTTCAAATAACTGCATAAATCCTTACAGAAGTATGCCACCTTCACATTCTTGTACCTTTGCGAACATTACAGCTGGGTTTTTAGAGACTTAACGAATCGCTTTAGAAGCGTGCATGGAGGATAGAGAGTGGCAGTGTAGGATCTATGTGCTGCGTTATTTCTGCTTTCTGTGCACAAAAATAATGTTCGCAGATATTTATGAACGTCTTATGAGTGTAAGAAGAAACTTACAAAATGCTCAAGTTTTCAAGGCCACTGAACGCTTCAGGTGATATATCGCGTAGAGCGTTGTGAGACAAAACCCTGAAAAGAATAATAGCACATATAACTTTATCAGTTAGGCAGTAAATGAGTGCTACAAAAATGGTCACACTTTCACGCATTTACATATTTTAAATTTCCTTCCTTACAGTCAAGGCTGCTACAAAAGTGTTGACAGAACCAAGTTGACAAAAGGTCAACACGGTTGTAAGGAGTTATCCGTTACTGTGGTACGCCAAGTAGGCGATAATGGGGGAATATAATAGCACTTTTACAAACTTTTATTCAAAATTTCAACACAATGTAAGTTAACATCATTGATGGACAGTCCGGTCTACGGGAAAGTTTGCCTTTCTAGCACCCGTGAGTGTAGGAATGACTGAAAAATGTTTTTGGTAGCATTCGGAACCTAACAGTCGAGCAGAAGTCCATTCTCTATGGAGCAGAAGGACGGATGCGTAGACATGTGCAGCAAATTAACGCCAGCTGTTTCAGTGGCATTAAAATCTTGTCACATTGGATTGATAGGGTTTGTTGTCTCACACCCTCCGCAATAATAACGGCCAAGTTTTTGCTTGAAAGCCATGCTGTTATGTACTCACAGGTTTTCTAATTCCTTGCTCCCTTGGAAGGTGTAGTCGCGCAGCCAGACGATGTCGTTACCAAGCAGATATCTGGTAAGAAAAATTCACTTTTAGATGTTATCGGTTGCCTAACGTGAATAAAGAGGCTTGCACAAGTGACAACTTTCTAGAAGGAAGCGCTTATGAAGTGAGGGAAGCGGCCGGTCAGTGTACATACTGGTTATTAATAATAAAAGGCTCGTTATGCACTGATACAGGCTCCCTTTACCAAATTTTGATCTCAGGTGAGCTCCAGTTTGTCAAAAGCAGAAGTATTATTTGTGTAATATTGATCATTTGCTAAAACATACATTAAACGTCACCCTTTTTATTTAGGCATTTAAATGTTTTCACACACTTTTTAAAAGCTGCCGCGTGAAAGCTGCAGGTGCCCACGACAAGGTATTTCTTCACTGGTTCGCTCCTTTTTGGAAAGGTTAAGTTTCCTAGACAGAAACACTAAATTTTTTTTAGGCTTAAGGCACTCTCAGATTCTGTATGATTTGCTAGATTTACTTTAAGAGATCAATGTCTGAGGAAATTGGGAACACATGCGTTGCGCTCTACAGTTTGTAGGCTTCCAAAAGTCTTGCCCTCTAGGAGGGTCCTTAAAAATTTTGGATACTTTGACAAAATTTCTAGCCAGTTTAAAGGAATTCTGGCGGCGCTGCCCAGTGATAGCAAACTATTATATAAACAGTGCTCGCCATAGGCCATTGAAGGTGTCCGCTATCAGAGCAGTTACACATGATAAACATCACGATAACCCCGTGAACTGCCTATGAAAGTGTTCTAGCTAGTTTATGTCCTTTTAATTATCTATTTTCTACACGGTTTTGCTCTCGACAACAGACTCTACAAACGGCTGTAAGAGTTTTTTTAACCACCAGGTCCTATATTTAACCTGAAAGAAGCAATCATTTTTGACTGCTTCCAGCTGTGTGTAGTGACCAAAAAAGTTTTCCTATCTTCAGCTCTCAAATGTCGTGTTTTTTTTTTCGCTGACTCCAAACACATTTTTCGGTAACGCCGCGCGCCCTTCCTAGTTTGTCTTCATTGTGTGCTGGAAAATATTTTTAGCTTCGGAGCGCTCTTGGGCACGCTGACCAAAGATTATGACCTCGAAACCGGCGCATTTCTGTTGAGCGATACTCACGCATCTTTTAAACTTGGAAGATTTTCGAAGACGTTTTTCGAGAGTTCTTCGACTTTCGACGAGGACAGGAACCTGGAGCAAGAACATGACGAGGAGTTTTCAGGAAGCACTAGCCCCAAAACATGCATGCTCTCATACCTTGAGGAACAAATTCGCATTTGAAACTGAGAAACGCGAGTTTCGCAACCAGTTGAAATTGTTTCATTCGTTGCCGAATCTAGCAAACGATTAGGTTGTCACAGCTGGGTTCACGTCACAATTGTAGAGCGCGCAGTTTTCAAGTATGCTTGCAACAAGCTATTGGTACGAGGCGTGGAATCAAGTTTCACTTTATGCTCTGTGTCTCAGTGGGAGTAATCGACAAAACAACACAAAAGTTATAATAGCTTGAGAACAGTAAGAAAGAGAGAAGGAGACTGCAATGGTGGTTAAATCAGGATCATCGTGATTAGACCACCACCCTGAAACTAAGAGCATCTGTTGGGCCTCGTCCGCTAAGCGCGCAAGACCCAACTGATTTCTGCGAAGGGTGGCGTGAGCCACCGCACAAAGAATGCGAGAATATGCTCAACCAAAATGATATTCGAAAAAAAGCCTATTTTTATGTTCCAGCTTTCAGGATCATTATCTTGGTGTCTTTGTATACGAGAAGTCCAAAAGTGACTGCCTGTAACGGAAGACCATTATTTTCAACGTTAAGCCCATTAGCAGTGACGTGAATTACACTGTCCGTCGCAACAGTCCTTGAAAGACTGTGTAGGAAAAATTACACTTAGTGACGTTTCTTACATAGGGCGTTTTCTACAGCTCGATCCACACATCCACCTATGGAATTTCGCGTCACTCGTCAATTCTATCCCAAGCGTGCCTGCGTGCCTGCGTGTGTTAGACGCGAAGAGACACTCCAGTGGTGAAGTCTCGTGCATTGCTAACCAAAAACGCGCCGGGACCAGCAAGCACTGGCGTCTCGGACTCAGTAATGCAGGTAGCCACTGAACCACAAGCTGTCAAGACGGAAACATCAAACGCGTTAACATCCATTGGCTTTCGATTTGCCAATCTCCACACAAAAAGAAGCACTCAAGGTAGACTTGTTTGAAGGATAAATATAAACAAACAAACAAACAAACTGTAATGGGGCGACACAGTCACAGTCAGTACGGACGGGCCACAGTCCTTGTTTCAGCGGTGCTGCTCAGCAGGCCAGCGTTCGGAAGCGCAAAACCCGAACTTCGTCTGCGTCGGCTTTCTTCTTCCTCTTCTTCGTCGGCGCTAGCTGCTGGGGCATCAAACCCCAACTCTTTCTTACAAAACAAACAAACAAACAAGCAAGCATCGTAATGAAAAGAAGGTAACGAGTTCGCGCTGCAAGATACAGCTGTAAGCATTGAGATAATATCTACAGTATAGAAGCAAGTACCGTTGGCCACATTTTGCCTCCACACTGCCTGGCGCGACTGGTTTTTCACAAGTTATTGCAAGTGAGCCAAGACGTGAGAATGCTTGAGTAGCCAACAAAATAGCCCTATTTCTTGCGTGCTTGGAAGAATACTTATGCCATCAATTAAACGCTTAAGATTTCTCTCGAAGGAAACCACCCGAGCTGCTCTACAACAAATATTTACTTCTCTCGAGCATGTATCTCGTTTTTGTGGTCTGAAGTTATCAACTAAAAAAACGCTGTAGTGCGCTCCTTAATTTAGGCAGCATTTTACTTTTTCTGCTTCTTAATGGGATTGCACAAGTTTGCAAAAATGGGGAGTCTTGTATTCCTGCTTTTGCAAATTTACTAAGTGATTACCAAAGCACGTGTCGAAGTTATCTTGATAACTTCTTTTTTAGGAATCATAATAAGAATTTCATGACCCGGCTACTTCCCATAACGCTCGTGCTAAAAAAAAAAAAAAAACTAAGCAAGCTGTGAAATTCCCTAACTTCATGCCAGCGAATGCTAATAGCATGGCCTTCAGCTCGCATTACCGTACCCCTACTATTCATAAGTCTTTCAGAGTAGTAATAACAAAACCCTCAGCTTTACTGCGGTCGTTTATAACTTTCGGGAGGCTTCACTACTCAGAGGATTCGTTCCTCATGTACCACCGTTTTTCACAGCGATAAAGCTGTCCATATTAGAAGGAAGACGGCAACTTGCTCAGAGCAGTTTGAGGACGGCTTATTCGTTTCGTGCGTAGCGAATAAATCAACTACGTCGAGCAGAAGTAACAAGAGAGATACAACAAAATCAATTAGACGCGATGAATGGCGGACCTGACTGCAGAGATATACCGATGCGGTCTGTGGTCAAAAGGATCGCTAAAAATAGCGGGTTGTTCTTCTAGGTGTTTGACACCACTGTGGCCGAAATAAAAAACGTTTTTGACTTCTTACTCTTGTTTTATGGGCAATACGCAATTCATTTATCTCCAAGATGAAAGCCAGGACTGCGTACTTCAGCGGTGAGGTCGAGCAAATTCGCTACGCCATGGACGGTCTAACATCCTCTCTTCTCGAGTGTGTTCGCGTATTTGTTGACGAGTGCGTGCGGGTGGGAAAAAGCGTCCCACACAACATACCTTACTCCATTCAGGCTGCTCCTTACGCAAGCTACAAAAAGAAATCAGGGTCCCAGCGGTTGCTCTCAAAACCGGCGAAGATCAAAAGAGGTACAAGGAAAAATTTATTGTTTACCTGCCCAAACTCGTAAACACTGAATGTGCAACAGGAAGATGGATCCCGGACAACCTAAGATAAGGGAGGCCACGTCACGAGGGGGAAATAACATTCGGGTTCGTATCATGAATACGCAGACGAGTCCGCTGAACAGGATTCGTATGTTTCCAAGTAAACAACAGGAAGAAGGTAGTTCTCGCAGATATTTTGCTGGGAGGCACAACGTACTCTGGAGATTGTGTTTACGTGTTGGCGTGACAACGCGGCTGAGGGTCGGCTGAAGGTCGATGGAGTATCTGCACTGGACACGTGCCGCGCTGGTGCGGATGTTGGTCAGGACGCGGATCTTGTACCTGGCGCCTTTTTGGCCGCTTTCTTTTCAGCGCATCGTTACTCAGGGACTCGATGGTAAATCGAGTTCCCAGCTGGGAGACAAATGACTTTCTACTCTGTGTGTTTTCTTGTGGAAAACGAGTGACTTCGTGTTATCGTCATCTTCACAGCATCAGGACTTTTATTTCTGTTTGTCCCGTTTCAATATTTCAGATTTTACAGGCACACTGAAACAATAAATTGTGCAGCATTGTTCTGGCTTGCTTATTTCCCAGAACTTCCTGTTGAGGAAATTGTTTCTTTCTTTCTTTCTTTCTTTCTTTCTTTCTTTCTTTCTTTCTTTCTTTCTTTCTTTCTTTCTTTCTTTCTTTCTTTCTTTCTTTCTTTCTTTCTTTCTTTCTTTCTTTCTTTCTTTCTTTCTTTCTTTCTTTCTTTCTTCTCTTCTTTCTTTCTTTCTTTCTTTCTTTCTTTCGTTCTTTCTTTCTTTCGTTCTTTCTTCCTTTCTTTCTCTCTTTCTTTCTTTCTTTCTTTCTTTCTTTCTTTCTTTCCTTCTTTCTTTTTTTCTTTCTTTCTTTCTTTCTTTCTTTCCTTCTTTCTTTCTTTCTCTCCTTCTTTCTCTCCTTCTTTCTTTTTCTTTCCTTCCTTCTTTCTTCCTTTCTTTCTTTCATTCATTCACTTTTTCTTCTCTCTTTCCTTCGCTCTCTTTATTTATTTATTTTTTCTTCCTTTCTTTCTTCCCTTCTTCCTTTCTTTCTTTCATTCTTTCTTTGTTTCTTTCTTTCCTTCTCTCTCTATTTCTTTCTTCCTTAGTTCTTTCTTTCCTTCTCTCTTTCTTTCTTTCATTGTTTCTTTCTTTATTTCTTTCTTACTTTCTTTCTTCCCTTCTTTCTTTCTTCCTTCCTTTCTTTCTCTCTTTATTGCCTCCTTTGCTTCTTTTTTTCTTTCCTTCTTTCCCTCTTTCTTTCTTTGACTTCCTCTGCCCTGCCTGTATTTTTACAATGTCAGCGTAGGCACAGCCAGCAGCGATAATGGTGCCACCGATAAACGAATTTCTTTTTCGATTGCGTACACTAATAATATTCCTTAAAGAAGGTCAAAAGTTCTCAGCTCCTTTGTATTGGATCACTAAAGCGATTTCTTTTGACGTTTTAGCGAGTTTGTTCATGCCTTCCTTCAATACGTGTTTTTGAGGTATCTTTGCACGAACTCGCTCTATCTGCGCGGCGCCTGATCCCGCCGCAAACGCTCACAGAGCAGGTTTACGTTAACTATAGCTAATCTAGTCCCTGATAACTTACAGAACCAGCCAGGTTGGTTGGAATAACAGCTGACAGCAAAACTAATTTCCTCGCATCACATTCCGTCGTCCTCTTACGAAAAACAGAACGAAAATGGAGCGTAAACAAATTATGATGACTGAGGCCTCCGGTAGTAAGAGAAACAGTCATTGCGCGACCGCCCCCCCCCCCCCCCCCCTATAACCAGAACTGGAGCTACGTCTGAACGCTGCCTTGTTCGCCGTTATTGGAGTGAAGAGCTCTGGTTGCAGCAGGGACGTCCTGGCAAAAGCTTCCTGGTCGGGTAATGCCTTCTAGTGTACATAATACATCAACGTACACGCACGAAATGTGCATCGCCGAACCGGCAAGCCGGTAATGAAATTACGCCTGGCTCTGAAGGGCTGTCAGATGCCATGTCCCAGAAATGCACCTGTAATAGGTTGTCACTAAAGCGTTTTTTCCGCAATGTCGACTTTGGCAGCAATGTGGAGGTCTAAAAGCTCTCTGGTACTCCTCGCGCAATAAAGGGCTGTTGTCGCTCACGAGGCCCCCACGTAAATACTCGAGGCTGTAGATGTAGTTTGTTGGAAATGTTTTAGCGCTAGCTCTAACATTTGATTCTATTTCACCATCCACCTCTAACTTGCCGCAGGTTAGCTGGTGATTGCGGTTGTCAGCTACGGCTTTTTGGACAGTACAGATGCATGGCGTGTGCCTTAGTTATGACGCTAACCGGAGCGGAGAGCCAGAAATGTAATTTCGCTGCCTACATAACACGATTAGAAACTAATGCTGACAAACGAAACAGAAAACAGCGTGACCGTAGGCACACGCGTTAAGCACTGCGAGCACCGGCAGGCCGCTGTTCATTCCGAAAGTAGACAACTTGAAAGGAGGAAAAACAAGAGCAGGTACTTGACGCCCGCCAAAACGGAACGCAAAATGCGCGGCGTCTTCGTTATCTCTCATGCAAGGCTAACGCTTCTAGGCAAAGGTTATGGTTATTAGCAAGGCTCGCGGGTTGTGGCGTTAACGCTAGTAATCACCAAGCCTATTGTCATTAACCGCACTCATACTCGTCGATTCTTTGTGAGGTTGTTTGAGCTACTGTTGTTTGGGCTATCGTGCAAGTATATTCCGCTATGAGGGTGAGTGATTTTGGGATGGTTGTCGCAGCGATATGCTGGTAACAAGAACTGTAGAGCTGCATTTCGTTCCGTAAGCAGCCATGAGAACAAGAGTAGGGCAAAACAATTTCCCTGTAACCTATTTCACAAAGAGGTTCTTTTAGATTTTCTATCGAACAACTTGAAGGGTAAATAAAGGCTTTGAGTGCTTTCAGTGAAATAACATTTGCTAGATCTTCGGACTTGATGTGTTGTTGAAGTTAACATTTAGTCTGCATTTCGCCTGTACTTTTCCTAGTGGCTCTGCATTAAAAAACAAGCAATTTGGGGTGTTGGGAGAGCTGTCGAAAGTAAAAAAGTGACTTGTCAATGAAAAATGTTGGCATCAGTAGTGGCAGGTAGGGTCATTTCTCATGGAATTATCAACACGAGGCACAGCGTGACTTTCGCAGCCGAATCACTCCACCAGAACCTGTTCACTCGCCACCTTGCGAATAATCGTGTATTTCTGACATCTAGGATAGCCGTTTCGAGCTTTGAAAAACTCCCATCGCACCAACCCTTAACAATCACATGTCTCGTGTTAAAAGGTTCGCTCAAAGGGAAAGTCCACCAGTAAGCTGCGCCAGTTGTGCATGTTCATTAAAAGTACACTCTCAGTTGTTTTGTGCTCATTTCTTTCTGAAAGGTACTGACTGCGCCCTGGAACGAGTCATTCATCACACAAGTGTTTCTTTACTTAACGCTACATCTTTCTGGCTAACGAGATATATGTGTTCTCATGAATTACACGTGCTAGTATGTTTATGCTGCTATCAGTATTACAAACACCTGAAGTGCGCAAGCAACCAAAGAGCAAGTATCCGCTGCTCTTTTTTCAAAGTCGCACTTTTTAATTTACCAAGGAGCGGTATACAAAACAAGGAATGCGAGAAAACTCAAGGAGCAGCTTGAAAACCTGTATAGCAGAGGTCTTACAGCTATACAGTCTTTTTAAATCTTAACCATGCCACAGCAAATAGACTAATTGTACGGAGGAACAGTAAATTCTGTAACAGACTGATAAGTTACCACTTATGAGAATATAATCGCGGATGCAATTAGCAGGTTCTAAAACTCAATATTCCACCGCCGCCAAATAGTCTCCGCAAGGACAAGAACGGCTACTTTCGATGAGGTCCTGAAATGGGTAGGTGTGCGATTATTGTCGGCACTCCTATGACAGACCGCAGTGGCGACCAAAGGACATCACGGAATTGCACAAATGCTACCCAAACGTTGAAATGCATATAGGTTTACAAAATCTGCTTACAAGGTCTCCAGGTACGGCATCTTTGGAAAGTCACTGGTACGGAGCGTCGTGAAGAGGTTACCAGATAGATCCCTGCGCAAAAGCAAACCAGGCACACATTACATTTCTGCCAGGGATGACCAGAAAGCGCAGCAAACCATTAAATTTTTATACACAAAGAAAACAAACTACTGAGCCTCTTTACTTTTTTTGTACGTTTTGACGATCCCTTAATCAGTGGAGGACCAAATAAAAATTCTTAAACGGGAGTTATGAAAGCAACTTTGAAGTTTGCTGCCAATGGCGCAATAGAGATAGTAAAAAAGTCTCGTGCAATACTGAAAGCAACTTCAATTTGGTAGAGTTCATCGATGTTCCATATTTGTTTTATTTACGCTGTGGATGCCACTTTAAGTCAGAGGGAAAATGTAAGTCTCGGGGCACCTTGAAACTGAATTTAAGTACGCATAACTCTTTTTAAATCTGCGGCGCAAAAATATACTCACAGGTCAATAGCGTCTGCTGGCACATTCGGCGGTATCTTAGTGAGGCCTGTATTTTCACAGTAGAAACTCCGGCCCATGCAACGGCATCCTGGGTAAACCCAATCTGCAAAAAGAAAAAAAATTGTCTTGGTTTTCATTTTGGAGGTAAGCCGCTCGATGGCTTAGTGGTTTTGGTGCTCGGCTTCTGACCCGAAAGATGCGGGCTCGGTCCCAGCCGTGGCGGTCGCGTTTCGATTGCGGTGAAATGCTAGAGGCTAGTGTACTTTGCGATGTCAGTGCATGTGAACGAACCCCAGATGGTCGAAATTTCCGGAGCCTTTCACTACGGCGTCCCTCATAACCCGAGTCGCTTTGGTACATTAAATGCCATAAAGCCAACACCAAATAATTTTGGAAGAAACTCGGACCGACGCTGCTAGCCAAACTTGTCTGTATTCGGCAAGATTAACCTAGCCTTCATCAGCAACTACACGACTACTGTCATTTGTTTCTCCTTTTACCGATATGACAGCTACTTACCACGGCAAAGCGAATAAAATTCAAAAATTGGTGCCTGCTCTGTTCGCTTTTCTGTCTGAAACGCATTCATGCTAAGCCTATCACTACGCTCATACGTTAGGAAAAGGTAGACGGGCCCAAACTATAAACAATAACCCTGTTTAAACAATTTCATGCGCTTTTTACAATCACTGGTTTCTGCCGTAAAATGCGATTTAATGTTTACCTCCCATCACAATTGTCTTCACTGCATACAGAGTGGCGAGTAACGTCACATGTTTTTTTTTTTTCTACCACTACAGGCCTGAAACTCACTAAACATAATTTCTATGTTCAGTGGATACCAATGCCGTTGATATGAAAGTATCTTTTCAATTTCGGGAAGACTGTTCACAGCAAACCCAAAGGAAAGCAATCGATATTTTCGCCCGGCTCCTGGTATTCAAGGAAAATGCTAATGTCTTTCTTCTTGGCGAAAGCGAAAATGAGTTCGTAATAAACATTTATCAGCAAAACTCACCCTTTCTGTATAAAATGAGAAGTGCCTCGCAGAATCTACCTAAAAGTTACTTGCTGAGGAAGAAATAGCTTGAAAAAGGGACTTTTTTCTCAAATGTAGGTTGGCGGTGTTCGTAATTAAACCTAACCATTTCTGACATCTGAAGTCTTTCATAAATGACGGCATATGCGAAAGAAGTGAACAGACATCAGGGGCGGTGTATTACGCAGTAATGTGACTATTTCACATAAGATTTAGTCCCTCTAGTCCGATTGGTTCCTGATACTGTGTTTCACTACTGCCCACACTTTCTTCCAGCTCCCTCCGGTCGCCCAGTAGGGTTAGTTCTCATCATTTCAGTTTCGATGTCCTCAAAACCTAAATCTCAAGTCTTGCGTTTCAATAGCGGGCTTATGTGTATAGTGCTCTAGATGCCCCCATTTCTTCTACGCGCACGATATTTTATTTCAGCCGCCGACGCCAAAGTCTACCCAAAAGTTACTTGCTGAGGAAAAAATAGCTTGAAAAAGGGATTTTTTTTTTCTCAAATGTAGGTTGGAGGTGTTCGTAATTAAACCTAACCATTTCTGACATCTGAAATGTTTCAAATGGCGGCATATGCGAAAGAAGTCGACAGACATCAGGGGCGATGTATTACGCAATAATGTGATTATTTCAGATAAGATTTAGTCCCGCTAGTCCGATTGGTTCCTGATACTATGTTTCACTACTGCCCACACTTTCTTCCAGCCCCCTCCGGTCGCCCAATAGGGTTAGTTCTCATCATTTCAGTTTCGATGTCCTCAAAACCTAAATCTGAAGTCTTGCGTTTCAATAGCGGGCTCATATATATAGTCCTCTAAATGCTCCCATTTCTTCTATGCGCACGATTTTTTTTATTTCAGCCGCCGACGCCAAAGTTTATTCATTGCATTTCTACTTGACGTCACAACTCTCTGCACCGAGTGCCGCATCATGAATTCGCGCCATTTAATTGAGTTGTCGTCAGGTGTTAAGGCTTCTATCTTTTTATTGTTTTTTTTTGGCACCTTGTTAATATTGCACAGCATTTATTATTTATACGGGGGAAACAGATTAATAAAACTGCTCGAATCCACACAGCCCTTCGTTTGTGCTGATGATATCTTCGTTGCCGGTTATCTCCCAGAAAAAAAAAAATTGCACTTCTAACCAAATAACGTTCTCGTCGTGAAGTTATGTGTTACAAAAGCCCTGAATAGAGTATGATTGGTCGCAGCGCATGATGGACGTTTACACCATTTTTGGCCTTGAAATGTTTTGTTTCTAATGAAATCAGAATATATTTTAAAAGCTGAGATGATAATCTATCAATATAATCTGCTATGTGAAGGCTGAACGTATTTTATAAACCAAATGCTTTTCAGGAGTAAAATTATTCCTAGTTAATTGCAACATATTTGCATTTGCAAAGCCAGAAACCTTTTGAAGATATAACAAAAAAAATAATTTCACGGTCGCGACTTCTTTGAAGAACCTAATCAAACATTGCGGGGTAACCAAATGCAGGTCATTATGAAGAAAATAACTGTTGTTCGACTTTCTTGTTTTTAACGAATGCGGATTGCGGATTTTAATTTATTTGCTGAGTGACAACATTATCTGTGGTAAGAGTTGTTATAAAATTTTCAGGTTTCGTAACAGTAAATGTTTAACATTGTTTTTTTACGAGATCTTTCATATGCGGTCCGATTTGCAAAGAAGCGCAACGTGTTTGTACCGACGAAAATACTTTTTTCGTCTGTGGTAGACATTCATTTCATTTGATCTGATGCTGCCGCCGTATACAGTAACAGAGAACACGGCTGTTCATCTGCTTCCAAAGGGAGTGCAATCCATGCAGGCGTGAGCTGTAAACCAGATCTGCGTCCCGAGTAAATGGATGTTCGCAGAAATGTGCCACATGTAATGACCACTGGTGGCTAGCAACGTAGATGAAAATAAGCAGTAATTCCTTGAATTCAATACAACTGCTGTTTTCACTTTTCCTTAGGTTAGAGAAAACTCTTGGGAGTTACCCTTTTAAAATGTACTTTGTCCTTTGTCTGGCGCGGCCATGTAACTGTTCTCAAAATTAGTGAAAAAATGTGCTGTTATTGTCATTATTAAATGAAACAATACCGTGAAAGTAAGCGGCTGATATCCCTCTGTATTGAAAAACTTTCCTCCGAACAACTTATTCTCCATAACTCATTAACCGCAGTCTGCAGTTCTTGAAAGGGTGGTCGTCGGCTTATCCCGCCGTTGGAAGCAGCGAGATCCAATTTGCCAAACGATCAACTGAAACATCTGAAGCACAACAGAGTCGCTCGTAAACTGCTATCACAGGTAAAACGTATCTAAACGAAAGAGAGGTAATTGAGGTGGTCCTTTTGTTCTGTTCTGGAAAGAACAATAGGACGTATTATCCTCTATCTGCCAACAAACATATCAACTTACTCTTGCGGAGATACAGGCAGTCAGCGCAGCGTTTGTTTACAAAACAGGCGCTTATTGTTTCGAGCAGCTGTCCACCAAATTGAACTTGCATTGTGTCCTGCGAGCATTGTTCTAATCTTCTAAAGGCGTGTTGGTTATGCCCACCATCAGTACCAAACGACATAAGCGTAATGCTTGTAAAGTTTACGGTGAGTAATGATCGCTCTGTCTATCTTTGTTGGCCGGCTGCGAACACCTGCTTAATCGCAAGAATTTTTTTAACCAGGTATAGTATTGAAATAATTATAAGTTGAGATAATGAAAACAGGGAACTTCCAGGAAAGTTACTTTGTTTTGAAGTGGAACCAACGGACAGCGAAAATTATTCGTATGATGCATGATGCCGTTTGTGCTCGACTGTTCTGCATTGTAGCCTGTGAAAGCTCAGCTTTACTAGCCTACAACTGAGTGCCCTCCTGCCGACATTCTAATGTTCAGAATTGATAATCCCTTTCTCCCTTGATATTCGATGTTCACGAATTTTAGCGCGGAACAACAATAGAGGTTGCAAAGGCTTAGCACTGCCTTCGAAGCGTATCTATAGCTTCAGCGATATAGTATATCAGTGTCGATACGTCAGTGTTGTACGAGGAGTTATCTATTCATAACGTCGTAACAATGAATCATGTTAACTCTGCGCCGTTTTATCAACATTGAGCAACAGGGCTGGTTTCATTCCTGAGCTGCATTTAATTTCACTATCCTGATTGTATTCTGGGAACAAGATATCATAGCGCAGATTTTATTTTTTGTCCCTATCTTCAACACTGGGCTTGCAGTCACTTATGTCATTCGCTGCATAAGATAAGCTTAAGAGTCACGAGTAAAGTCGAAACTGTCTTTCTTCTCTAAGCGTTTAGTTTTAGAAGCTCAAGCTTGTACAGCCGCATTTACAAACAAGCTTTTTAGAGAGGTAAGAATAATTTATTTTCATTTCCTAACTACTTGCACAGAACATCACGGTGCGTGCGAGCTTTATCGCCAGTTGTCTCCCAGGGAGTAATCCTCTCTCAAAAATGCCATTTTCGTCAGAATTCAAAGACTTCCGACCTGGCCGAGCTTTATGTTGACACTACTAACAGAGTTGAAAGCAATACAGAACGAAATAAAACTCTTTTTTTTTTTTATAGATTGCGCGGGTCATCCGTAAGTGCCGCAGAAACACTATATAATCACTTTCTAACCAGTTAATAGCATACGACGACCACCAAAATCCGCAAGAAAAGGTGTAAGGGTCTCTTTCAACAACGCTTATTAATAAAGCATCCCGAAATCATTTAACAGCGATGATTTGTCGCAAATAAGAGTAAGGTATACTCATTCCGGAGAATTTGGCGAGCAGTGAAGATTATAAATGAAAATTCACATTCGAGCTTTCTTTATTTGGCTGTAGTAATGACTAATACGGCCAGGTCAGCTGCAAAAACAAGCTCTCGGACACGGCTACACAAAGCCGCAGCGTTCTCTTTCTTCGGGGAGCCGAGCAGCTTTAATTGACTCGAATTTTACAGATAATAGGTATTATCCCTCGAGATGTTCGTAATTCGCTTTCTTATGCACGAAAAAGGATAATGTTAGTCAAGTATTCTCTAGTTGAAGTCTCAAGTAGGCCACTAATTTCAAAAATGAGGATAAATATGGCAAAATAAATGTTAAAGACATCACATGGTACAAAGAAGGGTGCCTACATTGTAGTCATATGCCCCTTGTAGCCTTTTCCGCTATATGGCGAGACTGAGGTGTACGTTAGAAATCATTTCGCTTCTAATCAAGAGAGTTTCAACACTTGATATTAATCTCTCATTGCCTTCGGCTGGTATCATCGACCCACAGCCTTCATAGTTATAGTTATTCAATATGAAATTTATTATACTAAGCGCGCATCAGTAGCAATATGTTCACAAGATACCATTCCTTATATCCACTAAGGAGGGTGGCAATGCCGGTCATTTCTTAAAAAGGTGTCAAATGAAGAACCGCTATAACATAGGACGGCTCGGGACACAGCGATGCAGATCTCACAAATGAGTATCTACTGAACACCACCGCAGCTTTTCTGAAAGCGCATGCGTGTGCCCGAAATCAACGGTGAAGGTGAAAGCCTGAAATAAAGGTGAAAAAAAAAAAAACTGGAGTTATTAAAAAAACAAGATGTCTCCTAGAAACCTCCACCTGGAAGGAACAGCCGAAATAAGTCTTAACAGCTACTAGGAGTGATGTAACGAGTGTTTCACCGTGGAAAGAGAAAGCTAAATATTGCAATCACGCACCTTAGAGATTAGGATGGCGGCTTCCCTAACAATTTATGTTCCTTGATAATCTCGCTTGCGACTGTTTTCTTCTCCCAGTTCTTTCCGCGTCAGTATATTTTCAGTAGCAGTGCCAAATTTAATGTTTATTTCTAACACTTCGTACATAAAAGCTGCGTCAGTGCTCTATAAATATTCAGTTTTCAGTATCCTATTGTTGTGTCTACTTCTGTCGCCCCGTGATGATGCAATTCATCTTTTTTTTTTATTGACCGTACATCTACTGGCCAAGCCTGGCTCCCAGACTAGAAAGAAATCTTATGGCGTCCACTGTGTGCACTGAGCACGACCACAACGCTTAGCCGGACCCGCGGGTGCAGGAGAGAATGATGGCGACATATCTCAAAATTACAGCTCACGACAGCCAATCCTCCGTAAACTGTATGCACTCTGTCAGTTGCTCCCCGGGGTAGAAGACATCCGCTGTGCTTTTCTAGCGTTACTGCTTCCCGCTTCCCATGTCTGCGGAGTGTCACGCGCCTGTTCTGAGGAGATAGCTCCGTAATTTGAGCCTTCTTTCTCTTATGTGCTTGCGTTGCAGTGTGCGAGAGCTGAAGTTAGATTTTTAGGCGTAGAAATCAGTGGACCGTTGCTTTTTGGGCTATATATTTTTTTTTTTATCTGGAAACTACATTCACTGCATTGAGTCTTGTGTGTCTTGAAATATTGGAAGCAGGGAACGACATCCACTGGAAGCAAAAAGGGTACTTGAAGCTCAGAGATTGCCCTTGCAAGACAAAGTATATAAAACATCCAGAGGAATGTGGCCATGGCCCCGTCTCAATTTTGTTTTTAGTGTTTTGAGCTCTGCGAAGGTATTAATCTGAAGCTTTTCATGAAAGGGTAAGCTATGAGTAGAGAGGGTAACGGGGATAAATATCCTTAAAAGGTGGTTTTGGGGGCGCTCTGCACTGGAGTGATTCCATGCTGCAGCCGTCATTCGTGCCACACTAAGAACCATCACAAGTTTAGGGATGAATTGAGGCCTACAAAAAGAGCGTGAACAATTACACGAAACGCTGCCACCGTTCATGTCGAACTTGTCTGCATTGCCCTCCTCACGTGCGACACAGAGGGCGCCACTACAGGCTAGAAAGTATATTACAGTTTTTATCTTCCGAATGGATTTTCCTTTGTGAGCGTGAATGTGCAACGCAGAATAAGAAAAAAATTCTTTGCGTGATTAACAATCTTCAGTGCAATTGGGTCGATTTTTTTGTGCACTATTTCTCATCAGTACCAACAGAAGACAGCACAAAAAGACCCTGCGTCAATATTGTATTCATAGAAGCCTACCCCCCCCCCCCCCCCCCCTTCAATGCCAGACTTGTCGTAAAGCTAATTAATTCATTCTTACAAAAATAGAAGGTTGCAAATATATGAGCAAAGTTCACCGTGTCTAACCAGCGAGTGATGCGAAAAACTAAGTAACCGAAAAGTAAAAGCACCGAAGGTATCGTGGGTTTTGTTTGCGGAACGCTGGAATGTTTTTAAAGTAACTTTTTTGACGTCTGTATTCCTAAGCTCTTTCGAACTCCGGTCTTGGATTCCTCGCCATTTCGAGTGGGATGGGAAAACAACATTACTACATAGAAATAGCTATATTGCGAAAGCTTGGGAATGTAATTCACTAAAAAAAATTTACGCCACAGCCAGCTTACCGAACCGAAAACCTTCGCTGCTCGGCGGCCGACTACTGCAGAGAGGTCGCTAAACTACGCGACATCTCGCGTCTACAAAAACAGCCAGCCCAAACCGATTTATAGCAGCTCAGATGGCTATCGTCCCTGGGAACATTTGGCGCTGTGCTCTAACAAAAGTAAAATTGTTCTTTTGAGCGCAACGGCTGTTACTTCGTTGTGCCAGCGAAGACGGATTAAACGACGCTGTGCTTTATTTTATATTGTCACGAGGTGGTGACAACGTCGTGAACAATGGACAAGCAAACATAAGTGACGGTGAACCGAATTCTTTGTTAAGCCCACTTGCGCCCGCAATAAACAGAACAACTCGCTAGTGGCGACAGCAACAACAGTTCGGCGGTCGTCGGCGAACAAAATGACCGCATATCTCGACCGCGCTCAGTTTCAAAGCTGAAGGAGAATTATAATAGAACTATTTGCACACGGCCGGCTACAAACATTTCAGATGAATGTGATAGCATCACTCGTCAGAAACAAAGTGACAAAACCACGTGCCGGCGGCTTTGAGCATGAAAAAATAAACATTAGAAAGCGTTGCGGCAATGTCAATCTTAAGAACAACTAAAAGGTTATTACAGCAATCATAGCTCGGAGCTAACGATTCTAATATAAAATTTCTACTCACATTCAAATGCCCTTGTTAAAAATAACAAATTTGAATTTCTTGCTGCTGATATAGCATAATTAACCTGCTCGTAGCGGTTCTTTTAAAAAGCAACAAGTGTTCTCAACAGGCCCAAGAACAATTGGCAGAAAGAAGAGCTGAAGCTCATTTACAACTCATGTAGATGTCTATGTCCATAGATTATTCTAAGCTCACTGGTCCTAATTATAGGTTAAGCGTAGCTCCCGTTGTCGGCGCGCCGCCGGTGAGCTTGCCGCCAGAGCGGATAGCAAACACGACGCCGAACCGGAGGCGAACCGAAATGAGAACACGCAGGCGAACCTAAACGAACTTTGGAGAACCTTTTTGTCTGCGCTCTGTCACCTAGGTGCTGCGCTGTCGCCGGAGCACCTCATGCGTCAACAACAGCGTCTTCCAATCCTGCTGCGGTAGAAGCCAGCGCACATGCGCTTTGAAGCCCAGGCTCTGTCCTCCAGCCAGAGTGCTGCACGCGCAGCCCTTGCGACTTTGAAGCGAGAGCTCTTTCCGAATTGACCAATCCGCGTGCCCGAGGCCTTGTATAGAACCATGGCGCCATCCTTCGGCACAGCGCGGATAGTGAGGGCATTGCATTAGGCCGCGCAAGCAGTGCTGCGGTGGGCTGATTTTGTTTCGACGAGACGAGACCTCATCTGGCTACGTGGTTTAGGCGCTAGAATATTTCCCCTAATTAATAATCAGAGCACCAGAAAAACACAGACAGGACCTTCTTCCTGTCTGCGCTAGAATGTGTTGCGCCGGTGCTGCTAAGCGATTCATTCTTAAGTCTACTATTGACCACCAGAGAAAGCGTTTTTGTTTTTTAAACTGATTTTCTGACCGATAAGTATGAGTTGCGCTGACTCCAAATGCATGCCTGGCAAAATAAACAATTGCTTGAAAGGAAGAGCCCACAGTAGTAGTAGTAAAATACTTTTATTCGACCAAAGTTTATAGGCCGAGCATTTCGACCGCCTGGGCGACCAGAAGCCGCTGTTCTTCTTCCCCTTCAGCGCCAAGCCAGTCGAGCCAGGTGGTGATGGATAGAGAGGGTGGGGGGAAGGAACCCGACTGCTGAGCAGCCGGGCAATAGAAGAGGCAATGGGCCAGGTCCGCATAGATACAGGGGCAGTTGGGACAGGAAGGGTCCGATCGATAGCGATAGAGGAAGAGGCGGGACGGGGTGATAACTGCATTCATCTGAATGTGCCGAAGAAGGCGAGACTCCGGCACAAACGTTGATCAGCGCTGCGCGAGGCAGAGGTGCAGTGGCGGTGGGCGGCCTAGGAGATGTGTGCTTTGAGGACACCCCGCAGTTTTCGTACACACAGAGTAAATTTCTTCGGAATGTTTCTACCGTAAACTTTGTCCTTCTGTGCTAATATCAGGTCCACGGTTTCCCTCCATTTTTTTAAGCTGTGCAAGTATATGTATCCATGAACGCAAAACAGCTTTGTCATGCTATTATTTACATTGTTCCTGTGTCACCTTCACTGACTTCCCTTTCTATCGAAATATATCTTCCATAGCCGTAGGCTTGACATATTCTTATATAAAAGCCCATTTTATAAAAGAAATATGCAGCTAGCCCTGAGCAACCAGTCGTGAGTAACCGGCACGTGAGAAACGCGGGTAGGGTGTATAGCTTTTCCAGAAATTATAGAGCACAAGACGTTTGCTTCTATTTTATGCTGTGCAGCTCGATATGCATCGCCCCGGTTCCAAATCACTCGAAAGTGAAATTAACTCTTGCGCTCACGCGTCCGAAAATACGGACATCTACAGATGTTATAAGAGGCCTACTAAACGGCTGAAAAGTAAACGCCTTGTGCTCTTCATTTCTGGTGATGGCTGCAACGCCCGTCCGAAAACCAGCTCTTCATTTATAAGGTAAACAATATGTGTTTTGTAGGTTCGCCATCCTGCAAAAACCCCGAGCGTTGCAGCCTGCTGAGCACACCTCGCTAGGGATACCATTTCGTTCACACGGCTTGGTATCCATGGTTCAATGCTGCTTCAAAAAAATATCTGTCTCTTATGAGGTTTTCCGAGGGAAATAAGCAAGTTAGCGCAATTCCGGATTGTTTAAAAGTGGCTTGTGATATTGACTATAATTATATTTTATGTTTTCTTGGTAATGCAAGTCTTCATAGGTGGTTTCGTGTTTGTAATGAAAACTGTAATCCACACGCATGGTGGTTAGTTATTAAGCTAATCATCTAATGCGATTTTCTCGGCTGCGCACATCAAAGCGCCTTTTTCGTAACGTTTTCAAAAGATCCCCTATTATTTCACTCTAATTTAACTCATCTAGCCTCAAACATGAAGCCACACTTATTGAGAACGCGAAAGCATCTATGCAGAGCGCATATTTCTTTGCCGCTAAGCCGGGAACTGGCTGTTACTAATGCCTTACTTTACGCAAGCTTGCGTTTTAAATACAGCGAGGGAAAGCATGCGCCTTTGTTTAGAGCCTTTTCGGCTTTGCGCCGTTGCATCACGATTCAGAGTCATGCATATAAGGGCAGCACCAGGGGCTTTCCATGTTTACCATATTCAAATTAATCTTATAGTGCATGCTTTCAATCTCGCTCCTCATTAATTATTTCCAACAAGTGTGGTAGCCATGCGATATTTCAGTCAGACGCACACCGTTTTTAAACTTGGCCATTTCAGTAGCCTAGGGTCAGGTCATTTACGCGAGCAGCATTCAATTCTCGATGTAGCAAACATGCTTTGCATGTTAATACCCGCTGCCCGCTTTATTAACAAAGTTTTAAGGCTTGTATTAGATCGTCTAGGACATTTTAATAATGGGCTCATCGCTTCCATTATCTACTTTAGTCGTCACAATGCCTGCGAGTGTTTTTTTAGTAATGTTAGGGATGTCAACGCTGCGTCGCGCTGAGCTTTGTCCTTGATCACAGATTTAGTTTCCTTTTTTGGTTTGGTGTCTTCGGTGCTTTAAAACAGCTGCACTCGGTATGTTGAAAACTGTTTCTTCTTTTTTTTTCTCGCAGAGAGAAGGGAAGGAATATGATGTGACTATGAAATGAAAATGCTAGAAACACCCCAAAGTCGCCCTTTAAATTAATGCGGAAAATATTTTCTGGTTGATACGACTGGACGTGGTCATTGCTCTAACTTTCTTGCACAAATGAACCGAAAAATATTAGAGATTTTAACTCTGAAACAATTTCTTGAATCTTACTTCTGGAAGTTACGTTTCTCATCCTGCTTTCAAAAGGCTGTCTTTTCACCTCCAATCCTTCTCGTCAGCAGGTGCTTGATATGTATTCGACACTCTTCAAAGGCAGTTTGTTTATATTGCTACTGGCCTTTTCATTTGCGAGCAGTATGACTTTCGCCATCCTGCCGCACAAAAACACGAAAGGTGGAATGGTAAGTCAACTCTCCTCTATTCATGCTATAGAAAAAAGTGAACGCTTGCTCGGTGTTAAGTGGCATGTCATCGGAGTATAGAAGAAGGAAGCGACCCCACCATCGCCTTGCAGTTTCTAGAGAAGTTCCAGGGCAAAGCAGATAAGCCTACTTACAAGCAATTAGGACTCCGCTTACCAAAGGTTGAACGAGCCGAAACGCCCGTCATAGTAAACCCTTTCTCTTGTCTGATTCGAACCGTGCCTTTTCGATAAGCAACCATCGTCTCTCCCGCTACCCTCTTTAGGCATCGTTGACTGGAACTGCGCTACGACTGAAATTGACGGCATACGAAAGAAATACATGAAGAACAAAGTTGTTCCGCTAGGAGTTCTATTTTAGGTGATTAGAAAGCGAAGAAACTCAGTGATGGCTTTTTAACACGCGAAGCACTCAACACACCGCGTCACAATACGCGACTGCGCCAATGCTTTTTTAATCGTCACGTGCCTGTAATTTCGCTTTCGTTTCAGAGGTGTAGGGGTGTTTTGCTTTTATGGGCAATTTCAGGAAGACGATCGTTTGAGCAGATCATTTGGGCTGGATTTTACAAAACTACCGACATTAAAACAATTAGTTTCTCGTCTCACTGTAGATTCTGCCACCTGCATAAATTTTATTGCTTAGACATCATTACTTTTCACTTATATCTGCACCTCCGAATGGAGTGCTTGTGGTAAACTTACCGCACTTTTTGCTCCTTTTCTCCCTGTCCTCATCTGGTCTCTTCTGGAAGTAGTTCTTGAAAAACTCCCGCACATGTTCGTCTCCTGGAAAAACACAAAGAAATGCTCGAAACTGTATTCAAATGATCTACATCTGACGGCTATATAAAGTAGTCGCATAATGTGCGGACTGCAAAACCTGTGAAGCATTTGTTAACAAGCCAATTACCATCGCGAATTATAAAGATGAGACCTCACGGTTGAATTACGAGCCATTTAACATACATATCTAAGCTGACACGTGTGTGCCAGCCGTCACTTGCTCTGATACCACAAGGGTTTGCTTTTCGTAACAAGTGGCACTCTTTGATAATACCTGATTGCTAACATTCCCCGATTGATGTTTCGTCCTTTCTGTATCTTCTCGCCATGTTCTCTTTATACAGCTGCCTTCTCTTTGGCAACAAATCATTTACTTTCAGTCAGCGCATTTATCTGTGTTATTCTCTACCGCCAAGTCAGTTAGCTCTGTTCAGTCGTTTCCGTAAGTTCTATGACATGTTGATGTATAGGAACTTTCAATGGAGTTCCTGCTGGTTGGTCTCAAACTGTGAAACAAACATCGTCTCTTAGGAGCAACTTAAAGAAAAAAGGTTGAGCTCCACCCATACAGCCACACAAGCGAAATGTTTTCTTTTAAGTTTTTGTTGTTCTTTTCCTGTACGAGATAAACGCACTTATAATACATAACCAAAACGATAAGGCTGACCTTGCCAGCTATTTGTGCATAGTCTGTGCTTAAATTTTACTGCAACGAATAGAATTTGTGTCTGGGCATCAGCACACGCTTCCATGTTCATGCAGACATTGCCGTGCTTTCCTAAGATATCCACATCCGTACTTACCGCAGCTGAGTTCATCAGAGCTGTCAGGGCAGTCCGCACGGCCGTCGCATATGAACTGCCTCCGAACACAGTCCTTTCCTGTCTTGCATGGAAAAAAACCTTCAGGGCACGAGGTCTCAGAAGCGCCGACCAAGGCCGACTTGCCGATCCCTGCGCATCATGAAAAGAAAAAGAAAAAGGATTGAGAGAGTTTCATGTGGCTAAATCAACCCAGCCGAAGTTATACTTACTTTTATATTCATTCCATACAAACAATGCACAAAAAAGTGACAAGCTGGGGATAACACGCAGCAAAACTCTCGTTATGACTATCTTAACTAGTCCTTTGTTTATTGCAATGTTTTCCCATTGAGAACAAACATCAAATCGTTCAAGTTTTGATACTTCGTTGTTTTCACTTTTCCTGTAGAGAAGTGGCTTGTTAAATAATGCTTCAACCAGTTTCTCAAAGTATGGTGCATTAGTGCATATCCAACGCGTGCTCACGCGTGCATATCCCACGCGTGCTCACAACGCGTGCTCACAGCACCATAAGCGGCTCAGCGCTAATGGTGCTGGTCTGCTGCTCGGAATGACGCGGGTAGGTCCCGACCGCACCGGTCGCATTTCGATGGAGGAGAAATGCTAGAAGCCCGCTTACTGTGCGTTCTCTGTGCACATTAAAAGAACCCCAGTTGGTTCCCGAGCTATTCATTGCGGCGTCACCCATAATCTGAGTTGCTTCGAGACTTTAAAGACCTTAAAGCCAACCAGACCACATCGACTTAGTGCAACCAAAGGAAAATTTTGTGCCAGTTCATGAAATCGTGTTCCAAGAAATGGATTAAAATTATTACATTTCTTTTTTTTTTTGCAAGGTCAACTGCAATAAAAATTCTGTGTTGCAAGGGAATCTTTTGTGAAGTCGAAAATTCCTCGTCAACAAAGCGCCGAGTTCGCAACAGATCGCGAGTTTTCCGCACGTTCGTCGAAGACAGAAACAAAAAAACGTGAAAAGAAAGAAAGCGAAGAGAAATGAAGAACTTAGAGTGGATTAAATTAGAGAAATAAGATAGCTCAGGAGAAGGAATAATGGCATTTTTGGTGGTGCTTTTACATAGATAGAACGTTTGAAGCCTAACTGCGAGGTAATCTGGGTTAGCTTGGAGGGTAGCACATAATTAATATCTGCCTGGCTGGTTTTATTGACACTTATATTGTTCAAAGAATATAGGACACAAATACCAAAATAACGAGGAGGAACGCAGTCCACGAAACTAAAGAAAGTATCAAATAATTCATTCCTTCTTCTATGCGGTGTTATTTTAATTGACGTAGAGTCTCCGCAGCTGTGCGAATGCGAATGCGTATCGCATTCGCATTTGCCATGCGAATGCGATACGAAATAAGGTAGTTAAGATCACCCTCCCAAGAAACAGTACTGCTTTTGTAAGCGCCACCTGCAGAACCCAGGTAGGCTAGCACCGGCAAACGGAGAGCGGGGCAGAAAGAAGCACAATTATACAAAAAGTTATGACACCATTTTTACAACATTTGTTGCACCGAGAACTCGGAGCCTTAGTCACGAGGCAAGACATTTCGATAGAGCCGAGAAGCTCACGAACAAAACAGGCAGCACGTAGTGCCTCATGACTACTTCACCGCACGGTAGGGTAAGTGCATTACACCAGCTTTAATAAATGAATGGTGTAAGAGCAGAGGACGCTCGGATGCCCCAGACGACCATAATACAGCGGGCGAAAAAGCTGGCCTAGTGCGGCACGTGGGATTAATTGAACGGCGAGATAAGAATCAGAAGCATCCCAGAAACCTTCATGGCGCACCACAGTCGATAGTCGTGTCCACAGGACGAACAAAATTACAGTCCCGCTGAAGATATCCCCTAGAAAATTCATTCTCTGGCTCGGGCGGTCAACTATTTACTTGAACGTAGAACTGCGGGGAGTAAACGGCACCGTCTATGTGCCCTGTTATTGCACACCCGTAAATCACTTGAGATGGCTTATATAAGCTCCACGCCGAGAGACTAGAAAGAAGACTTTGTCCCCAGCCAAGTTTCAGCGTCATCGTCTGCGGCAGATTTTTCTTACGTCTTAGAGACACCTGTACAGTTCTTGAAGCTGGCGCCTTACAGCTAATTGGTGCATAAAAAAACAAGGAAAATCAGAAATTTAAGAGAAACTTACTGGTACTTCGGTGGGTTCTTTTTGTGCCTAGCCACTCACAAAAATTTTTTAAAGAAAAATGCACAGAATCGGTGTTCATACGGGGCTTTTCGAAAAATAGAAGGAACTAATTGGGCAGAACTAATTTTAGCATGTCACTCTTAGCTTTCGCCGTATAGCCAATGGTATGAAATCAATGTGTATGCCTGGCTTTAGCGAGTGCAAAAAGAAATAAACAGAACAAAAAGCCACCTTCCATGTGTTGTCAACGGATGGAATTTGAAATGGATGGCATGTTGAGAAGCGACCCCAAGGTTCCAGAATGAAAGGGTGATAATACTGTTACGTGGCGGCCAGCCGAAGAATGAGACGTGGTGAACCATGAGCAAGAGATGATTTAATGGCCGCTGGCCTAGCGCGGGCGCTCCGTCACGCGCCACTGCCAGCTTCGTCTTCGTCACACTACCCGGGGCCTCCGAGCGATGGTCCCGATCGGTGACGAACAGACGGCGAAATGGTGACGAAGACGAAGCTGGCAGTGGCGCGGGACGGAATGCCCGCGCTAGGCCAGCGGCCATTAAATCATCTCATAGCCATCGTTCACCACGCCTCATTCTTCGGCTGGCCGCCGCGTTACAATACATTTAAAATCGAAGCCCCAAAATAACCGCTTCTTCCCCATGGAGCAGGGCCAGCCTTAGATATTGAGGTAGGTGAGGGTTTCTACACGCACGCACGCACGCACGCACGCACGCTCGCACGCACGCACGCACGCACGCACGCACGCACGCACGCACGCACGCACGCACGCACGCACGCACGCTCGCACGCACGCACGCACGCACGCTCGCACGCTCGCACGCACGCACGCACACACGCACGCGCACACACACACACACACACGCGCACACACGCGCACGCACGCACGCACGGGCACGCACGGGCACGCACGGGCACGCACACGCACACACACACAGACACACGAAAGGAAACCTTACCACTTTTTGTCAATATTGTTCTCGTGGAAATTAGTACAATAAGAATAGGCGCTTCCCTAGGATGAAATACTCTAGTAATCGCTAACAAAGCTAAACCACCTAATCTTGAAAAAAAAAAGTATCTTCAGAACTGCATATTTGATTATTACACCACGCGTCCACTTTGTTGCTTGCCACAATAAAAACCTACACAATTATTGAAAATGTTATATTAACCAAAAGTATAGCGCTTTTTAGTCAAGCGCGCATTGAAGATCAAAACTTGGCCCTTGACCCTGCTTTCAAGAAGAAACCGAAAAAAAGCCTCGCATTGTTCAAACCGCATCGGCGAATCTACGTGGTCTTTTTCTCATGATGCCATCATTCACCGACCTTCCATTAGACATGACACAAACGAACACTCTTGGAGAGAAATTTCATTTTCCAGGGAAGTAAAAAAGTTACGAAAGTCCGTTCTTAATTTTATCAAAACTGCATGAATTGCCTCTCGCAAAAAGGGGTAGTGCGCATGAAGGATTCTATCTACAGCGCTGCACTCACTCCAGCCAGCTTCTCGATTTTCTTATAGCAAGACAGAAAATGAAATCCTTTCATGTCGCTCTTTCCACGCATATTTTGTCCGCTGGTGGTGATATGCACAAAGATGCAATATTTTTTGACCATTTTCTTATTGATTGCAGAAGTAATAAAAATACTTCTCTCTAGGACTTAAAGGCACACTAAGGACTGTTTCATATAATTCTTCATCCAAGTGGTTGGCGCATGAGAGCCTTAGTCGTTTTAGCGCCGTAAAACTGAATATAACAATTCTTCAAAGTGAATTTTTTTCGTATGCTTTTTTCCCTTCTGTTTTGTCGTTTTCGTCAGCAAAATACATATTTATAGCAGAGAGACTGACATAACCAAAGATTCTAGCGCCGAGACGTACAACACGCAAGACACAGGCAACGCAGGCGCTTATTAACAACTGTTTAATGCGGTGAAAGTGATCGACCTATATGCCCTTCCAAAATCTTTGCCCGTGCGCACGCGTACAAGCCAACAGGAAAATACAACCAAAAGGTCTTGTCATAGTAGAAATGTAAGAAATTTCTTCTCAGCCTCATAGGGATAAACAGATTTCTGACTTACGCAGTTTCACCCCGAATTTTTTACGTGAAAGACTTCCAAAGTTTCACGAGCTGCTTGTTGAAGCTGAAACTGCAATTTTTTTCCCGGTTCAACACTCGAACTTGTGACTTTTTGAGGATGATGCTGAGAGAATTGCGGACTCCATTATCACTGACTGGAACTGACTGGAAGTGAAAAGAAAAGTATTCACGTCGTTCCAGTTTCCTTTCGACAGCGACCAATACGAACGAAAATTCCGTGCAGAATTTTTGTAGCCTATAAGACCTTTGTCTTCCGTCGAAGTATCCTCTTTGGCCTTGCAACGCAATAAACAGTTGTCATAGGCATACATCGATTTGCACTCTGCCCTTTTAAGAACAGAGAGCCTTGGTCATGGCAGTGCTAAGGTATGGCTCGAAACAAGCTCCCAAGCGACTGCCCTGAATTATAAGCTTTTAGCGGTTTTTAACGAATCACACGCTCTGTGAGAATTTAATCTTAAGACCTGAGCTTTAGCTAACGGCTCTAGCAGAGGGCTAGCGGGTTTCGATATTCCCTCTCGGGAGAAACACATGCGCATTTTCTTGTCGGGAGAAACACATATGCATGCAGCCGTCGCAAACTTTCTGCCCTTTTTATCTTTCTCACTAACAGCACAGCGAGACAAAATATATCTGGCCTGAGCTTAAAGCAAAATATAGAAACCGAATCAACGCTTCAGGGAGCCGCAGCGGCATAAAAATCGGTGTCTGCCATAACACGTGTGGAGCTATCAGACGTCAAACCCGACATAAGGCATACCATACCAAGACTTAGGAGGGAATTTTCACCTTCCACCTTTTTCGGGCTTTTTTTTCCCCCTCTTGCTGAAGGTCTCGCGAATCGTCTCACTATTCCTTGACTGTCGTTGCCTCACCTATCCTACGGGTGCATTATTCTAGGCGCGGAAGAAGTACAAAGTTGCACAAGCGCATGTGAGTCTCTGCCACCGAGCCTAGCCTACATTGCTTTCAGGAATTCATTGTATGCTGCAGGTCACTAAGTACGAAAGTGTTGTACGAAAAGAGCCTCTGAAGAGGGGTATCGTGAACGGCGTTGACAGCAGTTCCTCCTTTGCAGCAGAATAGAGAAAGTACACCGCTGTTCCAACTTGAGTGTTATTTATACAAGTCAAACATTATTTATGGCATTCAAAGCTGTGCAGCGTTTGTTGAAAACAGTCATGCTGTTTCTACACCCTATTTGAATGATAAAGATATAATTGAACAAGAAGTCCGAGACAAAAAGTACATTAACCACATCTCGAAGACAGCTTTTTATCGCAAGTTAGCTCTAATCCTAAGAAACATGGAAGCGTCTTGAGGACCGTCCAAACCAGCGAGAACTAGGTGTAGTAGCTTCAACGTTACCTACTTGACGCCGTAAGTAGTCCTAAGTCTAATGACGACAGACACAAGGACACCGATTTCCGCAATGACTCACTCGCTTCATAGCACACGACGTCACATAGCGCATCCACAAATGCACTCATCGGCCCGGAGAATCATTACTATACCTAGGAGGCCCTTGTTTCTTACGTCTGATCCCAAATATCACCATATGCTTTCCTGAAGCGCGCTTAATCCTCGTAGCTGTCCTCGTAGTAATCCTCATAGCGGCTTGCGAATTAAGCCCTGCTGTCTCCGTCGGACCAATTCTCATTTGCCGTTTCAGAACTCTTCCGCTGTGTTACAGGGGAACAGAAGCCACGTAGCTTCTGTCTCATTGAGAATACACCGAGAACAAGCGGATTCTCAACAACCCGGGAGAGATTTGCTCGGCTTGATTCGCGTTTGTATCCTATAGGGTGCATATAGAACCCTCTCTTCTTACTCTCAGGCATGTCTAGAGGGACGTCAAGGCTCAAGGGTCTTGCTGGGTACCATACTCATTAAATGCGGAAGAACGAAAAGAACCGGATGAAACTGGGGCATCACCGGGTGGATTCGCTCGGAGAGGGACCGACCTGGCACCTTCAAGACCTTGCCTTCTGGAGGCACTGAGTGTAATTAGGGCTGCCCTGTTCCGCGCAAGAGCAACGTCGGCGGTCAGGATGGGTTCTGCTGGGACCCATTGTGCACGGATTGCGAATCCCAGGGAGTGTTGTGAGCATTGTGGGTGTGATGCAGTCCACGTTGCTTGTTTACATATGCGGGGCAGGGCTATAGAGGTCCAAACTGGGCACGTGAAGTACAGCTACAAGTGGCAAAGATTAAAAATTCTAAAAAGGACATGCCGCACGATCTGCGTCCAGTAAAAATGGTGTGCCACACATCCGCTGCGCACTGCTCTTCGATTACAAAGAGCTTGGTGCCTAGCAGGGACTTACGGCTTGGGCGAGCCAAGGCGGAATTCTGGAGAATTCGTGCTGGCCGGGCTCGGTGGGCTTCAAGTGGTGGCTACTGTAACCGGAGGTAGTACTACTCCTCTCCAAAATGAGCACTACTGCGGGCGTGGGTTAGCTTTGAAGGAGCGGTCATCAAACTGAGTAATCTCAGAGCAGGGAGAAACTACTGCCAACATACTACGCCGGTGATGAAAACCATGAAAGGGTACCGTTTCAATCAGAACAGGTGCCGAAGCATTCACAGTGGTTCGTGGAAAAGCAGGGCCCTTTAATAGTTGATGAAGTTTCGGGAGGGGGAAACTGGCTTGGGTCAGGGGACTCCAAATCGTGCCCCTGTTAGTGCTGTCTGTCTAGTGGACCCCAGCAAGCGTTCAGTGGAGATGAGAGTATGCTTCGAGGCGTAAGACCACACATTCGGCAAAGAGCGAAGGCTCGCTCTCTGCGGAGGACTGGAAAAGAGCTTGGCTCTGTCAGGACCATTCGCAACAATCTACGCTGTGCACAATCCGGACCCAATTCCCATAACATCTCATTATCAATCTCAATCTCTTTCCCTTCAACCCATCCTTTCCGGCTACTTCCCAGCGGAGATTAGGGAAGCCTCCCTCGGGTCCCTTGCCCGGCTGTGGTGTCGCTTCGGTGGCTCCTCCTTTCTGATTTATTCTTCGCTTTCAGTTCTGGCAAAGTACATTTTTCGTCAGTAGCTATTTCTTTATCATTATAATTCCCTGTCGAAAAAAACACAAAAACGGTAAACGTGTCGTCACAAGAGAAGTTTTGCAATATATTTGGCCTTATCTTACAGTAGCAGCAGAAATTTTTCCAGTAACAACAGTTTTCTGTCTATTTCGCTGCCCCTTGTCGTAATGACAGAACTGCAGAAAAATATATAAAAAAAATGGTACAGAACCGCAGAAGAGTACTACAATAGGGCAGAAAAAATCTTTTCTTGCAACGTTTTCCTCGCACTATTCACATAATTCTGCAGTTTTTCCGACTTAGCTCGGTTTGGATTAAGCCTGCTATTTCTTGTGGCGTGGCCTGAGGCAATCTTTTTTATATTTTTCTTGTGGCACCGTGATTTTCTCTAGTCTCATAATCAGCGCTTTCTAAACTGCAGTTTTTCCACAAATAGACGGTGTTTGACAGCGTCATTTATGACAAAAATTGCTTGTGTTTGTCGAGTAGCGTGCTTCAATGCGTTTTGTCTGTGTTGCTGCGGCGTCGTCGGGTGCCTATTTTGAGCCTCTCTCAGATGTGTGTTTATCGTGCGAAAATAAGGCAAGCGAGTGGCTTCCATGGATAACTTGGGCTCCGATATCTTCCGTTCTGTTGCCGAGACACGCTGTTTTTTCTCATGACAAGTGCTCATTGTAATAGCCAGTGAGGGTGAAACATTTCTTTGTCTCTTGTCGCATGCACTACAAATGAAGCGGGAAGTGACCACTGCAGCTGTCTTGTTCACGACGGAGAAATGAAGCACTGACCACAGGGAAAAGCATCAGAAGAAAAATCGCAGCTAGTATCTTGATCCTTCTTAATCCTCCCGTGTTTGGCCAAAGGCGTGCACCTGATCCGCTTCTATAATAAACAGCTAACTGACAAACTCTCCACCTGAAACGATAATCCCAGAGTGAAGGTAATACAACTACGGTATTACAGCACAATGGTGCTATGCGACAAGTTTCAAAAGTGTTTCAATTGTACACTGATGGTATTGTGTGCCGTGCCGTTACACCGAGTTTTCGGTCCCTTTTAATATGATAAAAAAATCCTTCTTTAGTACAATCGCACTTCGTAGCATTCAGTAGAGGCTGCCGCAGGACTTCTGAAGCTTTATAACTTGTCAGAATGCCAGGTTCGTAGACAACAATCGAAATGTCACAGAACGAACCTATGACCGCTGTCGTTGCTGAAAATAAATTAGAGGGCGCGGGTCAATTCTGCGGCATTAATACGGACGCAAGCGCTAATGGTGGCGTGTAGTCGTTAATGACACGAATACTCTTTAATCACGAGTCAGAGTTACCTAAGCACTTCTTGCAATCCTGCCCGTACGGAATTCTGGTAGGTTAATCCAAGATATCCAGTTTTCTGCGTAAGGGAACCCTCTAAACCAACAACCTCCGCTAGGCTCTCCCTCAGAAATATTTGGCTGCCCTCAGGCTACCATCGTTGGACGGAGCGCTGCCTCTCTGTAAATATTGGGTTTCCTTCACTCCAAGTGCGGGGGCGAGCATGTCCTAGATGTGACGACTTAGATGATTTCGTCCTGGTATGCTCTTTATTTTTCGGTTTTTATTGTAGCCGCCACGCGTTCCTAGCCTACCTGCTGCATTGTGCTAACAACCCCTTCCCGCGTCCACTTCAGTTGCGCCGCACCGTCGGCAAGCCCAATACGCTCCAGCACAGCATTGCACCAGCGTAAGAAGACTATGACAAGAAAGATAAATATTTAGCATCTACAAAACTGCCGACTCCAGGGCACGGCCACTCCTCTCTTATCTCCAACCTCCGGTAAATGCCAACTCGGACAACTGAAAGGAACTTCGGGCAAACCGTGGTCCTAATTCAGACCGTACGCGATGCAGAGTACACTTCTCACAGCCACGAATCCGCCCAATCATTTGTAGCTAATGAGGCAAGTTTTGTTTGCTTAGTGGCAATGATACATGAGTTTAGAGCCAGTAGCCATGAGCGTCGTCAATACGTGTCTTATTATTTTAGCGAACCTGGTAGCGTTGATCACCTGTTTTAGCCTCGGGGTAAGCGGCTGTAGTTCTTACGGCGAGAGCCGTAAGAACTACAGCCTGCGTCATCGCTGTAGCCCCACCCTGCGTCATGGTGCAGCTGAAGCTCATTGGGGTGTAGCTGTTTTTTCTTAGCCTGGCTTGGCACCAGAAAAAATCGACACCAAGGCAGGCCAAGCGAGAGAGCAGAGAAAGACGAAGAAGCGGGAGAGGTAAAGGAGACAAAATGGAGGGACACCATCGTAGAGAAAGAAACGAACCAAATCGAAAAAAAAAATTACTGGGTAAACAAAGGTACAGCTGGTTTAAAACTAGCTTCTCGCTTAATGTTTGAACTAGTCCGCAGTGAAGTTTATGTTTTTTTTTTGCTGTTTTCGTATTAGGGCTTTTTACTTCGTTGAGGGGATTCCGAAGAAAACGATAAACAGAATTTCGCAGAACTAGTCAGATGTCATTTACGAACTGAATCCACAAACAGCGGCCAATAGGATCGTACTAATGCATTATTTTGTTTGTCTGTTTTTTATTTTTTTTTTCGCTCTGTGGCTCAGTTTAATCAGCACTTGCCTGCGGAAGTGAAGAGCTTTCTTGTTCAGCGTCTTTCATAGACGACGTGCAGCTACGGGAAGGTAAACTGCATGCACCATATCATCGCTTCTTTTTTTTTTCCTTTTCTCTTCGTCACGTGTGTTCCTTTGTGTTCTGCCTTGGCTTTGATGTCTATTTTTTCTCTACGTCTTCTGTTTGTCTTCCTGGCTCGGCATATATTGCTTTCTTCTCACTGAATAAAACATATAGTAGGGAAGTTACCACATATGAAGACAAACTGCGCCCACTTCCGGAAGCCGGAAAGGCTAGTCTCGCCTAGCAGGCACGACCGTTCATTTCTCTAGGGGAGCTGGGAAGCAGCCCCTAGCGTAAGGACCACTTCAGCAATGACTCTGTCCACTCGGACTAAGCGTTCATGGCTGGCACCTTTGTTTGCCTGAGAGTCATTCTCGATCGCTCTCTGGGGAACCAGTGGGAAGGAAGCATTAAATCTAACCTCATTTCCGATCTCTGCTTCAACTGGCAGAATTACAAGCGTCTCTCCATTCTACAAGCCAAGAGTATTAACAAGCGATTCACACTGACTACTCCTTACGCAATTTCTTCGCAATCGAAGGCTGATATTTTAGTTTTTGTGCCAAATAGCTGCCGCGAAAGTGCTGAAGCCGCTTACTGAATGGTCGCACAACTTGGTAAAACTCGTAAAAGCGGCTTCTGACGCTGCTAGGCTCTTATCCTATCCTTATCACTTCTTGTAACCAGAACATTACAATTATTCGACACGGTAGCTATGAGACATATTCGAGATGTGCGTTGGTGTCTCTGTCAGATAAACAGGAGCTCTAATTTCGGTGCACCTTGTTAGAGCCACTGTGATCATAAAACTTTTCGCCAATTCTATGAGCAGTTTAAGAGATTATCCGCTCTTTGGGAACAAGGTATCGTTACCTGTTCTTGTACATATAGCTGCAGGACTGTCAGGAGTCAACGCGTGGATCAAACTTGCGTGCATTCATGCTACGCAGTAAAAAAGAAGGGAATCTTTCAGGTAGTATCAACGTTATACGCACCTGTTCTGCTACAAAAATAGTTTTTTCATGAATAAGTGTATCAGGAACCCCTGTCGTGTAAAGGTTCCTGCAGTTCGCGCGTAAAATCAGGCGCATACAGGGCATACAAAGATACGTGAGGCCTGCAAACTGGGGATTCTATTTGTTTTCACTCTGCGGCCTTCAATTAAATCCGAATTTGTAAGCGACAGTTTTTTTTTCCTTCTTGGTGCAGCGGTCGTAGCGGGAAGCATTTAGCATTGAACAAGAGTCGATTTTATACTGTTATTTTTTTTTTAATGTAGAACGCTTCACGATTTTGCCGAGTCTTCGGTGCACATTTAAGCTACGTCGTACGTACCTGACGATAAATTAATTATCAGTTATAATAATGTAACACATTATAAGCAGCCTGGGTACTGTGTGGAAGACGGGTGTAGGAAAAAGTGTCCCCGGAGAAAACGTCCAAAAAAGGTCCCTGGAAAAAAGGTCCCCTTAGGAATCACCGTCTAGGAAAAAATGTCCCCAATTGAAGAAAAAATTTCTTCCGGAACCCATTTGACAGTTAATTGCCCGCTTTATTAGACTCTTGTCTGGATTTGAGGATAGATGTAAGCATGAAGTATTTTGTAGTACTAGACCGCGCCATGGTCATGCAGTCCAAGTCATGCAAAGGAAAAGCACTTCTGCAGGTTACTTCGCAGAAGCGCCGAACGATCCAGAGACGCACTTACTCTCGACCACTTTCCTTTCACCGCCATCATTGTTCTTCATGGACGCCCCGTATCTGTTCGTTGTTTAGTCGCTGCTGTGCCGACATCTATAATCGTTGTAGCTTGCAATGTTACAGCTTGCCAAGAAGAACCGCAAGTTCAAGCTTTGATACCACGGTGAAGAAATGCAGCTGGAAGCAAAGAAATACACCAGACTAAAATGCATGGAAGCTAAATCTACAAAAGATGATGTAACATAAAATTAGTTATACGTGACGACTGTAGCAGGAAATGAGTTGCTGGGTGAAAACTAATACAATAAGGCATGGAGACTAAAACCATAAAAGATAATGTAAGCTAAAATCAGTAAAATATGACGAGTAAAAGGAAATTAGAGTCTGGGTGATGAAGACCTGAGTCAGGGAATAAAAATCTGAAGATATGAAAAGAAATGATCATGCAAGCCAACAAAAATGCAGCTAACGGATGAAGTAACGTGAGTAAACTGAAGTAAAAAATAAAAGAGCATAGAGTTATAACCTGATCGTTTGCCCAACATTTGGCAAAAAAATCTTCGATTTTGGTCGTCCCGGCAGCGTAGTTTGCACATACGTTCCGAAGAAGCTGCTGCATGGCCACGAGCGTGGTTCTGTTTCTTTTTTTTTTTGGCACCGCACTGAGTTTACACTGGGCTATCTTCACGGTCCCGGTGGCTTCTTCTGAACGCTAGGCGTCGATCGTCTTCCACACCGTTGGGAGGCTGTGACCCAGCATGCTCGGCAGCACCACCGGCAAACAACTTGTATCCGCCACATGCGAGCAGTACATGCATGCGGATCGCATGCATGCGAGTTGCATGCATGTACACAAGCAAGGCGGCCGGATGCTCAAATTGCGGCGGCTTACGATATTTTTGGTGTCACCCGTTTGGGGACATTTTTTCCTACTTCGCAAATCGGGACGTTTTTTCCGGGGATGTACGTTCCGGGCACATTTTTTCCGGGGACCTATCTTCCGGGGACATTTTTTCTGGGGACGTTTTTTCCGGCTCCCGTGGAAGACATATATGTATCTATCGCCACATCTCATGGACACATGGACATTTTCACGTTTTGGTGCCTGGCCCTTGGCCAGGCGAGCAAGGGACGCAGAAGTCCTTGAAGGAAGCCCTTGCCTGCGTGCAACAGCCCACTGATAGTTAGGCACTTATGGACTGTTCACTTGTCATATCTATATTTGGTAGGTCGGCGGGGGCTGCGCACACAAACGCACCAGCCAATGGAAAACGCGTTTTCGCAGTAGGGTTCTGCCCTCAGAACTTGAATTGAAGACATGTTCTTCGAGTCCACCCGTTTCGCAGAGATCAATAAACGCCTAAGAGGGAAGTAAAAACAGGGAATTTAATGCGCGCACGTAGGAAAACGGTTTTCTGCTCTTTTTTTCTTTAGGAATGGCACGTATATGTGCATTCAGTCCTTTGTACCCGTCATCGGCGCCCTCTTCTTTACCTTGTCCCCATTGTCAGTAAGCAATGCACCAAAAAGTAAACAAAAGAACAGGAGGAAGAACTGTCCCAATGCGAGCCGAGAAGCTCCAAGTGTCCTTCTGTATTCTCACGAATGGCCCAGATCTGCTTTACGTCATTTTTTGCTAGGGAGCCCCCGCCGTGATTGGACCAATCCCGAGCACCTCTCTGTTGCTAAGGGAGGCTATTGCTTTCCAGCAAACAAGTCGCACTTGTGCGACGTGAGATAGCGAGAGATAGAATAAAATATCGCCACCGAGCATCACAGATCTGCGCTGGGTGGAAAAGAGAAAAGTTGCAGTTGCTAGCGACAGGAAGGACTCAATTTAGTTAAACATCAGGGTCCTCTTCATCTGTTCACTCTTTCAAGTAGAAAATGTTGCCAGAATTCGCAGTCAGCTGAAAGCTACGTCACAGATTTACAGTGCCCAACTGCGTATTGTAGTGGCCAAAAAAAAATATTTATTTGCATTTGCAGTATGAGGAGCTTCTTCTGAGGAGTTTCTTTTTTGACGTCCACAAGCCATTGCTAGGCTAAAAGAATGCAACATTCTGCTGCTGTGTTCAATTCTGAAGGGATTTAAAAAGGATATTTGCGGCTGCAGTGTTCTCCTGTCATGGTTACAATTAGTTCCTTTCACTTTTGTGTCAGTGCTTGACAGCTAGGCAGCAAGCCTCATTCAGTGCCTATTTTTATCAAAGAACAAAAATAAAGAGATGAACCATTCTTTCGTACTTTTTTTTTTTTGCTTGGTAGTGCAAGCGACCTTGGTGTTAAACCGAATGGCGACAGAAAGGTCGAAGCTGGAGCAGTACGAGAGAAAGAAGCTGCGGGACAACGTGACAGACAGTGTGACAGTTATCGAAAAGCAGCCAGATTTCTCCTTAATGATTGGCTTTTACTCTGATTAATGTTTTTGCTGTACGCTGAGGCTTGACACACGACAGACGTTTCTGCAAGCTGAAGGTGGAGAGTGCTGGTGGGAAGGTGATGGGTTTCATTTCAGGAAAGCGGAGGCGATGTGGAAAGGTAGATTAAGGGTGGTGATGGCTGGGGGGAGGGTGATAGCCGCCTACCTTGAGGGGTAGCATGGGTAGGTGGTTAGTTTGTGGTGCTTCTGGTGGGTAGCTAGCTCGTCCAGTCTTTGAATTTGATTCCGCCGTCGCTTTTTGGTTAAGCTGTGTGTGGGCTTTTAGTGGGCGTCGACCCTATGGAAAGTGGAGGTAGGTGGGGCGGTAGTGGGTGCTGCTTCTGGAGGGAGGAGTTGGGAGGATGGGTGGTGAAGGGCGAAGTGGGCATGGGCGGGCTGGTGAGCTGGATAGACGGTCACCGTGAGTAAGTGAGACTCAGAAGGGTGAAGAGTTGGGCTTGCTGATGGCAGCTCCCTAGCTCGGTGGCTGTAGTGGTCTGGAGGCGGTTGGTGGGTGGTTCTTCTGTCATGAAGACTTCTACCAATCTTACTAGCGTTTTTGTAGGGACAGTAGCTATGCATTAGAGTAGGGTTTTAACAGGGTTACCCGATTAGACGTGCGACAGCATGTAGTTAGCCTGGTTCGCTCATGGTGTTGCTGCCCCGCCGCGGTGGCTCAGTGGTTACGGCGCTCGGCTGCTGACCCGAAAGACGCGGGTTCGATCCCGACCGCGGCGGCCGAATTTCGATGAGGCGAAATTCTAGAGACCCGTGTGCTGTGCGATGTCAGTGCGCTTTAAAGAACCCCAGGTGGTCGAAATTTCCGGAGCCCTTCACTACGGCGTCCCTCATAGCCTTAGTTGCCTCGGGACGTTAAACCCTAATAAACCAATAAACCAATCTTGATGTTGGTCTCGTGCAGCGGGCCGCGAAGTTGATCTGTTCGCGCCGGCGTGGGATCAAAATCCCATCGCGGCAATTCCTCGAGGTTGGCCAGAGTCACCCTCAAGATCAAGCTTTCAACAAAGTTTGGGGTTCCAACCGCGTTAAGTAGTGCTTTCGCAGGAAAAATCGTAACGTGGTGGTGACGGGTGGTCGGCATTTAAGAAGACAGCGAAAGGCTTCCAAAAGAAACACTTCGTTCGGCTGATTTGCACCCACAAAGAAATTAGCTGCTGAGAGGCGATGATAGCAATAAACGTGCTCGGATGTCGTGGAGGGCCAGATTCACCACCACTCTGTGCCTTGCTGACAATGAACTGACAGAGTTTCGACATAAAGCGCGCAATGCACACACGACAAGATCGAGCAGAGTGGAACCAACACGGACAGCCAGCTAAAAACAGTCAGATAAATCTCGTCGCATTTCCCGTTACAATGCGATAAAACAACTTTGTGTCTGTGAGCGTAAGCGAACAAACATTACGAAGCTTAAACTAAGTAACGGGCTTCCTTCCTTCTTCCTTTTTTTTTTTTTTTTTGCCAGGAGAAAAGTTACTGTCTCGTCACTTTCTTCCGTCCGTTCGACTGGCTTTCGTTGCGCTCTGAGGATAAAAAGCGACCGATTCTCAGAAGCTGTATTAAGGCAATGCCTCGAGCCCTGCCTTCCTGTCTCTGACCACGTTTTCATCTTTACCGAAGAGCTTTCGCATCCGCGAAGGAAGCCTCCTTTGCGGGAAGAAAGAAAGAACAAGAGGAGGTTCGGTGCGGCTTAGTGTGTGGACTCCAACGGTTCGTGGTTTGCGGATCGGATTATGTCGCATAATAAATATGCTGCCAGCGTATTTTCGCGCCTGCTCCTCAGGTCATTGGTTTTTTTTTTTTTTTTAACACGTCGCTTTTAAGTCTGTTATCAAACCCAGTGCGGCTACGAAGTGATGGCTGTAGGATTGAAAAAAATATATTTTTGCTTAGCTTAGCGAAGCATAATACTACAGCCGCCGCGGTGGCTCAGTGGCTATGGTGCTCGGCTACTGACCCGAAAGACGTGGGTTCGATCCCGGCCGCGGCGGCTGGAATTTCTTTGGAGGAGAAATTCTAGAGGCCCGTGTACTGTGCGATGTCAGTGCACGTTAAAGAACCCCAGGTGGTCGAAATTTCCGGAGCCCTCCACTACGGCGTCTCTCATAGCCTTAGTCGCTTTGGGACGTTAAACCCCATAAACCATAATACTACACATGGTAGTTCGAATTCAAAGAATTTCAATTCGCTCGGCTGCTTGAGCACGAGGTCGCGGGTTCGGCCACATTTAGAAGAAGAGGAAATGTAAAGAAGAAAGAAGCCCGTGTGCGGGTCTCTCGGTGCGCTGTAAAAAAACAATGTAATCACACATAATTCAGAGGCCTATACTACAGCATAGCTTGCATTTCACAAAAGAATGCTCTCAGTGAATGACTAATTGACGATATTAACTCTGATCAACCCAAATTTTTTCTACCGTTGTATTTCATGTCTAGCCGAGCCGCCGGCCATGAAAACTACCAAGAGCGGCAGGCGTTTCAGCTCACAAATATACCGAATTGGTTTCGCGATGGAACAAGTCATGTGCGTATAAGGACAGGACTGCATATGATGTGCTCGTTTCAGTGTTACAGAGTGTTTCTATGGGCTCAGTGGGCCTCCAGCTGGCTGATCGTCACTCATTGATGATTGATTGAGAATTTACTAAGTTCTTAATCGCATATATCTGCACGGCGCGCTGTCAGCCGATTATAATGAGTTGTGCGGGATTTTCGACCACTTGCACTTTGGCCACTCGGAACTGAAAGGCCACAAAGTGTGTAATAAGACAGCGCAGTTTCACATAATATACGTTGAGTCAGCATAACTCCTTGCGTGCTGATGTCTAGGAACATCGGGGTGTCGTTGAAAACCCCCAAAGCAAGGGGAACCGGTGAAATCTGTAGGGCTTTGGTCATTGCTTCGGTGATAAGTGCATCATTTCCTTTTATGTCAGAAACGTGTTTCTCGTCCTGCCCGCTAAGAACACTTCCAACATGAGAACGTAAGGATCCTCAGGAGCAATTATCAGATCTAAAAAGAAAGCAGAGCTGCTTGTGGACTCTGTCATTATGAAGTTAAGCTTCGACAGCGCGTCGGCTTCAACAATGTTAATGCTGTAGCAGTCTTTGCCTGTGCAAGGTAGCCAACCGGAATACCTCTTTGGTTAATATCCCTGCCTCCCCCCCCCCCCCCTCTCTGCATTTATCTATCTGTAGCAGTATTTCAGCAGGTGACAACGCCTGATTTCGTCACTTAGGCTATTTACGAATCAGCAATAGAGACAAGAGGAGTTGGGTCGGTGCTTTTTCCCGGAGAGGGGACGATGCCTTGAACATGTCCAGTCACTTCGATGTTAGGTTATTTATTTTCTGGAACTTTTACAGGCTGCACAAACACGCTCACCTGGGCTCTTTCCACCTTCCACTGAAATTTAGTAGCATATCGAGCTTTCACTAATAAAGTCTCCACTTAAATGCTCACGTAAAAGCAATGTGTAGTGCTTGGCAATAAGCATTACGGCGTTTCAGAAAGAAGTATTAGCATCGACGCTAAGGTGCAGTCTTTGTCGAAAGTTTAGAGCCCAGGGAGTTTGCTTATAAGCCTTGCAGTGGGCCTCCTGAAGTATTTTTGGGAGTCCTAACCACTGGAGGAAGCACGACTCGGAAATCTTACCTTCAGGAAATTCGGAGCGCTGGAGATGCATTAGGAACCACGCAGTGTGGCTCAGAAGCAAACCATCTGGCCTCCAAACTTTTGACAAAAACTGTGCATGCCAATCCAGGCAACCTCCCCCCCCCCCCCCCCCCGCCTTAAAAAAAAAAGAAAGAAAAATCCCCGCCACTTTTCTGCACGACGCGCTCACTAAAGGCCAGGTTTAATAAGCGATGGATAAATCCGCAAGGACAATACCTGAAATAAAATTTGCGTAACTAGAATTTGACTACTGAACGCAGAACTTAGGATGTAATTTCACTGCTCGCGACGGTTTTGTTTCTGTTGTCTTGGCTGAGTGGGATGTCAAATGTCACGCGTCATCATTGGTCGCGACCGACTGTTTTCGCATAGCTTAGAACCGTTTGAGTATTTACGAAGCAGCAGACCAGGTACAGTGGTTTAACAAATATCTTTGATCAGATCTTGTTTACGATACACGAGGGCTAAAAACAATATCTGCCCGGTAAACTTTGCGTTGCGTTAAACGGCATTTGCCAAAAGAAAGAGGTAACTTTTCTAGGAGCTTGCATGCTCAGGCCCTCTGCGGCCGCTGCGGAGCTCTTTCACCCGAAATTGAGCCCGGGAAATATAGCTCATTGGCACGATATCACACCGTCTTGTTTTCTAGTTTTCTCTGAAGACTTTCTTTTCGTCGGCCATCGCTGGGAAGAACTTCAAGTTCAGGATGAAAAAAAAATGTTATTTAAGAACTCGTTTAAAGGGTTATTAGATTAGGCAAGCTGCATCAGTTTCCAAAGATGCTAGAAAGTGCCAGGTGAATTATTGCTGAGCTCTAGAAGATAACTCCTCCCTCACCTTCTAGTGCCTGCCCATCAGCGTATACGAACCGAAGGTTCTACGGAAATAATAAAAGCAACTTGCGCTGTTAAAAATACAGCATTCCACCAGAAGAAAAGGCGCAAGTTCTAAAGCTATGATTCCAGCGCACGCTTCAAAGATAAAGAAAGAAAAAAAAACATTGATAATGAGCAAAGTGTGCTCTTTCTGCGCGCAGGAATCGTCGATAATGTACAGACGTAAAACTATTTTGCTCTTACAAGAACAATCTATTTAAGAGTGTTTACTCTTTCAAGACGGAGCGCCGTACATTGCTTAACTGCACGGGCTCTGCTTCAAGCACCTCACCAACCACAGATGCCATACGTCTTCCAAGCCCGGGAAGCTAAAAATCCTCAAGTGCAACTTTGATGGGATACAGGGCGACCGCATTAAAGTAATAGAACTCAGTGTTGCTATACTGGCTGAAATTGGCTCCTATTGCAAGGCCCAAGATAGAGTGCTGTTTACTTTCGTTCTCCCCAAATCGACCGTGCTTTCTTCGCCAAAAGACTAAAAGCACCCTGTGTGTAAACAGCCGAGCCTGACGAAGAGCCCAGCACACTTCCCACATCGAGATAAAAAAGAAAAGAAAGGTACCGCCGGCGGTCACGCGTTCGCCCCATGGTATTTCGTGCAGTCGTATCTTTGCAGACCTGGTCATTGTTTTTTTTTTGCACGAATAAACGTGCAGCACGTTTCTTTCAGGATCGCAGCAGTTGGCGCCTTCAGATTTCATTTCATTTCATTTCATTTATTTTACCCTCAGGGCTTTCGCATTACAGAGGGGGTGGGACAGTGAAGAAAACAATACATAGATCAAAAAACAGGGCTATATATACGAACAATATTGAAAGATCCTAGAGACATAGGACGAGTAGCGTTGAGCGTTCGCTGATTGCGTTCATTTCTTTCCCTCGTGTGTCTTGTTGCTCCTGTCTTTGATCGAGGGGACACGTGCCTACACGGACAAAAACATTCGGTACCTTATCTGTGTTTGAAACAAAAGGTTTTCAACCTTTCCTGAAATTGTACAAACAGAAATCACACTTCCTCGATGGCGGATTTTTTTCTCTTTCCCGCTGCTTTTGGAAGCAAAATATATTCATTGATGGAGCTGTCTTTTTGGAACTTTTTCTATAAAATTAAGAATCGTGCGCTGAAGTTTCAGGTTAGTTGTGGTAAAGACTCTTGGATTACAGTTTGAGGAAGTGTTCGCTACTGTCATTCTGTCCCTTAATTGCAATCGGTGTAGCAAAGTTTTCACATCTAGGCAAGCAATTTGAGCTTCGCGAACATTCTATGTTCACCGTCGTCTTCTGTAATGTTTACCAATAATTTTTCGTGCACCAAAAGCGCTAATAGATGCGCGGGAACGGACATGCGGCAGTTGCTCCTGAAGGGAACTTTAACATGCCGGTGCCGAAAGTGTACTTACATTCACGGAACGCCACGAAGAGCAGGAGAAGTTGAAGATGATGCATTCAAAAGGTCCTGCACCTGGTCCTTGACGTTTCCTGAGCCCGTCTCCAACCAGCAAGGATACCTACCCGGGGAAGAAAAAAACGAAACGTTTGTTCATTACGCACAAATACTTGCAACTAACAGCGCTGCATACTACTAAACTTGCATTTTCTAATGAGTACCAGAGGTCCTTTTGTCTTGAACGAATAAGTGAGGACAGCCAATGACAGCAATAGAAAGGCTTTTTCTTCTCATTAACAACAAATGAGACGTACGTACCACTGCGTTCATCGTAATCTGTACACCACGAGCTGTTGAATTGTTTTATTGAATAAAATTTCTGCAGCAGCGTCTTATATATTTAGTTCCAAACACACTAAATTCAGTAAGTAGAAAAGACCGACAACGATGTGTTGTTATCGCCTCTTTTCATTGTTCTCTTACACACGCGTTCGAATTACGCTGTTTTCTTGTTCCGTTCAGCAGGAATTTTGAGACCTCTGCTTTTGAAAAATAAGCGTTACGACTGACGAGTCCAGGCAACATTTTCTTGAACTGATCATAGCTGCAGGTCTAGTGTGGGACCTTAGAGACAGTAAGCAGTCGAGGTAGCGAGTACAAGGTCACAGAAGGCGCAGTTGATAATTTAATAACCAAGGCTACATCGTCACCGTCCACTAAAGCCTGAGTTCCATATCATGCTGATAGAAATACACGGACACATGAACGTTCATTAAATACTGTACTTTCATTAAGTACATAAAACAAATAACGAAAGATGGAGAAAATAAGCTCGTTCAGCGGACAAAGAACAGGTCTGATAAATAGAAGTATAACGATCAACAGTGTCGTATGTTTGTTGTATTAACTTTTCGAAAAGTGCAAAGTGAGATTCATCGCCCTCCTTGTGAAAAGCGTAAGCTAGACTAATTCAACAACTACAACTTGTCGATATTAATCTCTGAATGCCTCTTGAATCGTGTGTGCAATAAGCCCAGGTATTAAAAAAAAACAGACTTAAAATAACCTGTGCTTGGTGGAGACTGATGATGTCTTGCAGGCAGCAGCTGACGACAATAATAAGGCAGGAAATATTTGACATTAGTAGGTGTCTGATATTATTCTTTCGCATTTTAATTAATACAAAGACGCATTAAAAACGATAAATCCATAACCATGCGTGTGCACCCAATGTACATAAACAGAAGTCGTTTACGCACGTAACTTACACGACTATGCTGGAACAGTGTCAGAGGGTAGTGGCTACCGTCAATCCTTTAATAAAGAATAATCAGGTCAGTGCAGTTGGTATGAATATCTACGCTGTATAATTAATGGCGGACTTGTTTTCAGACCATCTCCTTCTGAAGAATACTCGTAGCACGCTCGTGTTTTGAGATACCCACCCCTTAACTTCCATCTCGATTTTTTTTTCATCTCGAAGTTTGTAATTATAGTTTTTTGTAATTATAGTTATTAAGCTTTGACGATCGAAATGCAACTCCTCCCTGTCGTGAGGTACCTGTAGCATGAAATAGAATTTTGTTCCGTTTTTGTCATGTTACTACTATTATTGTTGTTTGGCAGTATAGATCAGTGCTTTTTTTTTCTCATTTCTGCTGGACTATGAAGAAACATGATTCTTCCTGCGTACGCACGTTAAAGATTATTACCCAATATTGTAAAAGACAAATTTTTGCGCATACCATACGAATTTACCATGATCTCCTCTGCTCAGCATCTTTATGTGACGCTGCATCAGCCAGAGGTGCTAAATGTGATATGGTAAAGCGCATTCGAAAGGCGTTCACAAGTAGTAAATATAAAGTGCGTTAAAATGGGATTACATTAATCGAACAACCACTATAATAGGTATAATGTTTCTTAAAGGGAGGCGGGGTGGGGGAGGAAACAACCATATGCCACCGGTGGGATCCGAAGCCACTTGAAGCGAAATTCGGATGTCCTGGGTTCGGTTCTCACCTGGAGCGATGGTTGTTTTTCTTCTTCTTTCTTATCAATTATGTTTAACCTCCAGTTAATTAACACCACAAATGGAGAAAAGTCCTCTATGCTCCTTGGTATTGCTGTTGGCTTCCGTCATGTTTGTCGTAACGAGTGTCTCTTTCCATTCCTTTCTCTGCCCATTAACTGGTTCCTATAGATACAGCGCGCTAATCGTAGCCATCATAAAAGAGTACACGCTGCCTTTAAATAAAGTCATCAATGCAAGGGTCACTTCCCGGCTAGAGATGTGAAGGCCTGAAAAAAACACTGCAGTTTTGGAAAAAAAACACCGTTTTTTTTTCGTTTTTTTCAGACGAGGAAAAATGGAAAGAAACATCGAGAATTTCACAATGCAATTTCAATGTTTTATGATTGCTTGATTTTGGTTAAGGTTTTTGTTTTTGCTTTGAAAACCATTGCAGCGTGCATCGTTGAACGAATGGAGAGCAGTCGTCATCGCTGTTGCCAGGTAGTGCTTTTAAATTGTTCGTGCTGCGAGTATGCGCCTTGAAGGCCAGGTCAAATATAAGATCCAGGCTTGACTTAGAAACATACTAGTACTTGAACTCACTGCTAAAGTAGAACAAAATGGCTTCAAGTTCTACAGCGCTACACACATGGTATAAATAACATAGGCTGCTGTGCACGTAAGCGGTTTTAGCCAAATACAAGCCTAGCTTCTTGATTTCCAACGCAGCAGAGTACAGGGCATCCGCAGGAATTTGGTCCAGGACAGGGGTCTTCAGCGAAGCACGTGGCCCCATTACCTGGTAGCAAGACCTTTGCACCAACCAGCCGCTAACTTGTCTGGCTTGCCAACTGCTGCAGATACCACCATCATCCGCCAGCTGCGAACGAAACTGGTCCCGTTTCGGAAACGTCCATACAAGGATTCGCAACAGGCTTTCAGGGGAACGCGTTCAAAAGCTTGTGTATGTGCAGTCGAACCTAGCTGTGGACGCAGCCTCAATACATGCTGCTGCGCGTAGTGCCGCATCCAGCTACAGTGACTTTTAGTCTGATATGGAGTGACTTAGAGGTCAGTTTTCATGTTCACTTCCTTGGTGCAATAGAACAAGAAGTTCGTTCCACAAATATGATATTTATATCTCCATATTCGCCTGAAGTGCAAATCATTATTTATCTTCTCGGTGCAATAGAACAAGAAGTTCGTTTCACAATATGAAATCTATAACTGCAGATTCGACTGAACTTCGGAGCACTATTATTGATCGTTGTGCTGTTGCAAATAAATCTGTTCTTGTCACGTTTTGCAAAATTTCCAATTTTTCATGAAAAAGCCCTTAAAAAAACGTTTTTTTTCGTTTCATTCAAAATTTCTTGAAATTTTACATCTCTATTCCTGGCACAGGTTTCTCATGCTCTGTTGTAATTCCGATTTCAATTTCACTCCATCGCGTTTGAGCTGCACAATATTAAATCTGGTTTGGTTTGGTTTAGGGGGTTTAACGTCTCAAAGCGACTGAGGCTATGAGGGACGCCGTAGTGGAGGGCTCCGGAAATTTCGACCACCTGGGGTTCTTTAACGTGCACTGACATCGCACAGTACACGGGCCTCTAGAATTTCACCTCCAAAGAAATTCTAGCCGCTGCGGCCGGGATCGAACCCGCGTCTTTCGGGTCAGCAGCCGAGCACCATAACCACTGAGCCACCGCGGCGGCAATATTAAATCTGGTATTCATCACGTGTTGTCTATGGCATGAGCAGCAACTCCTTTATTTATTTTTTTTAGCAACAGCTGAAAAATTCGAAGATCCAAGAAAAGGTTTTCGAAGTTTCGCTTATAAAATCTCAGCATAACATACCACTTAGGAGAAGTTTGTTCACAGTGCCTAATTGTTATTCACAGGTCATTTTGTTATTGTTTTCAATGCAATTGCATTCAAAGCCTCATGTAGAAAAAAAAATCGTCGTCGGCCAAATAATTCCCATGAGTGGAAGGGACGTGAAAGCAATGGATGTGACAACTATATGTTTCAATGTATCTTTAGTGCATCCGTGAAGTTGCCTCTAGACCCCTTCGGGGAAACACCTAACTGCCAGTTAGATTACCCGAAGAGATGCCTAGTTCTTTACAGACAGACGTGTAAGTGTCCAGCAACGCAACCCTCAAACAATGACACAAAACTTAGAGGCATCAATAGCTTCGAATGCTTTGCAATGCCAACCCATAATGTAATTAGGCGTCCCTGTGAATTTTTTACCATTTTTTTTTTACCGGTGCTCGTTTCTCGACATTAATGAAGACCTCTTTACGGCAGTGCATGAGTAGTACATAAAGAAGTAATTGACTTGCACGTAGCTTTCGACTCTCTCACTACCTTAGCGTTAGATTCTTCGCCTTCGGATCAGATGCTATAAACTTAACTTTATTCTGCCAAAAACTAGGTCTCACCGAATCCCAGCTGATTTCCCCTGCCTTAGCTGTAGGCCCTCCTTTTCTTAATTTCATTATAAATTCATACACCCGGCTGACATTCTTACGAGCGTTTCCAGCTGCTTTTTCAGGCACCCTTTGATTAAAGAGCAAGGAGGTGAAGTCCACATTTTGAACTGAAGCTCGGCGTATCTACATATCTCCCAAGCAATCCATTATTTAAATGTCACACACTCCACTAACTGGCATCGCTTCCAAATTAGGAGAGATAAAAATTGGTAAACTTTCCTTCGCAGGAAACACCTCTTTTAACAGCGCCGCTAAGTTTGCAATATTTGTTTTGTCATGTTCTCTTTCCTCGCTGCAATTATGGAGCCCTAAAACTTCACCATCCGCGCGAGAAGCGATGAAAAGATTTTAAATACGCGCAACAGTTTCAAAGCAGTTTAGGATCTGTGCTTTCTGTTTTTTACCTCTAAATTATACCGTCCCCTTTATATTGAGCTGAGCCGAAAGAGGCTTTGATTTTCCTGGAAGACCACCCAATGCGTTCCCTGCTGTCGCCATCTCCGCTTCAGTTCTCCTGACACCTCGAGCTCTGCCGACAATAAGTTTAAAGCCGGTTCCTTTGTTCCCCATCCGCGCCAGCGCTTGTGCTGTCGTCCCAGCCACGTGACAATAACAAGCAGCCTTAAAATGCAATGCAATAACTCTCTTGAGGAAGATCCTATTAATTTAGATAAGAGGTGAATATTTAAATATTGAGCACTTAACTTAATTTCCTAGTGAATTCACAGCGATAAATTCATTTAACGGGCACGTCTGGCAGCCCAATCTTGTTTTTTAATCCAGTTTCAGGAGTGCATTAGAAAAAGGTCATCTGCGGACAATGTTTCCAAGCATTCAAGTTATATGGCGGAACTGCCGATATAGCAAAATGTAATTGAGCCTAAAAACTTCCTGCTTCTCGTATGACTGATAACTTCTCGCATCACTAGGTTATCAGTCAAGAGATTATGTCTTAAAATTTTTTTCTTTGCGACCACAACATATTGCCTGGCATCTAATGGTGCATTTTCTAACTTGACGAATGGTCATTGGGTTGCATATGCCTATTTTTTCATGTGTGGAAAGAATATAATGAAAAAATTCTGCTTAAATTGCCTTTCAAAACGTTTTGAAGAAGGTATACGTTGTGCAAAATAAAATACTGTGAATAAAACGGTCTATGATAGAAGCACCCATGCCCGTTATTACTGCGACTTTTGCTGAAGAGCTGGCTCCGTGCAAAACTGTGTGTCGACGCTTATCGACGTGATAGGCCAGGTGAATACGACATAAGGCAAGAAAACAATGTCAGGTGCCACGTGTTTTGGCCACGTCTTTATTTTCGGATAAATTGAAGGTCATTGGTAATATCAAGATTAAAATTTGTGGCCTTTCGGAACCTATACTTCTTTCGTGTCCACTAAGGATGAGAGAACTTTGGCCCCCCAGTGAACAAGGAACCAACGGGTTTCAAAACATCAGAAACTTCAACCTTCATGTGGTAAATGACCTTTAAATTCTTGATTGTCAAGCCTGACCGCACGAACTTTCGTCACACCCGCAGCTGTGCTTTGTCTCCGATGTTTCGCTGCAGTTATTTTTTTAGTAAGAGGTATTTTTTTTTCTAGCCCTTTTGGATCTCGGGTGGAGGGAAAAGGGACGATGCACGGTTTAATTGGGATAGCTACTCATTCGTTATTTGAGACGTCTTCACTTTCTTAACACTACATCGTTCTCTTGGCATTGCAGCTGGCTTCAAACATCCTATCTGATGTTGCTTCTGCAGTCACCCTAACGTTTTCATTTCGTCGTGTTTCTTTGTTGACTCATATGAGCAGGAGGGTCTTTTTGAAAAAACTCTTTGCCTTTGAAACCTTTCACTACTTTATTTTTGTGCTCGCCTCTCTGCCTGCTTTATTGAATCCCCCGAGTCCAGAATCTTTTATTGCTTTCAGCTTCCATCACCGTTCTGGCCTGGATTCCATCTTTCGGAGTTCTTTCCTATTGAGGCGGAGCTTCAATTCCGCTGCTGTTTTCGGTTGTCCGTTGTTTCTTTTTCGTTCGCTTTAGTCATGTTTCTTTTTTGATTGCCTGTCATCTTTTCAGTTTCGTTCACTGCTGTTGTATTGGGACACGACTCCAGATGACAGAGGGGGACACTAGAACCTATCCCCCCCCCCCTACCTCCGTATTTCTTCCGTATTAAAGTGTCAGTTCCAAGCTAGAATGTGTCCTTCCGTATACTCCTCTGTGCGTGCCACTTTGAGCCATTCAGGATGCCTCGAATGCCTGCTGTGTACGTTCATAGAACAAGCATGGCCTTGGCCCATGTGAACGACTCGTCAGTACAGGTCGGTGTGACTGTTTTTTTCTTTCACTCGAAACTGTGGACAAGCTCTCTGGCAAATATATAGTCATCAAACAAACCAGAACATAACTTCGAACAAAGCGGAAGGGAATGAACACATCTGCGGCACGAGCGATTGTTCTCAAAAGTCTTCGCCTCTGATGCACATTCACTATAGATGCTGCTATGGCGAGCTGAAGTTGCCGGCACAATTTTCGCTGCAGTAGAGTGAGAGAGGCCGCAGTGAAACTTTCTCCAGGATTTCGAGCGCTTCGTTTATTTCCAACAAGTGACTCGTAGAATAAAGCTATGCATTAAGAAACTGCGGTAGTCGGTGCACCTACACCAACAGGGCTTAATCAAAATTCCGCAAGTGCGCTTTCTCCCATAACTGTGTTGCCAAAGACAAGATGGCCGGCTTCTCTATAACGATAATAATAATAATAATAACAAAAATCTGCGAAGGCTACAGGACCGGCGCTAAGGATGTGGATGGAATTTAAGGAACGCATTTTGGAAGAATCAAACTAACAACTCGTCCCTCTTGCTTTGTTTCAGCTGGAAACGCGAGACTAGCCATCCTGTCTTGAGCAACAAAGTTATACGAGAAAGCGCACTTGCGAAATTTTGAATATCCTCTTTTCTAGGGATGCTTGGTTTATGGTTTGGTTTATGGGAGTTTAACTCAGGCAACGATAGACGTCGTAGTGGAGGGCTCCGGAAATTTCGACCACCTGGAGTTGTTCTTTAACGGGCACTGACATCGCACTGTACACGGGCCTCTAGAATTTAGCCTCCATATTGTAGGGATGCGCTTAGTCGGGGTGCAAGTGCGAATAGGGTTAAAGAATCCTTGCATAGATCGGAGGTCACTTTATGGCGATTCAAACGTTTGTTGTGGAATCTGCGCTAATGCTGTAGCAAATAGACTAGAAAAAGTTTTAGAGCCGAGTAACTCGTATTTGTTTGTCGTTTCATATGTGGCCCTGCTTTATACCCACATACTGTATATCATTGTACGTTTTAACATCCATTTACGGTACAAAGCCTTAGCCGGTTGTGAACTATAAAAACCAACGCCACACGAGATAGAAACGCTTTAGCCGCTTTGTAAGCATATACGGGCGCCGTAGTTATAAACCGATGTCAACAGAGTCCGCGTTCGGAATGGACGCTACGTCATCATGGAAGTAAACAAACCACCACTGCTGCACATCGCTCCTCGAAAATGAAACTAGGCCCTAGCAGCTGTACAAATGTTTGTCTTCCCGCAGATTTACGACCATGCATCGACCAACAAGGCTCAAAATCCCGAACACTAATCCCTGCCTCCTGAATATGGAGCGGTTCATCATACGAATATAGAGAACGCGAAACACGTTGTGGGGAGGGGGTGGGGGGGCACAGAAAATAATTGGGGTTTGTAGCAGCCTCGCCATTAGTGGGCGCAATCTGACGCAATCTGAATGCTGGGCAGGCATTCATCAGCCTAAGGGGTATGCGGACCGGGGTGTGGTGGTGGCGAAAATTTGAACATGGATGTTGGATGATTCACCTGCACCTTGAAGTGGGCACCTACAGCGGGGCCACACTTCTGGTTTGGAAGTACTTATGAATTCTTCGTCACGAGCCACAGTGAGACGTCTAGCCTGTATCTTGGCTTTCTACAGTGAGAGCAGCTCCTCGCACGTTTAATTGCCAAAGTACGGGTCGCCTCATCTGGTTTATTCACCCTAGCACGAGATGGCGCCGCAAAACTTCTTTTCTTAAAGTCCCTTGATTATTTGAAACCAGTTCCAATCCTCGAATCAGCTGCGACCGGGTGACATTCTCGCACACTCCTCGCCATTTACGTGACCCTCCCACGAAGAATGGTTTACCTCCCGATTTTCTGGAAGGTGACTGGTTCTCACCGCTGCGTTGAACGATGTGATATCTATGCTCTGCGCTAGCGTACTGCTGTACTGTTGCGCACTTTAACGGCAAGCGGCCTAAAAATAACCACGCAGTTTCTGAGATCGTACACAAGTGCGATTACATGCGCGAGAAGTGATGCTTCACAACATTAAAAATAGAGATTTGTTCCTATGAATTACACTACGTCGTTTCAACACACGAGGACGGCCAATGCAACGCTCAGCTGTGAAGTGGCCCTGATAAGCCACTTACTTGACAGTCAATTTTTGTTGTGTGGTGATGTAAGAAAAATTGCGAATTCAGGAGGCTGCTCCCAGCACTCATTGAATTGTGTGACTTAGTGAACTATGGCAAGTACTGGTGAATTTTTGTTACCTAATATACCCAAGTCATTATCAAATGCTTTAAATACGTCAGAGGGAAGCGCTGAAATTTTCTCTTACGTAAAAATTTGCGAGGTGCCATAATTTCCAAAGCCATCTGATGAATATGAGAAATAAGCGTCTCATAAATACTTCAAAGCTTCTCAAAATTAATGCGTCAGTATGCATTCCATCATGTAGCCTTCACTGCGCCATCGCAGTTAATTTAGTTAAGAATTACGAAACACAACGGATGTTAAAATTCAATAGCAAACAGCATTTCGTGTATACCTAATTCCTGTTAACCCTAAGTACGCTCCGCTCAGGCTTTTCGGTCGGTCGGTCGGTCGGTCGGTCGGTCGGTCGGTCGGTCGGTCGGTCGGTCGGTCGGTCGGTCGGTCGGTCGGTCGGTCGGTCGGTCGGTCGGTCGGTCGGTCGGTCGGTCGGTCGGTCGGTCGGTCGGTCGGTCGGTCGGTCGGTCGGTCGGTCGGTCGGTCGGTCGGTCGGTCGGTCGGTCGGTCGGTCGGTCGGTCGGTCGGTCGGTCGGTCGGTCGGTCGGTCGGTCGGTCGGTCGGTCGGTCGGTCGGTCGGTCGGTCGGTCGGTCGGTCGGTCGGTCGGTCGGTCGGTCGGTCGGTCGGTCGGTCGGTCGGTCGGTCGGTCGGTCGGTCGGTCGGTCGGTCGGTCGGTCGGTCGGTCGGTCGGTCGGTCGGTCGGTCGGTCGGTCGGTCGGTCGGTCGGTCGGTCGGTCGGTCGGTCGGTCGGTCGGTCGGTCGGTCGGTCGGTCGGTCGGTCGGTCGGTCGGTCGGTCGGTCGGTCGGTCGGTCGGTCGGTCGGTCGGTCGGTCGGTCGGTCGGTCGGTCGGTCGGTCGGTCGGTCGGTCGGTCGGTCGGTCGGTCGGTCGGTCGGTCGGTCGGTCGGTCGGTCGGTCGGTCGGTCGGTCGGTCGGTCGGTCGGTCGGTCGGTCGGTCGGTCGGTCGGTCGGTCGGTCGGTCGGTCGGTCGGTCGGTCGGTCGGTCGGTCGGTCGGTCGGTCGGTCGGTCGGTCGGTCGGTCGGTCGGTCGGTCGGTCGGTCGGTCGGTCGGTCGGTCGGTCGGTCGGTCGGTCGGTCGGTCGGTCGGTCGGTCGGTCGGTCGGTCGGTCGGTCGGTCGGTCGGTCGGTCGGTCGGTCGGTCGGTCGGTCGGTCGGTCGGTCGGTCGGTCGGTCGGTCGGTCGGTCGGTCGGTCGGTCGGTCGGTCGGTCGGTCGGTCGGTCGGTCGGTCGGTCGGTCGGTCGGTCGGTCGGTCGGTCGGTCGGTCGGTCGGTCGGTCGGTCGGTCGGTCGGTCGGTCGGTCGGTCGGTCGGTCGGTCGGTCGGTCGGTCGGTCGGTCGGTCGGTCGGTCGGTCGGTCGGTCGGTCGGTCGGTCGGTCGGTCGGTCGGTCGGTCGGTCGGTCGGTCGGTCGGTCGGTCGGTCGGTCGGTCGGTCGGTCGGTCGGTCGGTCGGTCGGTCGGTCGGTCGGTCGGTCGGTCGGTCGGTCGGTCGGTCGGTCGGTCGGTCGGTCGGTCGGTCGGTCGGTCGGTCGGTCGGTCGGTCGGTCGGTCGGTCGGTCGGTCGGTCGGTCGGTCGGTCGGTCGGTCGGTCGGTCGGTCGGTCGGTCGGTCGGTCGGTCGGTCGGTCGGTCGGTCGGTCGGTCGGTCGGTCGGTCGGTCGGTCGGTCGGTCGGTCGGTCGGTCGGTCGGTCGGTCGGTCGGTCGGTCGGTCGGTCGGTCGGTCGGTCGGTCGGTCGGTCGGTCGGTCGGTCGGTCGGTCGGTCGGTCGGTCGGTCGGTCGGTCGGTCGGTCGGTCGGTCGGTCGGTCGGTCGGTCGGTCGGTCGGTCGGTCGGTCGGTCGGTCGGTCGGTCGGTCGGTCGGTCGGTCGGTCGGTCGGTCGGTCGGTTTATTCTGCATTGCAAAGACACTTTACAGGTTCAGGCCTGCCCAAGCCTCATTGGGCTAGTGTGGCAGCGCCTGGCAGGTAGCGGCAAGTTGCGTGCGGCGCTTACAAACTAAAGAGAGAGAGAGAGAGACTCTTTAATGAAATGCAGAGAATTTAGCCGGCGTTTAAAAATCGCTGGCATGCTACTCTGCGTAAGAAGGGGAACTCGGGAGATAAAGACAGAAGGAGAGCAGCTGGGAAGAGGTAAAAGAAAAAAACGAAGATAAAATGCGGCCATTAAATGGGTACTAAGGATGCAATGGCGAGTATTGATGTAACCTATGGAATGATGGAGCGCATAGTCCGACAAATGGGCTGACAAAGTTCACTGCATGAAGAATGCATGAAGGTAACGTGCAAGTGAATGTAGAGCTTATCGAGAAGTCCAATGTCTTTTAAATATGTAAAAAGAAAATTCATTGCAAGTCTCTGTTGCCTGAAGCAGGCTAAGGGACCTAAGACTTTGTCCAATGTCAGGGGCACTGGGCAGAGCTTCTGCATGCAATATTCATAGTACGCACGCTCGTAAGCATACGCAGGGCACACAAGTAGGATATGTTCCACAGTTTCTATCGAGGCAAAATTGTCACAATGTGGACTGTTCACTTGTCCAAAACGATATCGCAGGCCGTTTGTATATGCAACATTCAGACGAAGTCGGTGATAAAGTGTTTCCAGTTGTCGAGGAATTCTGGGTGAGAGTCTTGATCTAAGATGTGGGTCGAATGAGTGAAGAAATTGGTACTGATGTGTCGGCAAACTCCAAAGCCGATACGTTTCTTCGTAAGCAAAACTTTTAGCCATTTGGGACGCATCAGATTTCATGAAAAAAGTTCGAATGTATCTCCGATGTTGATGGCCCTTACGGGCCGCTTCATCTGCTTTTTCATTAGCCAGAATACCACAGTGAGCAGGTACCCACTGAAATGTTATGCAGTGGCCTGCGGCAATAGCTAAATGATGTATATACCCAATGTCCAGGGAAACTGGCTGGTGATTCGTTTTCTTCAGCAGGTCGGCCAGGATCCGCAGAGATGCTTTTGAATCGGTGAAGATAACCCAACGGCCGGCGGTTCGGCGCAGGATGTAAGAAACAGTTTCCTTAATGCCGTGAAGCTCAGCTGTCGTAGAGGATGTCCTCTGCTGCAGCCGGTAAGAAAGGGCATGGTCTGTTGAGGGCACATAAAGGCCACAAGAAGAGGTTTCTTTAGTAGTTGAACCATCGGTGAAGATATGGGTGTGCTGCGTATATTCTTCGATTAAGTAGGCGAGAGTAGCTTGCAGAAGCGCTGCCTGTGGCATGCGGCTCTTTGAATTCACACCTGGAACAGACTTCTTCACCTTTAGAGGAGAGAGTGTCCATGGAGGAAAGGCCAGAGGTAGTAGTTTCAGTGGCTGATTAATAGTAGGGAGGGGCAGGAGCTGCACTGCCTGGCCAAAGCTAGAGTTGCTGTGAGTTAGGTGGACACGGTGTAGGAAGTGCTTCTTCCCTGCCAGGACATGGCGGAGATGGGTACGCATAGTTTCCTGGGCGGCAATCACCTCTAGTGGGAAACATCCTGCCTCCGCTACTGTTCCTGATGCAGAGGAACCCTTTGGGAGGCCAGGGCATATTCGCAGGCAGTTGTTCCGTGCGGCAACGAGAGTCTTATTGCTTGATGTAGATAATCTTTGAAGCACTGGTAGACAGTAGCGCAAGGTACCTTCAACGTAGGCTTTTTCAAGCAGAAGCACTGATCGGCAGTTGCTACCCCACCTTGTTCCCGCCATGAACCTGAACACTTGCGATGATGCAGTAATCCTCTGGCGAAGTCATTTGATCTGAGGTGACCATGACAGATTGTAGTCGATTACAACGCCCAGGAATCGCTGAGATCGTACATATGGCAGCGATCGTCCGCCTAGGAGCAGCGGATATCGGGTCATCGTTTTTCTCGTAAACGCCATTACAACACTCTTTTCTGGCGATAGACGAAGACCTCTGGAAGCCAGGTACATCGAAACGTGCAATAGCGCTCTCTGAAGACGTTGCTGGGTAATATAGCGCGAACGTGATGCGGTCCAGATGCAGATATCATCAGCATAAATTGTTATGCGGACCCCTCGCGGAAGGTTTCTTGATATGTGAATAAGGACAATAATGAACAAGAGAGGGCTGAGCACCGCTCCCTGTGGTACGCCCCTCTCCACTGCGTGAAAGCGTGTTGGACCGTCTGGAGTGGTCATAAAAATTTGCTGTTCTTTTAAATAATGCCCAATTCACTTGTATAGCCTTCCTCCAAGGCCAAGACTGCCAAAGGCTGCGAGAATTGCATGGTGAAAGACAGAGTCAAAGGCGGCCTTGATGTCTAAGAAAACAGCTGTCGGGATGTACCCAGGATGAAGGTACTCCTCAAGTGATGAGACGAGGGCGATGATATTGTCAGTCGCAGACCTGTTTTGACGGAACCCGTTCATTTCTTGGGGGAACTCATTTCGGTTTTCTAGGAACCAAATTATTCGTTTGCAGATCATGCGCTCCATGAGCTTACCTACGCAGCTCAGTAGGGCAATGGGCCGGAATGATGCGTAGCTTGCTGGCTGCTTACAGGGCTTCATAACGGGCACAATTTTTGGAATAACATAAAGCAACAGAAAAGTTGGACAGCAGCAAAACGCTGAACACATCCCATCTTAATATTCGCTTCTGTCATTATCTTTGTCCTGGTGCGAAAAGAAGGCAGAAGTCGAATGAAAATACGCCTTTTTGCTGTTTTATTGCAGTCTCCAAAAGCGTTGCTTTAAACGGAAGTATTGTTCATTTACCATAGCTTAATTAGTCGCAAGCGGCGTGATTTGTCCTCCTCTTTGACTAATTACTTCAAAGCATTCTACCTTATCTGTCGCTAATATATCGCACGTTTTTCTTGTAAGTATTGTTTTAAAAGCTGTTGAACATCTCGGTACTACAAAGCAGGCGTTTGGAAGAAAAAGACACGGTTAAACGTACCCGGCAACAGCTAATTGGCGTTCTCAGAGCGATTTCCCCTGGCACTGAGGTAATCACTGCTCTCAATGGATTTCGTTTTCTTCAGATACTTTTTTTCTTTTCTCTGCCGGCCTTATTAGTGAAAACAGAGCACAACTTTATATGGTGCACCGGAATTTTTTGCACGACCAAGAAGTTCCGGGTTGATAGCACGAGGCGATAATCATTAGAAAGAACTCGATTGTCTCTGAAATACTTTACCAGGAACAATGGATTCTACCAGGAATTTCCGCGAAGGATGTAAGAAGCCATTAAATGCAGGAATTTGATTAAGGCACCCGACAGCACCAACTATATATCAAGAGAGCTGACTTATTTCGCACATTTAAGACGTGCCACAAGAAGGACCGCGAAATCAATACGATTTCTCATTTTTTTAAAAACTGCCAGAATCTGCTTTTCAATTTTTTCCCGGGATAGGTTATAGTAATGAGTTTTTTGAATTCACCTCTACAAAATGACCTTCATCAACATAATCAAGTACAAAAAAACATCTTTAGCAGTAAGTATATGCACTGAACATTTATACCTTGATGCTAAAATATACTTTTTTGTGTCGTGTTCCAAACACCCTGATGTTGCTTATCAGTGGCCCTACTCCAAATTGCTTTTTAGAGCAGGTGTCGTGCGTTGTTGTGCGTAACAGCCGAAAACCTCACTTTATTTAACGGAAGAGGGAATCTGATATGAACCTGCGGAGTAGCGTTCAGGACCGTTCAGGAACTCTTTAAGCGCTGAGGTGTTCTATGGAGATAATTTCAAACTAAATTTGAAGGTGACTGTTCACTTTTTCCTTGTACGAAAGAATGGCGTAAAATTATGTCACTCTCGTGATGTATCAACGTCGCTTGTGTTGTATGTAGTAGTGCTTAAGCGGTGTAGTTCACAAATATGCATGCCGGGTGAGACGGAACGGAAAGCCTAATAGCACACAAAACATATCGTCTTAAAGATCACTTATATAGTTGAGTACTTTTTGTGATGCCGTGCTCGTCGTGATTAAATCTGGTGCTGTCGCAGGCGAATAAAATATTTCACGAGACGTCCAATTTCATATAAGCTACTTCCGCCCAGAATATTACTTGAAACGGTCGTAACAACTGGCTCAAAGGGCCTTCTGCATACAATCGTGCTCAGCAGGGCGGAACTGCCATATGCGCAACCAATGAAGACCTTCGAATGATTTGTTCCATGTTCTTCTCGACTGACCCGTTGGGTACATCGCCGGCAGGGGTGTATGTATGTGTGTGTGTGTGTGTGTGTGTGTGTGTGTGTGTGTGTGTGTGTGTGTGTGTGTGTGTGTGTGTGTGTGTGTGTGTGTGTGTGTGTGTGTGTGTGTGTGTGTGTGTGTGTGTGTGTGTGTGTGTGTGTGTACCGTATTTTCCGGTGTATAAGACGCACCCTTGTATAAGACGCACCCCCCGTGTATGAAGGCAGCCATTGAAAATTTATCATATAAGACGCGCCCGTGTATAAGACGCATCCCAATTTACCCAGTTAGGCTAGTGAGGCTTAATTAAACATGCTTGTGCAACCATTGCAAAATGCACCTTACCTGTGAGAAGTTCTTAAGCACCGCAAAGCGATCGAAAAAGGCAACACTCACTCCATACCCACCCATGTTTTAGCAAAAAAAGAAAAAAAACGAAGGAACTCTCCTTATGTCCATAAGAACATTTTATATTAACTTAAAACCTTCGAAGTCTTGATCTTAAGATGTGCTATCAAAAAGCACGCCCATTTCTGGAGGCGACCCAGCTGAAACATTTTCTTCGCACTACGTACGTACTACGTACACGGAGCAAACAAAGTTGCAAAGGGTGACTGAAAGAAACGCCGGCTTGTCTTGACAATGGCGAGAAACGCGATTGTCACCATCTTTTGGCATTTCACATTTCTTTTGCTTGAGGCCTGGGAAACGGTCGCGGGTTTATGATTCCGGAAGTCGTCATTCCCACCGTTTAATAATAAAGTTGCTCTCGGTGGTCCCCGTATTGAAGTATTAACCGTGTTAAAACCGCGTTATTGGTAGTGATGTTTTTTCGGTGAAGAAAGCTTGAACATGGATTTGAGTAATTTCTGAACTCACAAAAAAAACAGAAAAAGTTGCATATGAGACGCACCCTTGTATAGGATGCACCAGCAAGATTTTTGAAAAAAAGCCGCGTCTTAATGTATGTATGTATGTATGTATGTATGTATGTATGTATGTATCTATGTATGTATGTATGTATGTATGTATGTATGTATGTATGTATGTATGTATGTATGTATGTATGTATGTATGCATGCATGCATGCATGCATGCATGTATGTATGTATGTATGTATGTATGTATGTATGTATGTATGTATGTATGTATGTATGTATGTATGTATGTATGTATGTATGTATGTATGTATGTATGTATGTATGTATGTATGTATGTATGTATGTATGTATGTATGTATGTATGTATGTATGTATGTATGTATGTATGTATGTATGTATGTATGTATGTATGTATGTATGTATGTATGTATGTATGTATGTATGTATGTATGTATGTATGTATGTATGTATGTATGTACATGGTCTGTTCTGAAAGTAGTAGGACTGGTTTTTTTTCCTGGGCGAACGGGCGGACGAGAGGTGGTCTGCGCGTGCAGGATCGTTGAAGGGGGATATTGGGAATGCTGTGGAAAATCGGCAGTCGGCTCTCGGCCGTTAAAAAGAGTAGGTCGCTTGTACTGTGAACCCCTGTCGAAACGTCTCGTCACGCAGAATCGTCGAGCGTTTACTGCATCAGCGATACGCGATCAAATTTTGAGTAAATCTTGGTAAAACGGGCAAAGAGACTCACAACATGATTAAGGAGGCCTACGGTGACGCTTCCATGGGTAGATCAGGTGTTTTTGATAGGCACAAGCTTTTCCGAGAAGGTAAGGAAAGAGTGGAGGAAGACGACCGCTTCAGACGCCCTTCGACCAGCAAGACCAACGAAAATGTGTAGCGAGGGAAACATTTACTTAACAGTGATCTATCAGAATGATTGCTGATGACTTGAGCATTCCTCAAACCCAAGTTTTTGGGATCGTGACAGAAAACTTACCCATGAGTAAAGCGTGCGCGAAGTTGGTGCCGGGAGTGTTGTCAGAGGAGGAAAAGGCCAACCGGTAGGATCTTCTTCGTCATCTGAATGAGGACCCCGATTTTTTGTCCCGCACAAGGCGGCAACGCTGTATCAGCCCCCCTACAGCCTCGACTTGGCCCTGCCAGACTTTTTTCTATTCCCGAGAATAAAATCGACGCTCGAGGGGAAACATCACGGATCGGTAGAGGTGGTTCAACAGGCCGTGACGAGGGAGCTAAACAGCATTCCGATTCAGGCGTTCCTAGAGGCGTACGAAAATTGTAAAACTCATTAGCAGCAGTGAGTAGGTGCGGAAGGGTGCTACCTTGAAAAATTGTAATCGTTTGTACTATTCTCTTGAATAAATTTTGTTTAAAAAAATGAGTCCTACTACTTTCGGAACAGACCATGTATGTATGTATGTATGTATGTATGTATGTATGTATGTATGTATGTATGTATGTATGTATGTATGTACGTACGCACGTACGTACGTACGTATGTATGTATGTATGTATGTATGTATGTATGTATGTATGTATGTATGTATGTATGTATGTATGTATGTATGTATGTATGTATGTATGTATGTATGTATGTATGTATGTATGTATGTATGTATGTATGTATGTATGTATGTATGTATGTACGTACGTACGTACGTACGTATGTATGTATGTATGTATGTATGTATGTATGTACGTATGTATGTACGTATGTATGTATGCATGTATGCATGTATGCATGTATGCATGTATGCATGTATGTACGTATGTATGTATGTATGTATATATGTATGTATGTATGTATGTATGTATGTATGTATGTATGTATGTATGTATGTATGTATGTATGTATGTGTAGATGGTGCGTGCGTGCGCAATGCGAGTCCGACGGTTAAAACACTTACCAAAAAAGTCCCCACCATCCTACGCTTCCGCAAGCATAAAATTTACCGAAACACAAGTAGTACACAGCTAAAATTCAACTTTCTACGTTTATTGAAACAAACTGCTCTCAGCGCACCGCTCTTTTTCTTGTTGGGACGAATTTGAACAAACTGGCGGACACACGAACGAAAGTCGAAACGACTGACCGATCGGGGGAGGGGATGAACGGGACTCCGAACGAATGTACGAATGAATGAATTGATACGTGTAAATGCGATGAGCTGCTTGTAGCGAGAGTCTTCGTGCGTCTCTTCAGCCGTAAAGTGTTGCTGCTTCTGCGAGAGAAGTCCATCAACTCGCCGCCATCATCATCCGCCTAACTACGCCCACTGCAGGACAGTCCTCCTCATATCTCTCCAATGAATTATCGCCTCTGCCAGCCGCGGCAACCTTATCCCCGCAAGCATCTCAATCTCATCCACCCACCTAATCTTCTGCCTTCCCCTGATAGAACTGCCTTCTCTTAGAATTCCCCCATTACCTTTAACGACCATCGGTTATCTTGCCGTCGCATTACGTTCCCTGCCCAAGCCGATTTCTTCTTGCTTTTAGCTAGTATGTCATTAACTTGAGTTCTTTCCCTGAACCTCTCTGCTCTCTTCCAACCTCTTAACGTTACACCTCTCATTTTCCTGTCCATAGCCGGCTGCTTTGTACTTAAATTAGGTTAAACCCCTTTCGTTACCTTCCATTTTCTGCCTTATATGTGAGTGCCTGTAAGATACAGCCGTTATATACATTTCCCTTCAGAAAGGTTGGCAAACTGTCATTCAAGATCCGATATTGAGTAACTGCACCATATTTATTCTTTTGACTTTTTCATTCTCGTAGACACTATATGCCCGAAATAAACGTATTCCCTTACCACTTCCTTCGTCTCGCTACCAATCTTAAACATCCGTTGCCTTTCGAGACTGCTGAAAATTACTTTTTCTACGCAATAAATTTTATACCAACGGTTTGGATTTACCTCTATGAGTCTTTGATCTTGTTTTGTTCATGAATTGATGATGAACTAACACTCCAACAAAGCACTGCCATGCGATAGTGCCCAACATCCGGTTTAATAATAATAAAAACCTTGGCCGGGTGAGGGTATAAAGGGAAGATGAACCAGCTTTTTAGAAATCTCCGAAATTCTAGGATGGTAAGTAAATCATTCCAATGCTTTTCTATTTTTCTCTAGCATGTCAGATGGTGACGTAACAGGAATTAAAGTTTAGGCTTCTCTTCTCAATGTCGGAGAAATGCGGAGAAGCTCTGTGATGACGTCACGGATGGTGACATTTCAAATTTCCGGTGCCGGCGCCAAGTCCCTGCTGTGCGTTGTCGGATGCCAGCAAACAACATCCCGCGTGCTCTAGCTACTATAGCTCTGATTTTTTTCACTCCGCGACCAAGCGTTTCTGCCTTGGAAAGAAACGACTCCCGTAGAGGATGCCACTGTGAGCCGCGAACCCGGATCTGCGCACTGCGGGGAAGCATGAAACCCGTCGTGGGATTATTTGGTTCTCACTCATCATTAATCCTAGCACAAAAAGACTTCACAAGCTCTATGTGGAAGTTACACGCACTCGGCCCCTTTAAGATGATAGAATTCTAAAGGCCCCACACTCACCCCCTATAACGAACCATCTCGTGAACCTCTAGATGAAATTCCGATGAGGAGGCGAGCAGTTTCTTTGGATTTATGTTACTTTACTTTGCAGCCTGTGCGTTGTATTCAGAGGTTCGGAACTTCGGATTTCATTCCGCGGGCGAATATTCAATAATTCAACCGAGTCATTTCTTCTGCTGCCATCGATCTTGTGCCATAGTCACTGTCAAGATATCGTACAGCCTTTGCATCAGCAGTGCTCTTCAATCTTCAATCTGTTCTAGAGAGGCGTTGAGCTTTATGAGACAGCGCTACTCGACAATGAGTCGCAATGTCTTGCGTTCTTTTCCTGGCATTCATTAAACCGTGATTTTGGTTTCAAGCGGGATTTTTGCCTTTGTTCTGCAGTGACGAAAATGCCTATTTGAAGACACTGCCGAGCTGCGAATGTTTTTTCTTGACGTTCAATGAGATAAGTTGCATTTAACTTAGTTCTAAGCACGATTTCTACTTATTTTGTTATTACCGACTTAATAATGCAAACTTTGCGTGGATGGCGACTATCTGAGCAGCATGTAGTCTTTCCGTCAATATTTGTTATCAGTTTTCTCTTTGCCCTGATGTATATAAGGAGTTTTCGCAGACATATGGCATAGATCACTTAACAGAAAGCGAGTGCTACGTAAGGAACAAAAAGCGCAGGCAGTTGCGGGAAGGCTACATGAAAAGAGGTGTCAATAAAATAAACTTTTGAATCCTGGTAGAATGTCGGCTTAAATAAAGGGCCCTTGTTGCCTTGAATAATTATGGGCATAACGGGTGTTCTGTCAGTATATTAGTAATCCATTTTAGCTGCTCATTCTTTCTTACGAAGCACAGATGCATTAAAGAAAAAAGAGCCATCGTTATTACGCCTTTGAAAACTATTATTTGAATGGAGGAAAAAAAAGCAGGTATTTTAACGACCATGTCGTCCCTGGCAAGTCTGTTCATCGACAGAAAACATTTCATCTTTCAGTACGCCTTCTGAGTGCGCTGGCTTATATACAAAGTTAAAGTTACCTCCCCAGGGAAAAAATTCCGACTGGCAAATACGTAGTCATGTCTATCAGGAGAAGAAGAAAAAAGCTGGGTGTGGTCAAATAAGAATTTTGTGTCCCGTATTTTTTAATTCTCTAATGCGCCAAATGTCACGAACTACTCGGAATTCAGCACTGAAGGTCGCAAATTCCACTCTATCATACAGTATAATGATGCGCAAACAGATAACTTTGTTCAGCGTACTTTATTTATGAAAGTTACTGCTACTGCATCCATTCGATTTTGTATTTTGACAGCGATGGCCGTGACCTCTTTTTCCTGAGAATGGCGCATGCGGTAAGGGTGAACTGTGCCCTCATATGTTATTCAGAAGCTTGTGGGGATACCGTGGCCGCGGCTGGCAAAGGACAGGGTTCACTAGAGATACATGGGAGTGGTCTTTGTCCTGAACTGGGTGCAGTCACGCTGATGATGGCGATGATGCATTCAGTGACATGGCTAAACCGCCCATAAAAAGTGACTACTGACAGCTATGGGTATTTCTTTTTTTTTTACGCAATCGATTCGACCAGTTTAGGTCTCTTAGTTATGGTATGGCTAAACCGCCCATAAAAAGTGACTACCGACAGCTGTGGGTATTTTTTTATTTTTTTTAGGCAATAGATCCGATCAGTTTAGGTCTCTTAGGATGGCATGCGACAAAAATGCCCTCCCCCCCCCCCCCCCCCCCCCCTTCAGAACAAAGCGGCATCTTCAATTGTTGGCACATCTTTTCCATTCAAGTGCACTTATTTATTTGAAAATATGCCATTCCAATGACCACTTGTATATATTATAACGTTAAGCACTTGATTTACAAATTCCTCTATCATAAAGCTTCCGAGTAAAAATCATGCAAAGGAGATTTAAGGAAGCGCATGCGGAATACGACACCTAGATCAGTATTCACATGCACCATCAATTTTCATCAAGTATTCTGACAAACAAGAACGAATGGTTTCAGGAAGCAATAGACATTACTTACAGAGACTATCGCACTATGTGTTGCGGATCTTTCGACCCCTGGGTCTGTGTTCAGGCTTTTTTTTTTTGTAAGGGAGGGGGGGGGGGGGGGGGCGGAGTGAAATAGACTGAATGAGATATATGGACCAGCACAGCCGCACGGCAAAGCTTATACATATATGTCGAAAAAATAAAAGCTAGATTTATGCTCCTGCACTGACACTTGTGTTTGCGGAAGGATCGCATGATTTTGTATACAGCTTACTATGCTACGCAGGAAGTTGATCTTTCGACATTGGTCTGTGCACTTTAGTGCATATGGTTCCTTGCGCACATAATCAAATGCGTGTGCCCGCACGTGCCCAAACATATGCGCAAATATCCCCGAGTATACTTTCGAGGTGTCTGTTCCGCTCCATTACGCCATGAATTTATTCGTTGCCGTAAGCAGCGTTTTTTATACTGTATGAAGAGAGACGAGTTACGCTCAAGCATAAAAATCATGTGTGTTTAGCGCAGTTTTTCTGCGTACGCTCTAAACACGAATACGTCGAAAATGGAGTAAAAAAGAGAGTAAGGTGTTCAGTAGCGCAGTCCCTATTATAAAATAGAGGTAGCCAGAGGACAGCCTGGTCCATTTTCGCTCCTTTCTGGTTTGAGTGTACGGCTTTCTACAGTCCATTCACTCACTCGTGTTTCTCTGAGTCTGCAGTATGCCGGCGACAACTGAGCACTTTCAAAAGACCAGGAAAGTGTACCTCGACGTCTTCTTTAATATGTCACCCTAATTGCTCCTGGCAGCAATGAGAAAACTAATGTAATGCTCCAGCCTATCACTGACATGCAAGATAAAAAAAAACCTCCAAACTTCAGACTGAAGCTATTTCTCAGACGACAACGCTAATCGAAGGCAAGACACACTCTAGTGCAATTAAGTGGCAGCACAAAAGAGAGGACACAAACAAACAAACAAACAAACAAGCAAACAAATGAACGAACAAAGTAATAAACAAATAAACAAAACGAACTAGTTCTCGCACCAGATCGATGCTGGCCAATCCGTGTTATAAACGAGATGGTTGCTCTTAAAGCTTCTTCCATTAAGGTTCCGTTTTCGTGCACGTTCGTGCTTTAGGCACCTGACAAAAGCTTCGTCTCTTTATATCACTCCCGTACAATCTAGATTGTCTTCGAAACGACTGATGTCTGCTGCGCTAATGGAACGTTTTTACGTTTTCTTTCTCATCGGAACCATTTGGTGGCAGTGCTCCCTTGGTGGTTGCGAGCGATCTCGTTAGCTAAACAGAGGGGTTCTCCATCTTCATTTTTTTGTGTTGCCTCACTGTGCCCTTAGTCAGCACCGCTATATACGGCCGTTGTTTGACTGCCTCTTTGCCAAGGCAAAAGCCACACAACAAAAAAAAAAACAAAAAGACCAGGCTCTGGAAATTTTGTGGCGTGGGCGCTTGCCTAGCGAAAATTGTTTCGTATGAGTGTGCTATTGCTTTCCATTGCACCACATCTGGATTTTCGGTATTAATAACTGCCCTAGAGAAGTCTAGAGAACACGGACAGGCGGAAAAATGTTCAATTAAAGAAGCTAAACAACAAATGAAAATTCAGCTAATGAGATCAAGATTTCAAGCATTCGGATCACGACGCCTGGTGACCGATGCTGCTCTCGAGGTATGCAGCTATAATCATTTAACTTTTTTTGTTTCGTGGCAAATGCTAGGGTTTACGCCATCCAGGAAAGATGTAGAATCTCCCGCTTTCAATACCTTATCCTTTCCTTTGTATCCTTCAGGCGTGTCGCATAAGCATACCGTTAATTTGCATTTTAAAGAAGCGTCACCTGCATCCTGCCTGGGTTGGCAGGTAAAACGTGGAAAATAAGGACGAAAGAGTGAGGGAAAGTGGGAGACGAAAGAAAGAGAGAGAATGGGAAGCGGAAGGTGTCCTAGTGGCTCGTGTTTCCGCTTTGGCAGCGGGAAGTCATTGGTGAGAGAGAGAGAGAGAGAGACTCTTTAATGAAATACAGAGAATTTAGCCGGCGTTTAAAAATCGCTGGCATGCTACTTTGCGTAGGGAGGGGAATTTGGGAGATAAAGACAGAAGGAGAGCAGAGTGGAAGAGGTAAAAAAAAAACGAAGATAAAATGCGGCCATGAAATGGGTACTAAGGATGCAATGGCGAGTATTGATGTAACCTATGGAGTGATGGAGTGCATAGTCCGTCAAATGGGCTGCCGAAGTTCACTGCATGAAGAATGCATGAAGGTAACGTGCAAGTGAATTTAAAGCTTATAGAGATGTCCAATATCTTTTAAATATGTAAATAGAAAGTTCATTGCAAGTCTCTGTTGCCTAAGGCAGGCTAAGGACCTAAAACTTTGTCCATTGTTAGGGGCACTGGGCAGAGCTTCTGCATGCACTGTTCATAGTACGCACGCTCGTTAGCATACACAGGGCACTCAAGCAAGATATGTTCCACAGTTTCTATCGAGGCTTAGTTGTCACAATGCGGACTGTTAACTTGTCCAAAACGGTATCGCAAGCCGTTTGTATATGCAGCATTCAGACGAAGTCGATGATAAAGTGTTTCCAGATGTCGAGGAATTCTGGGTGAGAGTCTTGATCTAAGATGTGGGTCGATTGAGTGAAGAAATTGTTACTGATGTGTCGGCAAACTCCAAAGCCGATACGTTTGTTCGGAAGCAATACTTTTAGCCATTTGGGACGCATCGTCGGACAAGGATGCGCACAAGCGTCCCTACCCGGCTCCCTTCCCCTTTCTCTGTTGCTCCACCGCACCTAATTACGCTTAAACATTCGCGTTACACGAACTCGCACCCATCCTCTGACAATTTTTTTTAATCTTTGCTCGCGGAGCATACTTATGCAATTTCTGGGAGAGCTGGCCGCTCCTCCCTGCTGCCCTAAGCCCAGCAGTATTGCCGCTTACAGTGGCTGATGCCGCACTCGTGTTTGGAAACCACCACCCCGTGCCGAGTTGCAGCCCTAAACCACAGACTAAAAGCAGCGACCCGAACCCAGTTCTCGAAATAAAGTTTTCGCTCTCGTCAAAGAGCAGGTGGCTTGCTTGGGCAAACTGTTCTGCGCCTCTCTCGTCCCTTGGCTCATAACTATTCAGAGCTCTGTGGAATAAGCACCAAGTTTTGCTGTGCGTGTTGTAGTGTGCTTAGGGCTACGTTGCATTCATTTTTATTAGAGCGGACCTCCTTCTGAGCGGACCTCAGTTCTGGCATGCGTGAGAGCTCGTAGTTTTCACGCATGTGTTGAGCCAGCCTTCGCCGGGATGAGCAAGGTTCCGTTCCACGCCCCAGGGGAGCCGTGAGGTGCTAAGCGGGCCGGCGTGCATAACGAGGCAGAACGCAGCGGAACATTTCCTCTGGGCATAAGCACGCTTTTATTGGCTTTGGTGGTTCCCAGTATATACCTGCTTTACTCAGCTGTACTTTACTGCTTTACTCACTAGAAATATGCGCAGTAACATTAGCAGTTCGAATGCTTGTTATTGTGTATTAGCTAATAAGTAATTAAAGTTTTTGAACAGTTTGCGATGCGGCCCAAGAGTTAATATCTATCGCGGCATTGGAATTGGCGTAGGTACCTCAGCTGATTGGAGAAAGGATCCGAGACTGATACTTTGCCGAGACGTATTGTGGATAAAAGCGTAAAGGCGAGATAAAATGAGGACAATACATACAAGACAGGAGTGGCGACAACTTCCAACTTAGTTTATTTTGCGGAAAACACCATTTTTTAACAACACGAGGAAAACACACCAACAAACGGATTGAGGGGTGACTCTGCTTGCCAGATGCACCTGCCAAAACAATAAGGAAACTGGGAACAAACAGAACTCACGCTGCTTTTTTATAGTATGTATTTTTTCTTCGCAATTTTCGAGAAGAATTTCAGGATAATGAACGAGCTTTCCGGTATCCTGCATAACCATCCCACCGCCTACTTCTACTGTTCAATGCGTAATGATAGCTGTTAGATTATCGTTCATTGCTTGAACATAGAGGTGGTCGGCCTCAGTTAACGTCGAATATCTGTTCTGCAGCGAAATCCTAAATTCCTCGACTCTCGCTCTTACTGCTTCTTCGGTGATGAGCTTCTGCCTTACTAGTTGCTTCCGTTCCCTTCTTCGTGTCTAGGATAATTCGAGACCTTGCCATCTTGTGGTTGGTACAACGCACCTTTCCTAGGGCCTCCACATCCTGCTCTATGCCAGGATGAGTGCATAGCATAAAGTCCATTTCAATTTTAGTTTCGCCGTTGGGACTATTTCACGTCCACTTGCTGTTTTCGCATCTGAAGGAGAGCATATTTGTGATACGTAAATTAATTCTCTGCGCAGACTGTACAAATAACTCCTCCCTGTTATTCCTAGATCATATGTCATAGTTGGCCACACTCTGGCCTACAGCCTGCTTCTTACAAACTTTCGTAGGCGCGTAGGCTTGTACCATATTTTGTACCTCTTATTAAGCCGACGTACTATACCTGCGACCTCTCGTCAGTACTATAAAATTCCGCTATGTTGCCAGCTATATTCAGATTGAGTAGGGATTCCATGCGCTAATCAACGATAGCATAGCATGGTCCCACCCTTTACCACTGCATACGCCTCACATGTGCTCCTAACCTCACTAAGCCCTATGACATTTCATTTAAAACCCGCCAGGTTCTCGAAAAATACTGATAGACTAGCCTCACTGCACAAGGTTCTTCCGTTAAAAGTAGCCAGGTTCAATTTCCAATGGCGGCCTGTCAGGAACCAGAGTTTCTTAGCAGCCTCCGCTGCGTCACAGGTCTGTGGGACGTTTTTGTCAGTTACTCAGCCGCGGGGGACTAAGGGCCGAGGTTTGATAGCGGATAATCAAAATTTCGCAAGTGCGCTTTCCCGCATAACAATGTCGCCGAAGAAAATGGCTGACCATGCGTTTCCAGCTGAAAAGAAGCGATATACAATTCCATCGACACGCGGATTTTTTTTTTACGACATGATGAGTGTCCAGTGATTAAAAGACACTAGATTACAAAACTTTCTTAAACTCATTAAAATAGTTCACTTAATTTTGAACTCCATGATCGGACCCAGATGTTGCAAAAGTGGTTTCCAGTTCAGAAGCATAAATAACAACTCTGCCACCCATTTACTTTGACAAATAAATTACGTATTATGCACATAGAAATATTTTCGAATGCAGTTTACATCCAAGCATAGACATATCTCCTTTTGTCGATTTTGCAGCATCGCTGCATAACAAATACACCGATCACAACCCGCCTTAATTACGGTGCCTACTTTGAAGGAATGCCTGGTGGTACATTTCGTTGGATGTCTCTGACAAACGGCTCCATAACACATTTCCGTCATTATGACCAACCTTTAATTTAAGCAGGTTCGCTTTTTATACCTATAAAAACTCTTCCAAATCACAAAAGAGAATTTGATAAGTTCTTCTTATATTTTTTTCGTTCCTACATGTCGGAGCTTAACCACAAGAAACAGCTTCTAGAGGAACATGAAAATCCATCGCATTTCACCGCTCGGCGAAAGATGAGTCGCTAATTATGGTAAAATTAATGACCTGAGAAAGCAAAGACGAGGCGTTAGATTCAGAGCACGCAGCCCCAATGGCATACGCAAAAAAAACACAGAAAAATCTGTTTGGTGATCAGGAGCGAAAATAATCTTTGGGGCCAACCCTCGAGCGCCAGCCCCCTTTTCAAAAACCACAGAAAAACTCCCTCGAGGCTTTATTCATTGCGAAACCCAGTAATTGAGTACTTGCTAGGCACTTTGGTTTTTGTTAAAGAAAAAAAGAGGCTTTCATTTATAGCATATCATCTTGTTCAGCTCCTATTAAAACCCGTTATGTTAGTGATGGTATCGAATGTCATGGTTTTCTTCACTTAATTTTTCGCGTGGAGCTTTAGTTCTCGTCTTCGTTGTCGCATGAAAGTTCACTAGCAGTAGGGATAGGAGAGTTGGTAATAAAATCTGGCGTTTGTGTTTTCTTTTCTGCTAACCAAAATATCTCACTTGACCTCAGCGAAGTATATCTGTAGAAGTCGCGGGTGATGTCGATGCCTGTCTTTCATTTTTCGCTCGTTCCTAAAATCTAAGATTTCAGTTTTCCATACAAGTTCCAAGTTTTCGATTAAAAATTGGTAGTGCGCACTTATAAGTAGACCTCAGGCTACTTGAGTGTTTCATTACACTTCTCGACGCCGCTATGAAGCTGTCTTATGCAATGTCATTACTTTCTTATTTGACACCCTCTGTTATTAACTACTTATTCTAGATCTTTAAAGGGAAGGTGGAAAGGTTTCTGTAAAATAGATGAGATTCTAGGATTCCAATGTAGAAAACGTTGAATGTAAAAAGCAACATTATTGAGGCTTCCCCCCTGTGCGCCGGAGAACTTAGGAGAAGCTTCAAATGACGTCATTGTTGTCGAGATTTTATATTTCCATTTCATTCGCCCACATCCTGTCGCACTTCTTCCGATGCCGGCAAAAAACACTTTGTGGGCTTCACCTTTTCCGGCCTTGTTTGTCTTCCTTCAAGGCATCGTTTCTTCGTAGGAAACGTAACGCCGCCGCATATGACGTCATCACTGCGGCCCCTGCCTAGAGCTGCGCGCTGTGGAAGAGCCTGAATGCCAGCCCGGCTTTATTCATCGATTATGTCCTCCATTACAGCTTGGGTTCCTGGACCTGCAAGCTTCACGCATTCGGTAGTTCTAAGTTCGTGGAATTCTAAATCCTCTTACTCAGCCTTTTAAATTCTTTTTGCTAACTGCTTCCTCAATAAGTGAATTATAATTTTAAGGTTTCAGTTGTGATGATAAAAATAAGAGGGAAGTTAAACAGCGTAACGTAACCGTTGCTACGAGGCAAGTCAAAAGTCAAGAGAAACCTTTCGGTTTTGAATGTTATCTCGCAAAAAAAAAAAAAAAAGAACAGGTGGCACCTAAGGAACTTATGTGGAAATAAGCTAAATGCACTGCCACTCTGCTGCAGTTTCAGTCGAATTCTATTTCAATGCAATTCTATTCTTTTGTAGTTACTGCAGTTGTAAGCACTGGTAATGACTGTTAGCGATTAACATTTCGTATTTTACCGCTTTCGATGCCGTCGCACAGTTCTGACTAATCGCGATTTTTGTAACGCCATCTTCTTTTTGAGTGAGACAAGGTTTTCATGTCGATGGGCAATGCAATACTTTCGCAATAACGGGCATGGACATGAATCGCACTTATTCCACTATGTTATGATAACGCTCTCTCTGTGTGCAGTCAGACTGGCACAGTCGAGAGGTGAAGTGGAACCGATTTTTTTTTCAGGGTCTAAGCTTAAGTTTTTCATCATAGGTGGCGCCATCTGAGATGGCAGTAGATTCGGTGAAACCAAAACACAAAGATGGCGTGATAAGAAGAGAACTGACATTGTCGGTGTAGGCACGCGAGACATCGGTAGCAAAGACTCCGCAACTAATTGATTTTGTAACTCAGTGCAACCTTTGAGCGAATTAAACACAAGCTTTGGTAATAGCGGTATTGTAGTTTCTTTATCGAATTATTTTTCTCATTAGCGGGCAGCAGAACCAAGTTTGATATTCGAGGTTTCCATTGACCACAAGGAGTCGACCGCATGTGTTTCAGACTGTTGATTAACAGTTTTCGACAGCGCACTTCTTGGTGAACATTTTAAAGTGATACTTTCATTCGTTCACTCAGAGTAGAGATTCTGATTTCAATCAGCAGAGTGTAGTTGAATGTAGATGGTACTGACGTTAATTTTCAGAAATATAGTTAACATCAAAATTCCGCTTGCAGTTTTGAGTTTCAGGGTGCTTTATATTTAGTAAATAATCTCTAGCACTAAAAAACTTAAGAGCTAGGCAGGGGGTTAGTCAAGTTGCCACATTCTCACTTTTACAAGAACTGAAACTCGGATACTTTGTATTTAAAGAAGTAAAAAAATTTGCACAAAACAAAAAAAAATCTCGCGGAGCATGTTACTCAACAGTTAATAAGCACAGCAGCAACGGGTGAGGCGAAAACGTGCGCGTTGTCCCAGCTATTTGTTCTTGCACTGAATATATCGCTTAGTCAACTTTAGTTTATGTTCTGCAATGAATCTCAATAAAATTAGCATTTTAACTGGGGGACAGTGAAGTTTCGTTATTTCAAGCGCCTACCTTCATGGCTGCCTCGTCGAGAGCAATGAGCTTTCAGCAGGGTTACTCTACACTGTTCGAACGCAGCTAGTTAGGTTCTTCAGAGCGCTAACTTTGTGACTGAAAAAGAAAACAGGCACAGTATTGACACTGCACTTCGTAAATGCGTGGAGGCAAGGACGGCCTGCGGCGCATGTCACTTCAAGCTCCCAAAGTTCTATAGTTTAGTGTTTCTCATGAAAGCCGTGCAACTTCATCAAGACTGGGTCTCCCTTCCATTCATCAAAAAGCTATTTCCAAACCCTGCTATCTTCTAAAAAAAAAAAAAGAAAGATCCGCGAAATGGTTCCCGGTCGTCTAAGCGATCCCCTACAGTTAAGGTGTTGGCCAATCCGGAATACTTTCGCCTTACGGCTAACTGCACTAAAGGAGTTCGTTCATAACGTGGCCTCTGGCCCCAGCCTCCTGCCAGGTATGCTGCAGGGTTCTTCTATTTCAGGCGTGCAGCAGGGTTTTCAGGTTGTCTGCTCCTGACGCTTTGGGGAGTGCACTCAGGCGACCAGGAAGTTCGCGTTGCTAAGCGACGACGTGCAGGCAGTCTCCCAATTGCATTACCAGGGTTTCGCCCTATCTTTCTTTTCCTCCCTTCGTTTATTCGCCTTCTTTCATTTTTTTTCGTGCTATCTCCTACGCATTTAATATACCGATCCTCCCCAGGGTTGCCATCAGAGCCTGTTTACTTCTTGCTTCGTGCTTCATTCTTTCTATTCGGGCCTGTCGGGCTACGCACTGTACACAAAATGTCTTAGCGAAGTTTCACTCACCAGTACCTTTAAAAATTGGAGTCGTGTCAAGTGTCCGCCGCCGTTATAGTTGCATTAGGCCGCTCATACGTTAGAGGCACTTTTAAAGTTTCTGCTATCTGGGAAATAAAATGATCACGCCAGATCCCAGCACTGTGGATGTGTAGGAGACTTTTTATTTACTTTAGAAGATAGTTCGACATTTATAGGCCTCGTGAAGCACTTTCTTGATGTCAAAATAAAACCATATCTTCATAAAGATGACCGTGAAGCCGAGTTAAGTATCATCTAAATACGAGGGGTGTTCAATAAAGATTTCCCCTGACTCACTTCTACTTATTGCAGGATGCTGAAACTGCGCATATGTAATGACTGAAGTCACTATAGGCCACGTGCCAATTTGCAACCCTCAAGTAATAGCGGTCTTACTTTTATAGGTGCTAAAGTGGTGTGAGGTGTGATAATGGATGCAGTTGAATAGAGAGCAGTCATCAAGTTCCTGTACTTGAAAGGCCGCACTCCAAGGATACTTTTGATGAGATGAAAGAAGTTTATGGGGATGATTTCCCATCATATGATGAAGTGAAGTACTGGCATCGTCAATTCAAATGTGGTCGGAGTTCGGTGGAAACGACTCCGATTGCAGGACGACCCCACTCCGCTATCGATGAACACACTATCCAGCAAGTGGAGTCCGCCATTTTAGAAAATCGCCCAGTAACCGTTGGATACCTAGCCGAAAATGTCAAGATTAGTGTGGGGTCCATGGAAAAAATCATTTAAGACCATCTTTATCTGCGCAAGATATCCGCTCACTGAATTCCCCAGCTGCTCACACCTTTCCAAAAGCAGGAACGAGTCGAATGTTCCCAGGCTCTTTTGACTCTATGCCATGGAAACCAGAAAGACTTTTTCCACAGTCTGATTACACAGGATGAAATCTAGGCCCATCACGATTATCCAGAGACTAAAGTCTAGTCGATGCAAGAGAAGCACTTGGACTCACCGCCTCCAAAGAAGGCACGCGCCCAGCCCTCGGCGGGCAAGGTCATGCTCACAGTCTTTTGGAACCAGCACAAAATAGTCATGATGGATTTCTTAGCAAAGGGTACCACGATTACTGGGGCATACTGTGCTTCACTCCTGTGGAATTAGCGGGAGGCCATCAAAAGCAAGAGGCGTGGCATGCTCACCAAAGGTGTCAACCTTCTGCAAGACAACGCCCCAGTTCACAACTCACATGTTCCCCAGATAGAAGTACGCTGCTGCGGCTTTCAAATTCTGCCGTATCCCGCTTATTCACCCGACCTCGCACCATCGTACTTCCCCCTCTTTCCAACAGTGAAGTCATATTTGAAGAACAAGCATTTTCCAGATTATGAGACTCTGATTTCTGAAGTCACAACATGGCTTTTGGAGCAACCTGTCGACTTCTACAAGCCAGGTGTTTACAGTTGCATAAAAAGACGGGAGAACTGTGTGTCCCTGGGTGGCACCTATGTAGAGAAGGACTAATAAATCTGCAAATTTTCTTTGCTCTCCGTCCAAAGGAAGTGGGTCAGGGGAAATCTTTATTGAACGCCCCTCGTATATCTTTGTTTCTATCACAGCAAGTATACCGACTACGATGTTCTATAATTTCGTAATCAGCAGCTCAGTGAGAAAAAAAGAAAGCGAAAGAAGCGTTTACGTTCAATTAAAATTATGCTTGTTGTGTTCATTCATTTCAGAAACTTAGAATATATGAGTGCGGATAGACGAAATGGACAAGTACGAAGCGCAGGCTGCGTGTGTTCGTCTAACCTGCCTCATCTTTCTGAACAGTTTCTTTAAATGAACTGCAAGCCCGCGTAAGTGTTCTGTTGGATTATATTAATCCTTTCAAGCTTCCATTCCCTGCATTCGTCGTACGGCGCGTCCTTCCGCACCTGCCCCTAAAACGGCTAATGTCCGATTAACATTAAACACCCTTTTCAAAGCCTCGAATGAGAGAAGTCACTAAGGACCAAAGCTCTAAAGAAATAAAAAAAAAACTGAAGCAAGGTGAAATGAACAAAACAAAAACAAGCTTCTGGAGTTCGAAGAAAGTAATAATAAATTCATGAGGGGTGGTCCGCGGAAGGTTGTAAGCAAAAAAAAAAGTTATTTACCCTTCGACCTTCCCTGGCGTGAGAAAGTTGTGGTGATATTTGCGTCGCGCAGTCTAAACCAGATCGTTAATAACAGTTTTATCTAGAACGAACGACAACAAACGAAGCAGCCCTAAAAAAAAAATACTTCTGACAGTGTGTAAAAAGCTTACAAACTACGTTATGTAAAGAAATGTCTTTTCATATTTTAACTTGTGATAACGGAAGTCGATCTATGTCCGACACCTGGTACGAGCCCAATATGGAACGTAGATGTTGTTTTATCTATTTGCATGCATGCTTAAGCTGAAGTTGGTAACTACTAGTGACAACGACTAGCCCTTTTAATTGCGGTGAACAACATACCTCTAGAATTGATATCGTAATGCACAACAGAAATTAACTACAACACGCAACAGAAATCACTAGGCAACACGCAATATTACACAATCTAGGCGGCGAACCATAAGCAAGCGAATTTTTTCAATCAATCAATCAGTCTTTATTTTCGCATACATTGTACAGCGAAAAAAGGTGACTGGAGAAAAAGCCGCTTCGTTGCAGCTTGACTGAGCTCCAGTCACCCATCACCCATTAGCAGCGACGAACAATGCACTTGCATGCGGAAACAAAAACTGGTTTGGCACATAGTGGTGAGAAAAATAAACATGCTAAATACAGGGGAAACAAACAAAAATGCACACATCAGAAATACCATAACTGGAAAACAAACTTGGATAAGACATTAATACATTATGTAACGATGGTAATAAACGACTTTTGTATGAATAATAATAATTGAAAGCGGCAGCCAAAAATAAATAATAACGGACCCTTTTAACACAACAAGCAACTCTAGTAATGAAAGTAATCGTGCTCAGTCGAAGTTATATTACATCATTATGCAGCAAAGTATTTAATCAGATAGCATCGGACTTCAAAACGCTTCGTAGCCTGAAGGAGAGCAACGCAGTACTGCACGAAAAACAGCCAGTATGTGAAGGCGATTAAGTGCAGTGTGTGACTGAAGAGAACCTAGTAGTTGCGAGGAATTAGAAGATGGGGTGGTGCCATCTTTACAACACATTGGAAGTTTTCTTCCCGTGAATTTTCGGACATCTGTTGCCACTGCGAACAACGCAATGCCCGGTGTACAATTTAACAGTCGTCAACAAAAACTCCTCCTCTTAAAAAATTATCTTATGTATACATGTATGAAGTGCAGTCGTGATGAACGCGCGAGCGCTGCTCTGGAAGAAAATGTTCGAAGTTACAATCTTCAACGTCAGCCGGTGAAGGCTAGAGTTCTGGGATACGAGATAGTGTGACGCGTCAGAAACACTCTTCTTGATTAAAAAGAAATAATAATAAATTGTGAAAAAATTATGCCGCCATTAGAGCAAGTGTGTTCCATAGTGTAGCCCGAGTGTTAAAAAGCCCGAAACGATTGCGAAAGTATCCTGTTTACGAATTTATCATTGTCCACTAGGAGTTTACGAGAATTGAACAGAAGATGGGTTGTTAAAGGCCGATTCACACGACGGACCGTTCGCCCGCGGCCCGCGCACTACGTGTACATACGTCAGCACTTTGAGAGGCGCGCTGGATGCATGGATGGATGGCGGCCGACAGCGCGCCCCTCAAAGTGCTGACGTATGCACACGCAGTGCACGGGCCGCGGGCGAACGGTCCGTCGTGTGAATCGGCCTTAAGCTACACGAGCTGTAAAAAATGTTTACATGCAAAAACCCTTCCAGTACTTACTAGCGCAATTTCAGCATTTCAAATTTCGGAGCTCATAGGACTTGACAGCGGCGGTGGAATATTTCCAGTTTTTCCAACCACCGCTGATAAAAGCGGAATGAAGAAATTACTGGGAAAAAGCATCGTAAGACATTGTCTTCCTTGCCGGAGATGTGTTGCAACATTGTATAAGATGATGAGCCATAAACAACGAAGTGGAAACTGGCAAGGAATAAACTGAGCTGCTTTTTTATATAGTAAGCAATAATATTTATTCAAGACTGTGTTTACGCACGATAAAAGAAAGAAATAAGTATTCAGGCTTGCCGAGCATGCTACATTATTAACTGTGCAGCTTTCTTTTTTTTTGAGGCGGAGGCACAGGACTGGATGTGGCTTTTGAATTTTTGTCAGAAGCATCATGTTTTTTTTTTACATTATACAAGCGTATGCAACTTACGTAACCGCGTAAGACGCATGTAAGCTTGCTCATTATTGTGTAGTCTCGTAACCATTGAAATAAAGAAACATTAGTAAAGCAACTAAGGCGATATGAATAAATTAAGAAAACTGAAGGTGGAGCTCAGAATCTGCCAAATGATTCTGGTAAATTTTTGTGACGTTAAGACAGTACACTGCAAGAAAAAGAACTTCGCTGATATCAAAATAAGAAGGGAAACGAGAAATTACTTTAGAGTCCATATCTTGTTCGAAATATGCGTAATTATAGGCAGATGAAAAACGGGAAATGTTTTCATAATCACAAAAAATAAAAGGTTTCAAGTTATTTACTTCTTCGTTTTAGACTAAACATATCATTATCAATCAGCCGTTTTGGAAGTGTATTCCTTGTTTTCTTTTTTTTAATTTGCCCTCGGTCCAGTCAGCTTCACACAGATTGACACTGTACAACACTTGTGCACACCGCGACACAACATGTGACTATATCATCCAGCAAGCCTTCTTCAAGGGACCAAAGAAACGATGCAACTCACCAGCAGCGAACTTTCTTCAACGAAAGTGAACTGTCCGAAATCGTAGCGTTTCTTCAGCAGCTTCGACTTTCTTAGTCGCCTTCACAGACCGGCACACACGCCACAATTGTCAGTTGAACCGTGTCGATGGTGCAATCGCTTGTATCCGTTTCGCTCTTCCGCTAAGGAGACCGGCCGTCGTTCCAACCTCTGCTTTACACCGCACTGAGAGAGAACGGCTAAAAACTAACAAAAAAATTCCGCGATATATCACGCAAGAGGACGACAATAGAGAAGAAAAGATATAAAAATGTATCTACGGCACGAGAAGGAATGTGCCCTAGCAAATAGCGGATGACGGATACTGCGTGCCGAGCGCAAGTTCTTTGCCGTGTGATCGTGTCTGCGCGCCCTTTCGCAACCCGACGCGCTTCTGAGCGCTCACTGAGTTGCCGCGCCGAGCGCCGGCAGTGTTTGAGAGGAGCGCGCGAGGGAAGTGCGAACGGAGGGAAGGGATTCGAGGGAGCGTGGGGAAACGGGGGCGCCACTAGCACCCCTGGCGGCGTCCTAATCTGACTCGCCGAGCCTGGCTCTCAAACTCCGCGGCTCTCCCATAAGCCGCCGGCTGTCGTCGGCCGGTGTGCGCAATAACTGCTCGACATGGTCGGTGAGCTCCGCGAAAAGGACTTCGTCTTCGCTTTGTGTACTCTTTCTTGTCTGAGGCGTTAGAAACCTTGCCGGCTAATGGGGGTTTGAGCGCCGGGCGTCAGAGCCGGATTATCGCTACGTCTTCCCAGACTGGAAAGTCGCAGTGTAGCCCCTAGGATTACAACTTTCGAAGCGTACTTTCTCGGCGCGATCACTGCGAAGGAGTGTTCCCTGGCCGAAAATGAGATACCATGATTTGGCCCTTAGCAACGCATTGTCGGTTCAGAGCCGTTGCCAGTACGATTTCGCGTTAGTGTACGAAGCTGGGAAAATCCGACAGTGTGCCGATTGTTAATGGTCTGAGCAATCAAGCTCAAAGAGGGAAGGATTGGAAATAGAACGAGAACGTGAACGGATAGAGGGGTACTGGTCTGAGTTTCGGATTCGTGGATGACAGTGGCGTTAAGCCTCACTGAACCTGCTAGGACAGTTAGGCGCATAATGAGCCAAGACCTATAATTCCTTGGTGACAACAGGTAATTAGCTGCAACGGCACCACGATGCGTTCTCTGGCGAACAAGGGCTTACTATCGAATCACGTCAACATCACTTTTGTCAGAGCACGTGAGATCAAGGTGACCTGAATGTTAAGTGAAGTCGGCCATGCGTTTTTTTTAGGGTCTCATGTTTGAAATGATGCATCTAGTACCACCTAAGCGCACAGCTTTTGCAGAGCCACGGCCGATGCGGTTGCAAATAATGACGAAACAACGCAAAGTGTTAGAGTAGCTACTACAATACTCACTAACATGTGGCAGTGCTTTACACCTAACGCTTTTAGACGGAGCCTCCCCTGCCGGGTGCTGACGATCTGCGCGTAAACATTTATGATCCGGTCACTTGTGATCATGTGACTATGTGTCCGTTGCGATCGTACCGGTATCCCCGCTCACTGCAATGTCGGTAATCATTACACATTACTAGAGGTCTTAGGCATCAGCAAAAGACAACGAGCAGCTCCGCAATGGCTTAACCTGCTCAGTTTGCAGTGTAACGTAAACAGGAGGCAGTTTTTAATCCAGGAATGCATTTAACGGCTCCATTTCAACCTCTCCTTGTCTGCGTTTTGTCCATCCGTCTGTTCATCCACACCACGACAAAATGATTATCTGCAACTCCGCCAGTATCACTGCAGCGTGCAGACAGAACAAACTTCACATAGATGCAAAAGGAAAGATTGAAAGAATAGGAATAGAAGAATAGAAGAAGAATAGGAATAGAAGGAGAATAAGAATAGACGAAGAATAGAAGCGGTTGCTGCCCCAACAGCTACACCAAACACCGCCGCACACCCTGCAAAATAAAAAAAATGATAGAAATAATTGCCGCGTCACCGTAACCACGTCCGCCCAAGCGATTGCTGCACCAGTAGATACCCCGATATCTGACACGCAGAGAATAGAAGTTTATGTAAACAATACCCCTTCGTTTAACAGCCAGCTTGAAATAAGTGCTACAATAACAGCAACAGAGGTGCTAAAAATTTCCTTTAATTTTTTGTACATAGCAAAAAACAAGGAGCGAAGAAAACATTTGCATAACATACTGTGCGGGAGATAAATTTTACCTGCTTATGAGTGCATAGTATCTTCACGAGATGGCGAAGAAGAAGTTCATTAGAAACATCGCAGCGTTTAACGCATCTGGAACGCGCAAAGTGTCATGCACTGGTCATGGTTCTCTGTTGCGTTCGAGCACAACTTCGTAGATTCCCTCGCATGTGATCTTGACCGCTCCAGGACGTGCTCTTAGTGTCTAGGTTTCTCATTTCAAGTGTGATAGTTCTGTTGTGTCTGACTGGCTCGTCGTGTGCACAGAATAACGACATCTATGATGTGACATTTCAGCAGCGCGCATGAATTCCTGCAGTGGGGCAATCTAGGCGTAGCACGGACTAGACCGCTAATTTCTGTATCCGAATGGTGCAGAAATTATGGCCGCCGTAGCCTTGTCAGGAGCGCAGTAAAAGGTGAGGCAGTCAGATAAGCAGGAATGAGTACTGCTATGAAACAGTAACTTGAGGCAACCTTCTTTTTCGGCGAGATTACTGTGTTAATGCGTTGGTACTAATGGAACCCTACGGCCATGCTGCAGCTTGTGCGTATTCTACACGTGCTAAAAAATTACGCAAGGAAACAAATCAAAAATCCCCGCGAGCAATCAAAATTATTCTAATGAGAGCAGTTGAGACAAGAAAAGAAAGCTGTAAATAAGCAAGTATTTCGACTATCCTTTGGCTTTGTGAAGACACGTTTTGCGGACTTCGTGCCCTCTTGACGAAAAATTTATTTCTAAAAATTCTTCGTGAAAGATTTCGCCAAATTATTAGTTTCCCTGCTTGCCGAATTGCAGTCAGCAGCGCGCTTTGTCGTCGTGGGAAGAGAAGAAAAACCCATCTTCAATTTTTATGAGAAACTTCCTGAAGCTTGAGCCTGGTCTTCTTGGGGCCGAGTTGTCAATCACTGAATAAAAAAAAAACCGCCGAAGACGCAGCGCTTTCAGCTGCATCTTTAGATGTAAGACAGCGGAACTCTAGGAGTGAGTCCCCTGTCAGTGAGTGCATCTACCGCAGACAATTCAATTCCATAAAGCAAGTGAAGTACATTTTTATTGCTGTTTTCAAAGACAACAAAGAGCCATCTGATGGTCTTCAGAAAGAGACAGTCACAAGAAAAATGCCGCAACTCGCATTGTTGCAAATGCCTGTGAAATATATACCATGTATTTACCAGCTTGTATGTTCGCGAGGGCTGACTTTTGTAGAAAGAAAAAAACACCGAAAAAGAAGAAAACAAGAGTCACACAGACATAGTACTCAGTTGTATCTGGCTTTATCGAGATGTTACCGTAGTTGAGAGGTTGCAAACATTCTGAAAAATGAAAACGACAATCACGAATGGCGTACAGGGCATCCAAGAAAGACTGAAATGGCGCATACCCAGCAACGTTGCTTTTAGCCGTCATTCGTGAGAGAAAAAAAATGACATTGTAGAAAAAAAGAAGCCCGGGATTTCAATGATCTATAAAACGCCTTCTATTCAGCGCGCGTCATTTGTATGATTATTTTTGTAATTAATATTTCTTTGAATTCTTTAAATGCATGTCGAATTATTTAAATCGCGATAGCCCTTATCTAAAGCCATCTATAAGTAAATTTTTCCTGCGTGTATGGTTTCTGTGAGCTTTCACAGCGCTCTTATTCAAGAAATGCAAAGTTCTTCCACTAAGAGAGAGAGAGAGAGAGAGACTCTTTAATGAAGAGCAGAGAAGCGGACTCAGCATCCGTGGTGAGTTCTATGTCTTTCTCGGAAGCAGAGACATAGCAGTGGACATGAAACATAGAAATTTGTCACGTGCTCTCCTCTTTACCCTGGTACTGCGGAGGAGGAGTAAAATAAAAATTGAAGGACGCCTAAGCTTCACATTTAAGGGTGGAACGCGACAGCGTATTGCAGCTCTGCCAAGGAGTCCACGGAACGCCACAGCCCGTTCGGCGCGACGCCTTTTCTGTTGGACAAATCGCTCGGAGTCTCTAGTGGGCCTGAATGTATACTCCTCTGAGATTCGGCGTAATCTGATTGGGGAGTAGAGGTTCGCAAAGAAAAGAAGGTGGACGCCCTGCATCATAAACGCAGATGGGTTTATTTGTGCTTCGGTGCAAAATATGCAGCAGCAACAATGGAACGAATGAACGCTTCCCGTCTTCCTTTTTTTATCCATACACGTAAGAAAAGAAGAGGGAGCGAAAGAAGAAGGAAGAAGCGGCACGTGTTGTATGGCGGCGCCTTGGATTAGGACTCTAAGACGAGTTAGGCATTCTTTGCGAAGTGAACGACTGCCTTGGAAAACTTCCGCGCGCGTCCACTCTCGTCCGACGAAAACCAATATGTTTGGCGCACTTGAGCGTTCCTCACAAGGACTTTATAGATTTTTTTATTGAAGTATATGAAGAATGCGGAAAGGTTTTCAGTACGCAACCGCTGCACAGATTTTCATAAAATGAGTTCGGTGGAAAATTTCCATAATCTAGCGGCCGACGCAAGACGGATATGAACTCGATCTCTGAATTGCGCTGAAAAAAAAAAGTGTGGATTACGACAACAATTTCAAAGTTTTAAACCATAATTTGCACAACTCTGCAGCCCACAGAACAGCGACCGAAATTAAAATTAAGTAAGCCGCAGACTTTCGGGAGTTTCAACTAGAATAGTTCGACATCTTTAATTAAGTACGTAGCTGAGAATACACCATTACGCAAGTTAAGGCAGTTTTCTAGAATCTGTTCTATGTAATTCTGGTACAAGGTTCTCGCGCCTCCCTCGTCAGCTTTGTAAAACTTACTGGGTATCAGAAAAACCTCGGAGTGCCTGCCCTCGAGGCAAGCACCCTGCAGTTTTTCTCCCTTGTTCCCTTTGTGACTGTGCTTTTCTCCTGTCACAACTGGATTTTAGTTTTTATCCAACAAACAACACACCTGAACTAATATTTTAAGTGTAGCTTTCTTTCCTTTATGTGGTGCATTTAAGTGAATACCATTAGTGTAACTGGTGCCTGAGAGTCCACTAGGCTTCATACATCCCATACCTCGACAAAATCACGAGGGCTCATTCAGGTTAACTCTCAAAAGTTTGAACAACATATGGGCCCATTCAGACTCACACTCACAGAGGCCCGGGCTCACTCGAACTCATGAGCTGCAACTCATTTGGGCTCACAAATCACTGGGACTCACTAAGAATCATAGAGACTCGTCTCAATCAGACTCACGACTCATCTAGGCTCACTCATTTCAACTGACGACCCGTTTGGACTCACTCACTCATTTCGACTCACGATCGATCTGGGCTCATTCATTCTGACTCACGACTCACCTGGACTCCCTCGCTGATTTCTACTCACGACTGACCTGAGCTCACTCATTTCGGCTCACGACTAGCTCACCTGGACTCACTGGTTTTGACTCACACCTCGTTTGGACTCACTCACTCATTCCGATTAGCGACTCATCTGTGCTCACTCATTCTGGCTCACTCGCGCTTTTCCCCACATGGCTTAAAGACGCTCACCTTGACTCAGGACTCCTATCGGGCACATCGGACAGCTTAGTAGCTTTATGCTCATCGGCCCAACTTACACGCCTAAAATGGCAAAAAAAGGTGTTAAAAACGCGGTGATGCGATGAGCTCTTATCTGCAGCTAGCCTGCAGCCAGACCTGGCTGAGAGGCCAAGAGGCCTGTAGCTGCCCCTTGCGGGACGTAAAAATCTAAGGCCAAAGCTCAGAGGCTGCTGCATGTGTTCGGCAACCAAATAGGAGAAGAGTAAAGGAAGAACTAGAAGAAGCGCAATACAGCGAGCCATAGCTAATATCCAACGGCACCAAGAGCAGTGACTACTCAACTTTTCTCGCCTTTTAGTAATGGTCTAATGTGCTGCAGCTGTAAGAAATGCACACCTCGAAACAATGAAATTTTTTTACGTCATCATCTCGACCAAAAGCTGTTCAGTTTTACGAGTGCACAATAAACGTGCGTTTATGAATGTCAGAAACTCGCGCCCATTCGGCATCATGATTTACTTGAGATCATTGGATTGTTCAACTTCACATCAAGGACTTATGATTTGATAGCCCACAGACCACCAGACTGACTAGGCGGGCTCAGATCACAATGGGAACGTGAACCCACTCTCACGACTCAGATCATGATCTCTATGTGAGCCCGGTCTGGCGACCCAGATCATGATCTGAATATAAGTCCGGACTCACTGACGAATCAGATCATGATCTGAAATGAGCCTCAGTAAGCCCGAGTGAGTCATCCGACTTATGCCTCCCTAACATCTTCGTAGCTACTGGTCGTGAGCAGAAAGAGCACTGCGCGCAGTATTCGATCCATGCATTACCTGTAATTAACACAGTACCGATAGAGACAAAATCACTTGTTTTTAAGGCGTAAGCCTCACTTGCCCCAATGAACAAAACCCGTCTGTGTGTGTGCGTGTGTGTGTGTGTGTGTGTGTGTGTGTGTGTGTGTGTGTGTGTGTGTGTGTGTGTGTGTGTGTGTGTGTGTGTGTGTGTGTGTGTGTGTGTGTGTGTGCGTGCGTGCGTGCGTGCGTGCGTGCGTGCGTGCGTGCGTGTAAACACTCGATGGTAGCCATACAAGATGGCATCCTCGTGCAGACAGTCGAAGCAACTTAAGTGGGTCACCTAGGTCACGTCACCTTGTGGCGTCATCGCAACCTGACCACCGGATTGTGTCGATTGTGAGAAAATGGACAACCATGACAGGTGGCAGTTAACTTAATGATTGATCGAGAGAAGTTCCTTTGGAAGCGCAACTTGAGTCGCACAAGCCCCACGGGTGGCAGCACCTGCTATCCCAGGGCAGCGTCGCATCCCTTAAACCATTGCTTTCTTTTTTTATTGCATGGAAGTGCACACACCCTGACAGGCTTAAAGCCCGACTTAACCAGGTTTCATCCGCAACCCGTCATATGGTCGCACCAGCATCCTGCTCTCACTGTGCCCGCACATCAAAATTACGAGACACACGCATGCATCGAGTAAAGGCAGGCAGGCAGGAGGTCGATCCTGCGCCGCATAAACTGCCCGCACCATAGAACGCTGGTCAGCGAACAGAGACTTCAATGGACGTGGCTGCTCTGCGTGGCGATCTGTCAACCTTACCGGTCAAAACGTGGCCTCGTGCAAAAGGGACTTTTGTGCCGTGGTCACTGAACTGCCACCTGAGTCAGCATCCCGAAACTATTCATCATTGCCTTGTGTTTCGTCGTGATGCTATGTTTTCTTTTTTTTGGGGGGTGAGGGGGGATCTTCAACGCAATCTCAAAAAAGACATTGAGATTACGCCCTATAAGATACGATTTTAGCGTACAATGGAAGATCCTATGGTTTCTTGTGATCTTTTAGTAGGTAAGTAGAGCTATGAAACAGTGGAATCGCCAGCTGTGTGACGTCGGGTAATATCATGTCGCGGCGTGCGGCGACTGCGTTAACAATGTGAGTGGGTGGGCTTACGCCTTGTCACACGTAATAGCTCTTGGGTGCCTCTGCCTGCTTTTGTCGTTATCTCCGAGCATTAAGCACATCAAAGCATTATGCACACCAAAATAGAAGGCAGTTTTTTGGACTGCACATACTCCTTTATACCATGGTTTGAAGTTATAAAAGATGCGGCTGCTTTGGAATAAAAATCAGTCGCGAGTCTGCGCTTTTTTTGTACCCTTCTCGTCCTTGTCTGGGTGTGCGCATTACTCTTTGTTGATAATTCTGGACATCACTGAGAACCTAGCAGTAGGACGAGCTATTGAATGTTTCACCCCAGAGGAGGATTGTCACGCGAATTATGCTATTAAAGCTCCAAAACAACGGTAGCACATTTCTTTCCAAAAAGTTGGGGCAAGTCTTGAAATTCTTATTATTTTGAGAAGAAAAGTTTTATTACTCGGGGTTACGCGCTACACCCCCCTTAAATTACTAGTGACAATCCAATTCAGCAGCAGACAGTTTAACTATACATTTTTTTCCGAATACAGCGAAGCACGGCACTAAAATCCGCAAGAAGAATACAGACAACCTGTGCATTCGCCGAATTTTCAAGCGTGTTCACAGAAAAAAAATAATGAATAAAATTTAGAGGCGGCAACCTTCGATCGGGCCAGCTACGAGCCATTCATTCATTCATTCATTCATTCATTCATTCATTCATTCATTCATTCATTCATTCATTCATTCATTCATTCATTCATTCATTCATTCAAACGTCAGTAGTTTCTATTGTTCGGAGAAACCAATGCCAATCGACTGAGGTCTTCATCAAGAGGTATGACCTTGTGCTGAATTTCAGGGAACGATCAGAATTCGACTTGCTCCGTGTACGTCAAAACAAGATCTGTAACATGGTGTAAGCGATGTCGAAATTTTTGAAGAGCGAATCGGTTATGCCATGTTATAAATTAAATCATATCAGATTTATTCCGCAACAAAAAGTTACGAGGAGTACCGGCAAAAGTTTAAGGAGCCCTCACCCGCTAGCACACGGGGCAGCATAGAAGCGTGCGGCTCAGGGAGTAAGATATACTAAGACGAGCACAAGCATGAGTTTTCCAACACCGCTCCAAAAGCGAACTATGAGTTGAAGAAGAAAGAGGTCACTGTGTCACCTCATTAAATAGATATTTCACGCTTTTATTTTCGTGATATATACCAGATATGTTCATTCTTGTTTCATTTATTATGCGATTTTGAAATGTGGCCAATTGAAATTTCAACATCTGATGTCATAGTTGGTTCTGCATGTGGCGACATACCAAAGTTCACAATGGCACACATTATAAACAGGCTAGCCGTGCTAGGATTGTTATAGCATAACTATTTTTTACTCAACTGAGTTTATACATACGGCATAGCTTGCAATCGTACTTTATGAAACATGAATTTTGTGTTGCTTCTTGAATAAACCTCGTGCGAATCGAATATATTCTCAGGGCTTCGAATACGTTTATAACCTCTTGAGGCATGGCGTATACGATAGTACGGACGACTTTTGAAATTTTTTTCGGGCTTTAGCTCCAATGCCCGTATTACTCAAGGTTGCGTTAGTGTTAAGCACAAGGTCCTTCAAGTGGGACCAGTGGGTGGTACCATTGGTACACAAATTGAGAACCACCTAATTCGGGTAGAATGTTCAGTATCAAACGAGTCAGCTCGTTACGGAGCATAAGCTTGCTAGTCGAATAAAAGCGTAGCACATTACAGGGATTCGCATTGACGACCTTTGCTTCCCCAACCGTGACTTCATGAAACTTCAAACGTTCATTACGGCCAAACTAATTGACTTAGGACATTCGAAGCGGTGCCAAACGATTTGTCTTCTTGGGCTGCATACGCTGACATTAAAAAAGGTAGATACCCGGACATAACGAAAAATTTGTGTCGGATATAACGAAGATGGCTATTGATGCACTATTTAATAGGTACTGCTAACGCTCCATTCTCATACGCTGCCTCAGCGTTTTGCTTGTTTTTGTTTGAAGCGCCTGGCGCTGCCTGTACGAAGTCAGTTAGGTCGATTAAGTTTGAAGTCCCTGCTGGACAGGATGGGAGGGAAATGTAGTGTCTATATGAATAAACCGCTTTTGAAAAAGCAAGAAATTCAAATTGTTTTCGCGAAATAAATGCTGTCTTCCGCTTTATAGTTTTTTTTTCGCACGTGCAGGAATGCTTTCGAAGGACGCTGAAGCTCAATTTTTGGTGCAGAAGCAGCTTCTTATGAAAAAAAATAATTAATTTGAACGAACGTGTTTTATAGAAAACTTCGGTTGCAGCTGCGCAAGGGTGGATGTATGCGGCATGCCTGAATTTCTGAAGTTTTTGAGCCATTCATTTTGTTGCTGTGAAACAGGGGTTTCTAACTACGCAAACCCTATTTTTCCACCTTTCCCGGTAATAAAGCATTTTGCTTGTCTGAAAGCGCTAATATTTTGGCACAAAATTAGAATAATGTACGTAGTAGTGTTCTTGGACGACGTTTTTTTTTTTATATAAAGAGAGGTGTTATTCGTGCTGCGCTTTGACTACCCCCCTATTGTAGGAATGAACGACTGCTGACCGTGTTCTTTGATAGTACCAACACAGATTTCGCATGAAATTTTGAGAGGCGAGTGATAATGGTCCTTCCACGTGGTCTACATGGCCTCCTGGAATGGGCGTTGTGGCATTGCTCATGTATATTTGGTGCCCGGAAGTCATGGCTTATATAAACCTCTCGCCCATCTCACCTACTGAGATGTAGCACTAGCGTATTCGGTGTTGTCGTCAGTAGCAGAAATTATGTTCGCCAATATGTTTAAAAATTGCGAGGACACTTTGGCAACTAAAGCGTTACGAGGCGAAGACCGAGGACACTATGTCGTGATGACTTCTGGTGGGTGTGACGTCAGATTGTTCCCGTGGCTGCATCGATACCCAAATTATACATCTTTCGGGGATCTGAAGTGTTAATTACGCTAAATTACGCATTTTTTCACCTAATTTGAAACAAATCTGTCGTTTTTCCGACCATTCTGTGACAATTTTCACTATGCCGTGACGATTTCTGGTGGATGTGACGTCACACCGTTCTCGTGGCTATATCGGCGTCCGCGCTATTTCGACGCAATTTCGACATTTTTGCCATTAATTAATTAACTAATTAATCTACAGTCATCAAACTTGGCTTCTAGATTTATGTTTTCCTCCTCTATCTGAAGCAACCATTGGTTTTCTTCTATCTTTTTTAGTTCCCGAGTTAAACGCGTGTGACACGCTTTGTTAACGACGACGTTGCTTCGAGGATACGTCATTAACTGAGACAAACTGTGAGCGTTTAGTTAGGAAAACCTCCAGCCAGTATAGAATTTTGGTATCAAGGTTTAGTTGATGCAGTTTGTAGATTAATAAACTATGACACACCTTATCGAATGCTTTTGAAAAATTTAAAAATATTAAGTCAGCTACTGAAGAGTGATCAAGTATTAGGCGCAGTTTATGCGTGAACGATACTAGTTGTGTTTCACATGAGTATGTTTTGCGAAAGCCGTGCTGAAATTGTGAGAAAAATGACTTCGCTTCTAAAAAGTTGGCAATCTGAGAAAAGAGGATAGGTTCAAAAATTTTGCATGGTATACTGGTTAAGGAAATGGGCCGATAGTTAAGTGGGCAATGTTTCGTACCTGATTTGTGGAGTGGAATCACCTTCCCAACTCTCCCTTCAGCAGGCAGTGAACCTTTGTCAAGTGATTGCTGAAAAATCTTTGAAAGTATGACGGAACAATATGAGTTAGTGTTTTTCAGAAACTTTAGATTAATTAGGCCACAGCCAGGAGCAGATGAAAGTTTCAGTGATGTGATCACTTTTTCTACGCCGACTGGTTCAATGGATAAAGTGTCCATTACCGCAAAGTCGTAAGAATGTGTAGTTGGATAAGTAGCGTGGGTGTGTTTCGAAAAGTTGCGCGTAAAAACCTGATCAAAAATTTATGCAGTATGAATACACAAAAGAAAATATTTATAGAAAACCAAGTCTACAAGGAGTCTATAGACAGTTTATGGGCCATTTTTATAAGGGTTATCCATTATTCTTTCCTTTTATTCTTTTGTTTTGATATCCTTATGTTTTGGGCACAAACGGCTGCTGTGCTGGCCAGCGCGCCGTGACGTATGTTAAATAGCGGAGCGAAAAGATTAACGGGGGAAAAACTGTCCGCGGCACAAGTCTCGTTACAGTATATTAAGCTTCATGGAATGTACAGGTGCCGTCAAAAGTAAATGGAAGGCAATATTCACGAAAAAATTTAATCATGGGCCCCCCAATTCATGCATCCTTGAATACATGTGTACAGCCTAATTGGGATTTTGCGAATTGCACTGTGCACCAACAAGCATGGACCATTACATTTTAGATTTAAAGATATTAAATTTTTTTTTTGACAAAGTCGCCTTCCATTTACTTTTGACGGCGACAGTACGCACTGGGATCCGCTTGTGCTTTATTGGTGCTGCTTGTGAAACAACACAATTTGCGATCTCGCTGGCGTATTAAGTTCAATTCAATTTTATTCAACATCTTGAGGGTGTTGTATATGCCAAAAAAAACCAGAGAAAAGGCTTGACAGACTCGACGCACCCTCTCCTTCCTCCCGCGTTCTCGTTAGCATTTCTGTTTTTCATAAGCAGAGTTCAAGATCACAGGTTCGCCTTGTGGTTGGCAGCGGTGCTTTATTTATTCGTGCCACATCCACGGCCAAAGCCATTATAACGAGAGTGATATTGCGCAAATTCAAAAATAACGGGTTCAGTTTGTTTTTTTGCTGAATACTAGGAAAAACATTTTGCAAACTTTAAATTACATTCTTCTCATGCAATATTCGCTAGGGCCCAGCATGAATGAGAAACATTAGAAATCGAGGCGGTTGATACAAGAAAGTGGTTTCAATCCGAGGCGAGTGGGATGAGAGAATGAAGGCAAGTTTTTATGAATGCAGTACTATTGCTGCCTACTTGCGCATAATTGATTTTGGAAAAAGTGCACAAAGAGGTAAAGCTAGTGTTATTTTGCGGAGTGGAGTAGTGATACAATCTGGAAAGCGGAAGAAAATAATCTCCGTGGACGTACCACCGGAAATAAGTGGCGATGAGCGATTCAATGATATTGCCCTATGGTTCAGATATAAGTATCAGAATAATATTTTTAGTGTAGACAGAAAGTGTGAAAAACCAAGTTGTTAGGACAAAGTTTAATTAGTGCTAGTGGTAGCTGGAGTAAATTTTAGGACCTAAATACCGAGGCCTGCTGTAACAGACTTGAAGGAATATAAAACAGTTTAGTGTAATGGATCGGCTGGCCTGCCTGTATCGAGCCCCATTCGTGCATTTTAACGCTAAGAAAGCTTATTATTAAAATTTAGGAGCAGACAGATTAGCAGTGTTGTTAAAAAAAAAACGTTTTCCCAACGGGCTATAATACGCCGCTTGCTGACGTTCTGAAATGCGAGAAGACAGAAGATTTTTCATGACAGCTATGCATTAATGTTGCGGGCGCTTTATTACGACGGTGCCTGACAGGGCGGGGGAGGGGGGGGAGGGGAGAGGAAGAGACGAGGAGTTTCACGCCAGAAAATGCGCGTATGGGAAGCAAACAGATTTTGTGCTCTTTATTTGAGTATAAGGCCAGTTTCGCAGGCTGGCAATCAGGCTTTATTTGGAAACAACTTTGTTTCTCTTGGTGCCCGGAAGCATGGATTTGGCGTGTCGGGGCGTTCCCATTTGCACGACGCCAGTGTCCGACCGAAAATGCTGTGTAGGGGATGAATGCATTACGTCGATTTCGTGCATAATCTCGAGGCCCATATGCACGAGTGCAAGCAATCAATTTCGCTTGTTCCCTTGAAGCATGTGCTGTCTGGCGTAACACGAATCTTCCGCCAGGCAGGAAGTGTGGTGTGTCTGAAGATTGTTTCTGTCGTGTGTTCATACAAGGGCCGCGGTGATTCATTGTTTCTTTTCTAGCCCACTCATGAATCAAGCAAAATCAAATCGAGCAAGAAAGCAAATAGCTGCATCAGGAGTAAATACTGCCGTTGCTGAGCGCGGGCATACAACGAGTAACTGCCCATACCAAAGCAGAACTCTGAGAGCTTCACATGGAGGCGAGCAATTTTCTTTATAAACAACTAGAGAGAGTAAGTCGGCGAAAAACTTTTCTAACTTCCTGCTTGCCGCAATAGGATGGTGAATCTTTGGATCTGTGGCACTCGACTTTGAAGGAGCACGAAACACAGGGCTAAACGAAGGTAAACATAAGTAATTCGTGTACATCTTGTTCGGTTGGGTTAGCTTGAGCATTGGGACAAGGAGCTAGAAACGGAAGCAGAACACATAGCTGCCTTTCAACTAATTCAACCTAAAACAACCAAAATCAACCCAAAACAATAATAGATTGGAATAACCTTCACCCGCAATTATTTGTTGACACTACATGAACAGAGAATTGTGAGCATAAATTGGAATTGGAGTATGAATCCTTCTTCCTTGTATACCTGTCATTTCAAAGGTTGCCTAGGTATTATTATCATTCTAGCCGTGCATGACGTGTAACTTTTAAAACTGGTCCACTGATCTTTTTCTTTTTTGTTTGCTCCCACCCTATAACAGCCCGAAACGACTGACAGTATTGTAAATAAGCAAATGAAGGCATGCGAATCCCAGCAGTATATATACACAGGGGGCAGTGGTGACAGTAGGCTGTGCGCTTGAGAAATAATGTGCATCAGAAAAGCAAAAATGAAGAAGTCTGGATAGAATAAATTTGATTGTCGACGTCATGAAACGAGCAAACACGTAAAAAATAAAAATAGATGGAAATATACTGAGGTACAAGCAGCGTCAAAACACAAAGATGAAAACAATGGCCACTGAAGATATGAAGAAATGAAAGTAAAGAGAAAACAAAGACTAAAATTAAAGCTTAAGCCACGTCAATAATCACTGAAAAGCGCGATCAGGAATACGGATTAAAAGAATGGAAAGTTAAAAGCAAAAAGAAGTGAAAAACTAACAAAACGCTGGCCAGACTACCTTCACTTCCAGTCTTGCGGCGATTTTCTTAAAATTACGGCTTAAGTCAGGAACGAATGGCACGACCACGCTGTTCCATTTCGTACAGTCTACTTCCCTCGTAGCTGATTCTTTGTGTTCGAAGCTCCGAAGCAACGCCACGCTTATCGTCGTCAAGGTTTTCATGGAATAGCCTTCAGCCCGCAGTCTTGTGATTTGTTTCGTAGTGAAGCGCGAAAGGTCAAACAGCTGCCGAGAGTGGTTTTGTGACCGTAGTGTGAACCACTCTTTCAGAACATGCTCAAGAGTTCGCCTTCACTCACGAGCTCCCTGAAGGCAACCAAATCAGATGACGGAACCTCCGGCTGTTTTTGGAAGAGCACTTCGACGTCATGAAACGCCTTAAAACTATTTAATTTGACTGTTTTTGGAAGTTGGGCATGTGTGATGGTTCTACGAAACCTCGAAGCAGCAAAGGCTTTCTTACTTTCGATTCTAGTTATTAGGAGAGCGTCAAGAGGGCGATTGCCAAAATGGCATTGAAGTACGCTATTGAAAGATCATGCAAAAGCAAATCAGAAGACTGCAAAGCGCTGTCTATTCCCGAGAAACCCTGACAACGATGGTATTTCTTTGGAGCTTTAGATGCAAAAAACCTGCAACAACAAGAGAATGAGCTTATAACAGTGAGAACACCGCGGTGGTTCCGTATACCTTGATGCTTTTACAGATAATCTTAAGAAAATCGCCGCAAGATGTGGCAGTGATGGTGGTCAGTTCCAACTCTAACAAACCCTAGAGAAATCCCCGCCAAGTGACCAATTAAGAAAAAAAGAACAACTTTGAAACGAACCATCAACCAAGATATGCAGCCTGCGGGGACGGTTTCACAAACCGCTTTCCTATCACGTAGGGCAAATACTATACTGGACATACCGCTTGCTGGGTAAATGAAATGGCCAGAAAACGTGGTGCCTCATTAGAACAACCGCCACGTCGGACCTCCGTGAGTCTTCATTGCAGCAAGGGTAAGCTACTCGGTTCCTATGGGGGGACTGGGTAAAGCTGTCTAACGAACTCTCCTTAGGCTCTTTACACATACCCTGCTGTGCCCGGAGGTTCTCAAGCACTTTGATACTTCTTTTATGGCCGCTGATCATTCTGCGGGGAGGTGGCCGACAGCTTCCACATGGTTTGGGCATGCAGGAAATAACCTCCCCCCCTCTCCCCCACATCACCCCATGCCCTACCCTAGAAGACGGAGAGGAGGACCTGCTCGGCTGCCAGGAACTATCGGCCCAACAGGCCCTGGTTCGGCGGACCTACGCAGCGGTCGAAACCAACGGGATCCCGGAATGACAGACTCCGCCTCGTATTGTAAGGGATGAGACCCACTAGGGGCCTCTCCCCGAGCACCTATCTGGAAATATAGCCAAATAAATGCTTTTCACCGCCACCACCACCAGTGCTCCCCCCGCTTACACGACATCAGCATCCTATGAAAGGAAAAGAACTGGCTTGCTCGGGAGGTTATCAAGGCAGTTGCTGTCCATAAAGAAAAGGAGAGCACTGAGTGAGCGCTTCAGGCGTTCTTGAGTGATGCTTGCCTCTACGCAGAAGCTTGTATAGTTTTATTTTCGCCATAATGCGCTTTTATCGGGATGTGACTAGACTCGGTGTTTTTTTCCACTTGCTTTTCTTGCTTCTAATTTTTGCTGTTTAGCCGTGCTTCTTCTGGCGCTTTGCTACGGTTGCTGGCGGCGTTTAAGCGTTAATTTAGTATTTGTTTTCTCGTTATTTTTGTTAGTTCATATCTGGTGTTCTGCTTCTTGGCATCTTTGTGTTTGGACGGGGCTTGTGCCTTAGTGTTGTGTCAGATCCATTTTTTTTATTTTTTACCTCTGTTATCTCGCTTCATGATGTTTACTGTCAAGCTAGCCCAACCAAACGAACTAGCATCAGCTAGCTCGGATAATGATGGTGACGATAATCTAAACATTTATTTTGTTAAATAAGAAGTTTGCCCCGTCCGGGATGAACCCTCATTCCAGGGCTCCTGCCACCATCATGGCCCGGTCTACCAGATTGCGCTAGTTATTCAGTTCCGAACTGGACAGCACGGATTCCCGTTAAGTGGCGGTGGAATTTCGGATAGAGGGGACTGCAGCTCGCAAAATGCCATGCCCAGGGGACGTGGCAAAATTGGCAGTGGCTTTGCTCAGCTATGCCAGGATATACGTAGCGAAAGGTACGGTATATTCCTGGATACGTCTAGTTGTTTTCCTTATCGTCATGAGTATGTGTTAGACATTAAAGACGAGACATGTGATGAAGGCGGCACGTGTTATTCAACTTTTTTTTTTTCCACTGCCGCATCACCATCATCTCTCGGTCGGTGGCGAGCGTCGCGGCGCGCGGCGCACCAGCTGCGCGGCTGTGACGTCACTCGGCTCCTCGCGCATGCGCACAAGTGGCGCCGGAGGCCCACAGCGAAACAGCGAGACTGCGGGTAATGTAGCTCTCGCTACAAGATGCCATTCTTTCTAACTTCTTGCTGCCCGCCCTTCCTAGTACATGCATGCTGAAATGTCGTCTCTTCTTATAGAATAGTTGTATTTTCTACTTATTCAAAGATGAACGCCATTCAACTTGCCCAGCATTCTACTATTTCAGCATTCCACTTTCACACGACACGTGTGAATGTGTCGAGTCGAGTACGGCCCGTAGACAATGGTGTATCCACTGGTTATTCCTGCTAAATAAATAACGCTCAACCGGTCACTGTTGCCCAGTCTTTATGCGTTTAGTTGTGAGATATTTGTTCTAAGCATTTAATGAGCGCTGAAAGGACGGGCAGCATCATTTTTGCCCGCTGTAGTGTCTTCTACTGCCCTAGCACCTAAACTTAAAGAAGCGGATTGCACGAGAATGCAACTTGGATCGTGAGGAGGCGAAAGCTGAAAGCGCCATCAAGGGTGCTGCCTGGGTTCCGCTACAATATTGACAACTTTAGCAGTTGTTGGCCTTTAGTAATGTTTAACGCTTGTTTTGCCTCTGCATATGTGAATGCTGCTCTCTGAGTTCGATCCTGCGCGTCATGCGCTCCTCAATAAAGGATTTACGCTATGGTCCATCTCTGTTAAACGTGCAGCCGATCTTCGTACGCACGTTCTGTACTGAACACAGTAAGTGCAACGGCCATGTGAGCACTATAATTTGCAATGTCTCGTTTTTTCTCTTTCGGTCCTCTGATTGGTTGCTGCTTCACGGTGACGTAGGCCGTGAAGAGCAGCGGAACGCTTATGCTTGCATAAGCACTCTCATGTTGCGCTTTACTTGCATGAACCCCCCCTCCTTTTAATCCACCAATCCTAACTTTATTCAGGTATTAAGCTTTACTCACGTGTGCTGCAATGTAATGGCTTAAGAAATATTGATGTACTGTCATTTGTTTTCTAAATGGCGTGTTTCTAGCATCTTGAGAGCAAATTTAGCTCGGTCTTGCAATTGTCTGGACCCCATTAAGTAATTTCCTTTCTAAAGAGACCGTTTCAGAACGCCGTATGTATATCAGAGCGTCGGTTTCTTCACGTAAAACGCCACAAGAGCTGTTATCGTGTGACGCTGTCGTTTGATAATTGCTTATAAATGTTTGATGCTACCTTGGCTATGTCCTAGAACCTGTCATGACATAGGTGAAGTGTTGTTCGTCAAGGAAGACTGTATCACAGGTTTTCTAATTTACTCTACCTTGCTTGCTACGTGCCTCGATCTTCTCTCTCCCCCCTTTTAATTTCTTTCACCTTTTACTTCACAGCGCAGTTTAATTCTTGAAGACAGAGTGCGATTTAAGCCTCACCATTCCTTTCCTGATAACCTAGCGCAAGCCGCGCAATTAATGGGCCCAATATTGAAAACGTATTGGTAAAGGCCGATCCAACACAGGCCCATAGCGAAGCCATCCATTTGCAACAATGGGCTGATTACATGTTCTGCTTGGAGCCGTCTTATACCTATCACCATGAATATCACTGCTGCTGCGTCAGACAGTTTAGTGCCACCTAGTTGTTTTCGAACAACTGCGGCGCACCTTTAGTGTTTTCTCCTGACGCATCTCCATTCAGCCTCAGCTATAGATTGAGGTACGTGGGACAAAGCATTTGTCATCAGACCTGCGCAGGTTTTCACACGCAAACTATCAAGGAAAACCCAGAACCACACTGTAGTTAGTCAGGTGGTTTTGAAAATTATATCAACAATGGAGGAATTTATGAGCACCTGTCAAATTTTCGCCACATTTCTTTCTTTACGAGCAACGTTAGTGGTAAATAGGGCACCAAGAGGGTTTCGTCGTGGGCGCCGCTGTATTGCATGGCTGACTTTGCACCTGAGTGTTCTCTATATTTGCGATATATGGCACCTGCCCCTGAAATTTGTCTTAAAGTTTCCCTTTGATATTCTCAAGCTATAAGATGTTCAGGAACCCAGGAACACGGGGGGGGGGGGGGGCAAGGGTGGTCGATCACCTCTCCCGCCCCCGTCTCAAATTGCTTGCACATGATCAGATGAGATTTGTGACAAACGCTTCAATTCTAGGATGTTGTAATGTAAATCAGAGGGGGGGGGGGGGGGGGGGGGGAACTAGTTGGCTTTGTAGTCAGTCGTAAAGCAAGTCGCTGATTGTCTGACACTGTTAATAAACATCAATAGCCCAATTGAAAAAGACTATGCACAAATTTTTTAATGCGGTTGATCCGTCCTGAACGCAAATTTTTAAAGCTAACCATTTTATTCAAAGTTTATTTGGGTTAACAGATATACCTTTGAACCATGAAAAATAAAAAATATATCTAGGAAATATGAAACTTACATTTGAAAACTTTAAATGAATAAGTAACAAACACAACTCAAAGTCTAGCCTCTCCCCGATAAAAAAAAATGTTCCGGAGTCCCTGGAGATGTTAAACCAAAGCCACTGCATAAAAGTTGACTCAAGTTGACTGAAGCCTCGCATCAGTATCTCAATGTGTCTATTAGAAAATAAACCCCTAAAAAAAACGAGGTTTTCTATCCCCCTAATGGCTCCTCTGTGTCTTAAATCTGCGTTATTGCATTAAGTCACCTTAAAATATATTCGCTCTACTTCGCAAGTTCTGGTTTGCAAATATTACTCGAGTTTCCTGATCTTCCTCCATGCGATTTCTATTTTTCGTGCCCGCGATTACAATAATATTATTACGTAATACCCAAATGGTCTGCACAGTGAAAGTGAATGGAAGGTTACGCAATAGCTTTCCCCGTAACATAGTTCCAAGACATCAAAGAGTATGGTCATCAAACCAACGTCTCAATCAATGGCCAGCAAACGCACATGCCATGTTTCTGGCTCTAAGGAAAGGGATTTATGCAAGTTCCTGAAATAACAGCTGCCATCTGCAACGTATTGAAAATTTTTATCTTTTCCTACGATCTACGGCATTGCTCAGTGCCAAATCTTACCTTTGATGATGCTGAAAGAAGAAAAACCTTCGGGCAGCTAAAGCTAAGCGCATTATGTTTTCGAGGAAACGAGCCAAAAATCCGCTACGTTGAATATTTTGATCGCTTTCTTTCGCTGACTCTCTCGGACGTGCAGCCATCTTGAGGACCTTATCAGATTCTCGCATGGAGAATACGATCACAAAAGCAATATATGGGGGTCAAGTTATGGCCCTGGCTTTATGCAGGCTGACTTCTTTCTACAAACTTAAAAGTATTGATCGAGGGTCGATCAGCATAACTGTAAAGCAGTCAACGCTAATATGCATGCCTTCTTTCGCTGAAGTTCCTTCTTTCAAGAATCCTGCCTCCCGTAATTCACTTTGCATTGCAGGCAGAGCGCTCAATTTTACCTGAGCTGCCAAAGGAACTCGCCTGTGAGAACAGTTTTTCTCAACGCTTACAGCCCATGACGTCAAAGGATATGCACGTTTTATAAGACAGGTAAGGCGGTGTCTTTTAACGTAAGTGACAACGACGGCGATTGTTTTTTAGAGAGCACATTTCACTGCACAGACACACACAATTCAATGTGAAAGTACAACAGCACACTTGTCAGCTTTCGAAACTCTAAGGGCCCGTGTACTGTGCGATGCCAGTGCACGTTAAACAACTCCGGGTGGTGGAAATTTCCGGAGCCCTTCACTGTGGCGTCCCTCATAGCCTGAGTAGCTTCGGGACGTTTAACCCTTTCATAAACCAAACCGAACTTGCCAGCTTTCTGTTATTTCTCTGAACACCTTCCGCACTAATGTTCAATTGGTAAAGCGGGGATCTGAGGTAAAATGCTCCCTTTTTCGGCATAGAGCAATGAAAATCGACATCCTTGTTGGGAAGGCCACAGAATGCGCAAACACAAATTTTCATTAAAATATCTGAAAGTGTTTTGAAATAAACTTTTATATGCTCCATTCCTATAGCAAACTTGAAGAAAGCCCGGCGTGAGAGCAAAACAAAGTAGGAGCCTGCAAGAAGTCTGTATTTTGTTTTACCCCCAAAAAATAGTTGATTCAGTGACATTCTTCAAACATTTTTAGCAGCCTGTTTCTTTTCTGCAAAGAATGTCACATCAAAGCTTGTGAAATGCACTTATCATTGTCATGAAACCGTAAGGAAATGAAGGGCACGTTATTACATATGGACACATCCCTTCCTTGGAGGATGACGAAGAACGACACCGGCGATTCGGAAAAAGACGAAGTGAAACTGCTCTGTCTCGTGCTGACCTGACTGGCTGGTGGTGTTCCTCGGTGCAAGAGGAAACTAGCCATAGGTAAAACTCAGATGCATGCTTTGAGAGACAAAGAGGGCGATGTAATTAGCAATATGGGTAAGAAAGTTAAAGTAGCCGAATAGTTGTGTACAAACCGCTACAGTACCGAATGTAATTAGAACGTTAATGAGACAGCAGCACACAGCAATGGGAAATCTCGCTAGTGAGAAAGAGGAAGTAAAGAAAGCCTTAGAAGCAATGCAAATGGGAAAGCAGTTGGTTAGGGTCACGTAACAGCAGATCTGTTGAAGGATGGAGACGACAATATTGTGCTAGAAAAACTAGCCATCCTGTATACGCAATGCCTTATGACCAGGAGCTTTCTAGAAGCTTGAAAGATTGCTAAAAATATCTCAATTCCTTAGACGGGACGTGAAGGACTTGAAAAATTGCATACCGGTCAGATTACTGTCCGTTGCCTACAAGGTATTTGCTTAGGTAATAGCTAATAGTATTAAGACGGCCTTATAGTTGAATAATCCAAATGATCAGGCAGGCTTTCGTAAAAGGTATTCCAAAATACACCATATTGTAACGTAACGTTACAAAGAAGTCACTCTTGCACCGAGGAACACCAGCAGCCAATCGTTGTTGTTGTTGTTGTTGTAGCCTTTGACAGAATGGCACATACCCACACTGGGGGATCGGCCAAGAATCGGGAGGTAAAGGTTGGTGGGATTAACCAATGAGCAAATCCGTAAATATTGTATGGATGAAGAATAGTTGATTAGAAATTAGAAAAAAAACAACCGGATTCCGCCGGTGCGATCCCAACCCACGACCTTCAGATTTCGCTTACGGTGCTCTATCGACCACGATTGTCGTGCCAAATTAGTGGCAGAGTGAAAAAAACGAGAAAGTAATTCGAAAATACAGGAAGGTCAGTGCATAAGCAGTAAATCAAAGAGCACAGCGTAACAAGGTGCACGAACATTTGTGAACCATTGTTATGCTTTGCTTTCTGCAAACAGGGCAGTCAGGTCAAAAAGCAGTTTGGAGAAAAGAAGCACTCAAGTTGTACAAGCAATTCATGTACATCAAAATGCCCCTCCACTATACTGTTTGGTGCCTTTGGCTACTGGGGTCTTCTTATATCTCCGTCCTTCGTTTATTCAGCCTCGCATGCTTGCTTCTTGATTTTTTGTGTTCCCTTTCTGATTAGAGTCAGTGAGTGCGAACTCGCGCGCGTCGATGATGCAAGAAGTGAGTTGCGGACGCTTGGCGCTTCGTTCTAAGCCGTTTCCAAGGCGACTATGAATCGTTACAAGCATGCCTAAATAGCGCACCGTCAGATACAAACATTTTTGCTGTAATCCTGATAATCTTGCAACGAATTGCGTGCTGAGGCGAAAGGGCAACGTGACCCGCGTCGTAGTTGCTCCGAAGCATCCTGGTTAGTTATTTATGTGTCGTCAAGGTATTCGGGTTCGCTACCGGGCGTCGACACCGTGGTGTAGCTCGGCCTCCGAAAACGCATCGGCGTGGTCTTCATCGGGTGAGCTTACGCTGCCACGCTGCTGCACGCAACTGTCAGCGTCATCAATCGACGGAAACTGCCCTGAGCTGCAGCCGCATCTTAGCACAGAAGTGACTCGCGGGAACCTCGCCGCTTTCACTGCCGCTCTCATTTCTTAGCTCTTGCGAGAGATCGTAAAATGTTGGTTTCAAAACTTCAAAAATGTTGGTTTTGTTGTGTCTAATGTAGTTGTTGCTTTTGAAATTAAAGATGTGTAAGCTGGTTTTTCTTTTTTTATTATTTCCACTTATACATGCAGTATGTTTTCCATTATGTGCCACATTATAAAATGTCCGACTTCGTATTGAAATTAGTATAATAATGAACTTTGAAAATGTTGTCTCTCCTGCATCTAGAATGTACACTGAACATCTAATGTAATACGCTCATTGATGACTGACTGCACTATTGCAATACTAACTGCTTGTCTACCTACTTGATTTGTATTGCGTGTCCTCATGTATGAACATGTCAGCTTCGATTTTATATTTGTTTTTCTCCCTTGGTGTTTGTATTGCCCCGCTGGCCTGCCTTGTTGTGGTCTCTTGGGCCCTGTCAAGCTGCCTCGAGCAGCTTTTTGCCCAAGAGTTTCTACCATGCATATGGTGAAATAAACGAATTGAATTGAATTGAATTGAATAAAACACGCTGAATCTTTTTCATCGTTTATAGCTGCCCGGTACGCGCTTCGTTCAATTCGTTTGCCGACGATCGCTTCCTCTTCCAAGGGTTGGCAGGCTTGTGCTTCCGCTTTCCGCACGCATGCTTCGTCTGGGATGCGGCACAATCCATCGCTGACGCACAGAACTTCGCCCAACAGAGAAGTCCTGTCTCGCAGAATAGCAGCCGCAGACTCGCGAACTGGTGACGAATCAGCAAAAGAATGCAGGCATGCTATGGAAGCACATAGCCCGGGAAACGGCGGTGATCGCCACCATGGAGGAAAAAAAACTGAGGAGGGAGCGTCCGGCGACAACCTTGAAGCCTAGTCTTAACAAGAAAAGATATAGTAAAAAAAAGAGAGTGTGTCCCCCCGTGATCACACCACCTGATAGCGTACGGTAAAATCTAGCTTCGTTGCGCGCGCGCATGCGCGGATGAGCGCGGTAGACTGACTGTAGATCAACCTCCTTGCTGTAGACGCCCGCGCTACCCGCGCCGCGGGTCGCACATACGCGCGCACTAAAACCTACCAGAATCAAAACATAAAGGACAGACTCGGAGAGCGAAAAACTGAGGGAGAAAACGGCTTCGTAAACACTCGGCTTGCGAACGCTGGCCGCGTGACGTCACGCTCCCTCCTTAGTTTTTTTTCCTCCATGATCGCCACCCACACAGAATGCGCGCTGAGCGTCACGTGACAGGCCAACCAATCGACGCTAAAGAACGACTCTCTGGAGGTCGCCGCATTTTAAATTTTCGTGGTTTTGTTTTTAATCGTAGACACGTGAATTTGATGCGAGGCGAAATGGGGTGAAACCAGATTTTCAAGAACTCCAGTCGTGACGCGATCGGCACTGTAAAATCGGCGCTTTCACGTATCGCGTTTGAAAATTTGCCGCCTTCACGAATATTTCAGCCAATCTTTTTGGCTACCGACTGTAAAGAAAACATTTTTTAAGTCACTCTTCAAAAAATGTTCTTGATATAATTAAACAAATCTGAACAGAAAAACTGCTGCTTTCTCAAATCGGATTATTTCAGATTTCGGCAATGCAATCCCCGCATCCCCCATCAATCGGTTGCCGTGTAAAGCTTGCGCTGGAGCATTGGAATCGGGACGAGAATGAGGCGCTTGGAAGAACATAGTCATGAGGAAAAACCGGCGAGCAGACCATTTCCTATTTTTATCTAAAGTTATGGTAACACAAAAAGCAATCCTTCACCTGCAGGCGTCGTCGTCTGCACGAGCGAATGATTTCAAGTGACGCCTCAACTATTTCTTTCGCGCTGATGCCGCAAACGTGTTTGAGGCTCGTTTACTAAACTCGCCGATCTCGCTCTGGTTTTCTTTCTCCTGCTCCACAACTGTCTGAAGACGTGCCATCTGAATTAAAGAAAGAACATGGGCGGTAAGCTGACAAGACGAATATATATTTTTTCTTATTTTTCAAATCCACTGTAAAATCTTATGCTCCGCTTCGCCTTTGCAGGCAACATAGACCACAAAATCAGCGATTGAGGGCACTTATGAGGAACACTACGTCTGCCGCTTATGAACGCGGGTGGCGCTGATGAACACTCTCAAGGTTAGGTTACTTGTAAACATAAATACCCCCGAAAACAGAAGATTTGACAGCCGCCGCCGTAGCTCAGACGTAGAGCACCGGACGCGTAATTCGGAGGTCGTGGGTTCGGATCCCACCGGCGGCATGTGGTTGTTTTTCTTCTGTTTTTCTAATCAATTAGCTTTAAGCGATAACATATTCAGTAATATTCTAAATCGAACAACGGCACAAAAATAAATAAATAAAGTAAAAAATCCCCTGTGCCCCTTGGTTTCTGTGGCTGTTGGCTTCTTTCATATTTACAACGAGCCCCTCATTCCCCTTCCCTTGTTTGCTTAATTGCTTAGCGAGGGCCTCGGTTCTGGCAGCCTTGACGCCATAGGAAGCATAAGTGGGTTCTCACGCAGCTTCCACCCTCTCCGTTCGATGACGTTCTACGTCACACCTGCGGTAACTCAGGACGTTCTACGTCCGCCGCTTATGAACGTGGGTGGCGCTGATGAACACTCTCAAGGTTAGGTTACTTGTAAACATAAATACCCCCGAAAACAGAAGACAGAAGATTTAACAGCCGCCGCCGTAGCTCAGAGGTAGAGCACCGGACGCGTAATTCGGAGGTCGTGGGTTCGGATCCCACCTGCGGCGTGTGGTTGTTTTTTCTTTTGCTTTTTAACAATTAGCTTTAAGCGATAACATATTCAGTAATATTCTAAATTGATCAACACCACAAAAATAAATAAATAAATTAAAAAATCCCCTGTGCCCCTTGGTTTCTGTGGCTGTTGGCTTCTTTCATAAATATATATATATATATATATATATATATATATAACATGCATCAATTAGCTCTGCTACAAGTACTACGGCGTAAATCTCTGCTCTCGTTTGTGAAATGCTATTTTGCAGGTGCTTTTGTTCAACCTCTGGCAAAATTGCAGTCAGTTTCCCGCCATTATGTAGTCCGCTTTGTGAAAGCACCGAAGAGAGCAAGTGATTTTCGCTACTGAATACTCCCTCTCGTGCGCTGGCAGTCCTTGTTTCCAGGCGACTGACCGTCGTTGTATATCATTTTTACAGCGATAGCGGTTATACCTACGATCTGCACAACCGGCGCCTCACCACGCTCCCGCCCGAGAGAGTTCGGTGGAAAGGCGGAACCAACAGTCATCTATGTTTAATGGCGACGCCACTCGCCATTTTGTACCGATGCTCCCGTTCACCTTGCGGGAAGCAGTAGAGAGTGAATCACGTTTTTTGTGAGTAAGCGTGCATGATTCTACGTGCATGAGTAACAGCTACAGTGCAGCAAATCGGTCACAAAGAAAACAGAACCACGCAGAGTAACTTCCGAGACATCGTTGCGCGTGCGCTCCTTCGGCACAAAATAGGGCCCGCGGGAGAATGCTCTGTGTTGCCAGACGCCTCTGCAGCGGTTCCCAGAGTGGCGGCAAAATGAAAAGAGTGCCAGATTCTCCCGCATCTCATCCCTTCCGGTAGAATAGAACACTTTGCAACTCGTGGATTTCGAAGGGAACCAAACAGGAGATGGCGAGAGGAAGCAGGCAGAAAAACCGCTATAAACAATCGGTCTTGTTCATTCAGGCGCCGCGAGGCCGTAGGCGCGTGCCTAAGAGCTCCATAATGCAGTCGCATGAAATGAAGGCGACAAAACGGAGCGCACTGAGAAGAGATGGGAGGAAAAACAAAATGGTACAGACGGGAGCATAGACTACGAGGCGGGGAAGACGCCGACGAGCAGAATGCCAGAGCGGCCTTTGTTGTCGTTACTCATGCCCTCTGCCAGCCGAGTGGCGCAGCACTGCGGAGACTGCACCTCACTCTGTAAAGGCTATTTGCCAGCAAAAAAAAAAAAAGAAACGTACACACCAGGAAGAACAACCAAGGACAAGGGCTGCCTTGTGTGCACGTCTTTTTTTTTTTTTTAGCTGACGAATATATTCTTCGTTGTGCCATACAAAAGGCCCGTCACTCAGCCTTTCTTCATGTCATGAAACCCATTTCTCCGCACCGTGGCCTCGCTCCGCCCCTTTCCGATTGGGAAGCCGAGCCGTTATCCCGCTAGGCGTCACTTGCTTCCGGGCTACCGAATGCCGTATCGTAACTCGATTCTCTGCGCATCGCTGTTGTGTGGTACTGTTCTTATTCTTTGCGTAATTACGGATCTATTCCCCTGGATCCCGTTACCACACCCAGGAAACGCCTAGCGCTACATTTGTCGTCTTCGTGTGGGACACGCGTTCACCAGCAATCACGCGTGCGACCACCCTTGTACGAAGTGGCAGCAGAAGTGACGCATACGCACGGTCATAAGTCGCCACTCAGCTATTCTAAACTACTCTCGAACTCCAAAGCAATTCTTCACCATCATCATCAGCCTCACTACGCCCACTGCAGGACAAAAGCCTCTCCTATGACTCTCCAATTAACCCTGTCCTTTGCCATTTGCGGACACCTTGTCCATGCAAACTTGTCCCCGCAAACTTCTTAATCTTATTCGCCCACCTAACTTTCTGCCGCCCCCTGCTACCCTTGCCTTCTCTTGGAATCCACTCCGTTACCCTTAAGGGCCAGCGGTTATCTTGCCTTCGCATTACATGCCCTGCCCAAGCCCATTTCTTCCTCTTGATTTCAGCTAGAATGTCATTAACCCGCGTTTGTTCTCTCAGCCACTCCGCCAGCTTCCGATCTTACACCTATCATTTTTCTTTCCATATCTCGCTGCGTTGTCTTTAACTTAAGCTGTTGTTGTTGTTGTGACTGAGAGAAGGATGAAAAGGAAATTGCACGGGCCTGCTACTGGCTCTAGCCAAGTCACCACCGCTGTCACGTGCAGATAGAGGAGAGGTAAGAGATCAGAGGAAAGAGAAAAAGGCAAGAAAAGACGCGCGTCGCAGCAACAACTGCGTCCGCCGGAGCGGACGCTGCTGAAAAAATCGGATAAGCGGCCGAAGCCGCGCTCGCCGAAGCGAGGACAGATACTTCCTAACTTAAGCTGAACCCTCTCTCTTAGCCTCCACGTTTCTGCCCCATATGTGAGTACCGGTAATATAGAGCTGTTGTATACTTTTCTCTTGAGGGATATTGGTAAACTGCCATTCATGATCTCAGAGAACCTGCCATATGCGCTCCACTCCCAGAATTCTTATTCTTCTAGTTATTTTTCTCTGCGCAAATTGCTAAACTACGTAGTAGCATGGAGCTGCGATGCGATGTGAGGACAATGGGCTATGAGGCCAAATGGCGCCGATACCACGTGGCTGCCCTTATATCTTCATTACTGACGTCACAACTATGTGTTACCATCCCATGTATTCTTTGGTGCGTACATCACATAAACCCCGCCATGTACAGTATAAACTCCCACCTCCCCTCCTAAGGCCTCAATGTATTCCAAACGATGTGAAATGCTCTCATTCGGTAGCTTCCGCAACGACATGTGCTCCTTCGCATAGAAGCTGCAAACGGCAGCTCCTGTCGCGCGCTAGGGTGCGTGTGTAGGAAGCTGTCACGTAAGCCAACCAGCCAACCGCCATGGTGGCTGAGTGGTTAGGGCGCTTGGCTGCCGACCCCGAGGGTCCTGGATCAAACCTCGGCTAAGGCGGCCGCGTTTCCATAAAAGCGAAATGCAAAACTTGCCCACATGCAGTACGTTGTCCGCTCAGGTTAAACAAACACTGAAGTGATCAGCTACAGCACCCCTTTCTCTGTTCTTTCATGCACTTCTTTTTACATCCCTTCCTTAACGGCGTGTTCGAGATGCCCGCCTTGCAGTGCGCTTTCCTCAAAACCATATTTAATTTCTACTTGTACATCCGACGCGTACGCGGTGGTCACCTGGCCGCGTGTGATAAACTGCGCATGGTCGGTGTGAGGTAGCCGTGGTCGACGGTGTAATGATAATGCAAGCCGACCCGGGCTGCCGCTAATTTGCCACGAGCTTCGCGTCTGTCCCCGGGGATTGCCTCCTGAAAACAGCTCCCTCTGTAAAATTGATAACATTCACGCCGTGCTGCGTACCTCGAGGCTGAGCGTCCCCTGCCCGACGCTACAGTGTGTCCACGTAGCCGTAAAAGTATAAAATTTAAGGAAAGTCGTGATAGGATGAAGTTTTTTACAGTGGGTGGGCGCATGGACCGTACCTAGAAGGAAAAGATTAAAGAAGGGGTTAAAGGGACAGAGATTCAAAAACTGACAACGTTTTCGCTAGCCCTCGCAGAATTTTGTTATTAACGCAGCAAGCGTAAACTTGGAAAAGTTTAATCAAACTCTTCCTTTCAGGATGACAGATATTTTTCTCGTACCCTGCTTGCATGCGGTAAATCATTCCAGTCGCATGAGGCGAAACTTAAGGAGAATGTTTTCAAAATTAATCAGCTGTCTTCTCTTCAGGGCTTCTTACGAAGGACGGAATTACTCCACCGGCAAAATTTACACAATATTCAAAACCGATCGATTGGAAAAACAAAAGAGGCCTTCTTATAAGATGTTCGTGGTGTCTGCTGAGAGCTCAATTTCAGGTACTTGTTGCGAAATAACAAGAAACAAGAAGCATAACTTTATTATATGTTACAGACTTGCTGAAATTTTCTCAGAGGGCATACGTATACTTAAGATTTAGAACGCAGCCTGATGGCATGAATGTTTTAAAGTTTTGATTTGATTTTCTGACGTATTGTAGGTGTTGCGCTCAATCGCGGCTTTTTACGGCGTGCCTATTAGTATTACGCCAAAGCTCCTCCTGAGCTGTTACAAAGGTTGTAAGGGCGCACTTAGTATCTATTTTGATAATATTTTGTTCTTCGAGGTGCATAGTATTGCGAAAGCTATTTATGGGCTATGCAGCATCGCAGTGAAGGGCTTGGAATTACTGGTAGCCTCAGGGAACAGAATTTTTCAATTGTGTTTCGTCGGAATAACACCTGGCCCGCAGGGAATAGTCACCAAAAGCTCGTGCTTAGAGCTCAGGATTACACAGCCCTTAAAGCCTCACAAACTACTTCCCTTCGGAAGGCACTTGCTGAAACTCCTTCATGGCACGGTGCAATTGAATTGTTGCTCTGTTCTCCTTGTTTGCGTATTCCACCACGTTTTTAGCACACCTATATGTCTAGTAAAACTTGGAGGTTCATATTTGAGTTTAGTACAGAGACGATCAAGGGTTGAAAGTAATTCGCGTGTGTCTGGACGCTTTCTCATCAGCATCAGGACCTGGTGAGAGACTGCAGCTCGTAGAAGCTCGATGTGAGGTGCCCGGTTTCTCAAGCTGGGATGGGCCCAGAATTGTTCCATCATGTCGTCGTTTCCAAGGCTTGCAGCAACGCCCTGTACATCTTCCTCAGTATCACATGCCACAAGAGTTCCTCTGCGTGGTTGGGAGATGGAAGCGGTGTATTATGGCCGTCTCGTCCATTGGCATAAATAGAGCGTCATTGTATCGGGGTCTAAGCACTTATGTGTGTGTTTGGGGGTTTGCGTTCATGGTTGAGCGAAGCCTTTGTGATCATGGCTTCAGCCATTCCTTCGGGAACTATATCTTCTTAATACAGCGCGATACACAGGACGAGAGAAAGAAACAAGAGACGACACGAGCGCAATCTAACAACTGAGTTTTATTTCTAGAAGGGTTACTTATATACGCACCAAACACAACGATAAAACACAAACACATCGCGATAGCCCTCACAAACCCGTACGCGCATGTAGCGGACTGCAAAACCGCCTCATCCCAACAAAGCCATTCAGCATCTTAGCACATGACAAGACCCTGCAATCATCCTGTCGCCACACATTCCCCCAGAAGCAAGGGTCCCCCAGGAGTGTTACCGATGTCATTAAGATTTTCAAAGAGCGGAGCCGGGGTCTGTGTTTTACGTTTGAATTACCAGACTCGGGTTCGATTCAGTTCCTTGACCTGAAAGTCGATTTCCGTGACACAGGAACGTGTTGGGAATATAACCCAAGAACGGCTAAGCCGCTCCTCAGTTTCAATTCAGAGCACTCTAGGTTGGTCAAGGCGGGAATAGCGACGGCATGTCTCACGGCTTCTTTGCGAAAATCGTGCTCCCATAGGGTTCAGACTAGCTTCCAGGGGCAGGTTCAGAGACTGAGGGACGCTGGTTATCCGGATATGGCTCTGGCTCAAATATCCGAGAGGATACTGACTAGGGGCGTTTGTCCAGCAAAAGAAAAAGACTGCATGCTTACAAGAACCGTGGCGATTCCGTACGTTCATGGCATGTCTCACCGTTTGAAGAAGGTAGGCTCGAGATTTGGGGTGAAAAGTGGTTTTTACAGCGAAGGATAAGATGAGCAGAGTGTGCAGCGCGGTAAGGAGGAAGATCGAGTGCCGGGACGACCAAGCAAGGAATGAATGCACAGTTTCCCACAAGAAACCACTGGTCGTATGCAACACTGGAGTCGTTTATTCGATACCGCTCTCCTGCGGCAAGACGTACATCGGCCAGACAGGCCGCTGTATTAATGAGCGGCTGTTTGAGCACCGCAGATCAGTAAAAGGGGCAGTGTCCTCGAACCTGGCTTTGCACTGCCGAAAATGTAAAGACTGCTTCCCCCATTTGGACAGGACTAACATCTTGTTCTGTCACCCAGATAGGACCTGCAGGGAGTTAGTTGAGGCGTTTATGATAAGCCAGGAGACTGGAACATGTGTCGCCTCGCCTTCCATTAATCTGGTAGATAAAGAGATTCGAGCTCTGGGGGAATGTGTGGCGACAGGATGATTGCAGGGTCTTGTCATGTGCTAAGATGCTGAATGGCTTTGTTGGGATGAGGCGGTTTTGCAGTCCGCTACATGCGCGTACGGGTTTGTGAGGGCTATCGCGATGTGTTTGTGTTTTATCGTTGTGTTTGGTGCGTATATAAGTAACCCTTCTAGAAATAAAACTCAGTTGTTAGATTGCGCTCGTGTCGTCTCTTGTTTCTTTCTCTCGTCCTGTGTATCGCGCTGTATTAAGATGAATCCGTTCCAACTTGCCCAGTTTTCTGTTCTAGTTAACTATATCTTCACTGCGGCACTCTCCAGCTAAAGGAAGCCGCGTGAATGGGCACTGCCTGTGCTGGAGATCTATTCTCCGGAAGTACTCACTGAGTACGTGCGGGGCAAATGCGGGATTTCTTGTTCTTTATTGTGCTGTAATACGGCCGTAATTACTCACTGGCATCCACCTAAGCGCAGCTGCTGCTGATGGCTCGGATCAGGTGGTCGAAGTTGATGGCGCACATGGCAGGATTGAGGTTCACGAGCTGCGCTTTATACATGCACGTCATCTGCTCTACCGAAAGGGCGACCTCTTCTGGCCCGACTCGGAACCGCTGCAGCAGCTCTAGCAGGCTTGGCCAGCGCACTTCAGATGCCGAGAGAATGAGGAACGCCGTGAATTTGCTGAGCTGCAGGATCGTCGTCAGGACCACTCCGAAGTATTTGCACCGTATTTTGGGTGCCTGTCAAGATTGCCGCATCGTATTGAAGGACATTCTCGACCAGCTCTACGTTTCCCACCTCCGCTTTTGTCACCACTTGCACGTCCGCCGTTTCTCGGAAAAACACGAAAATGGCGCACAATCTTGATCGCCACATATAGGACGCGTGATGGCGTCGCCCCTCCGCGGTCCTGCTGCCTCATTCGACTAGATGCTATCGTGAGGTGAGTGGGGATTGGCGTCGGATTGATCTCGCGGGGTTGGCCAAAGTAGATCAGGGGAATGACTTCTTTGCGTGATGGTTGTACAAAAAGGCTAACCGGCTGTTTACCTTCGCCGGGAGCCATAGTCGGATAAATGACTCTTCTGTAGAACCTTCGCCACGTGCATTGGGTTCGTTATGTAAGTACAAGGTAAAGCCGTTTCGATGGCCACTTCTTTTGCTGGAAGCGCTGTTTACATTCGCATCACTTGGGCCATATCCACTTTGATCCCGTATTGCTTACACAGGCGAAAGTCTGGAGATCTGTCAACCTCACCATGAGCTCGTCATTCTTCACTACTTGGTGGGTACAACCGAAATAACAAGACGCAGACACAGAAAGGAACACGTAGAACGTAGACCAAGCTTCGTCTACGTTCTACGTGTTCCTTTCTGTGTCTGCGTCTTGTTATTTCGGCTGTACCCACCAAGAAGTATGAACCAACTAGTACTCTTTTAACATTCTTCACTACGCCTACGAGGCAGGAGCTTACAGCTACCAATTGATGTTTCAAGAGGAGAGACGTTGCGCAGTGTAGCTCATGGTTTAGGAATGCGTCTTGACCATTTCGTCGACGTAGACGCAAAAATCCACTCAAATCATTAGGTGCCTAGCTTGCATGGATATTAACGCGGCGAAATGTTTTGTTTTCTCACCTGAGAGCCGGTAAATGGCTTGTCTTAGTCGGGAAGGTGCATCCGTTGGTGATAGGGTTGTTGGGTAGTTTGTTAAAGGTGTATAGGCTGGGAAAACGTACTGCTCCATTGAAATACTGCCAGATCATGTACCTCAAAAGCCTTGCCGAGCACTCAGTGCCTATCCTCCGGCAATGCTTTCAAGTCTTTCTTATGCCACAGGCGCTCGCACATCGAGCACGCGTGCAAATCTAAACGGATTGTCGATGCCCATCTGCTTGAAGGAATTCGTGGCACCTGAGTGACTCAACCGATACCTTTCAGCTTCTTCGGCCTCGTTTTTGCCTATTCTTCTCTCACTCGGCGTGACTGTATGAGGTGCTCTTTTCACACTTACATTTCTTTGCATCGGCATCGCCGTCTTGCCTGTCCTGCTTACCTTTCGGGTTTTCCACTTGGCGATTGAGGCTTTCCTCTGGCGCGTCCGCTTCCCGCCCTACGTTGTTCAACCGGGCCCCTAGCTTCTTGTTGCCGCTGTGGCCGATGCTGTGGTTGCTCCCTTCGCCGAGCTCGCCAGGCTGCTTCGGCTGCACTACTTGAGGAAGGTCTCGTTACCCCTAACGCCTCGTCGATTTGCGTCTCACCTTGCCGTTGTCTTCGAAGCAGTTGTTGTTCGGTGTGACGAGCTTGAAAGCCAGTTTTCACGATCTCGATAGTAGTCGACATCTTTAAGCGGCCTAACGTCTAGCCGATGCAGCACGTACAGTATTTACCAAAAGTAACCAGGCTGCACGGTTTGCTTCTCAGTCGTATATTAAAGGTATTATATCAGCCCTCAAGCTCTAAATCTCTGTATGGTAAGGACAGCCCCTGTCCTCAGCTTCAAAGAACGTTTTGATCTTGAGGGAAGCCGTGATGGCTCTACTATACAAATGAGAAGCAAACCTTGCAGCCTGGTTACTTTCGGCAAAGGCTGTACCTCGTGGAACATGCTTTGTCGATGGATAAGATGGGATTCGACGATAGCGAAAGCGATGAGATCGGCAGGGCCACGCCTATATGGATACGCCAGTTAACCGAGGCCGAAGCTTCACACACGCGATAAAATTTTCTGGAGGACGAAGGTGGGTGGAGGCGGTTGGGTGGATGATGGGTGGCACTTCTGGAAGAGGTGAAGGTGGGGTGGGGAGATGCATGGTAGATAGCGCTCGTCGAAGTGTACTGTGGATTTGAATTTCATTTCGCCGTCGCTTTTTCGTTCCGCTGCAGCGTGGGCTGCTAGTGGGCGAAGGCTTTGCGGGGGTACACATTGGTGGGTTCATGGTATGGGGTGCTTCTGGAAAGTAGAGCGCAGTGGATGGGTGGTGGATGGCGCCTCTGAAGGTGGACGGTGGGTGGAGGTCGGGTGGGGAGGTGGACCAAGGGTGTTGGTGGGTGTGTGGGCAGCCCTCTATAGCTTGGAGGGTGCGGTGGCTGGTGGCTGGAATGTGACTTCTTTTCTCTCCGCGGCTACAGATAGATGGCGGCATTTTCGTATTGTGAGCCTGGTACTGTTGTTGCATTAAACGAAAACTACGTTTCAACACAAGTCGCATTTTTTTCATTTTTTGCTGCGTGGATTTTCTGTAACCGATGCCACGCGAAATTTTCTTTCATATGTGAGTCCTAAGGCCGCTTCTGTTTTCTGTTAACCAAAAAAGAATGCAACCATTGAAATTAGGAACGTTTGTTGGCTGCTGTACAGAAGGTTAGAACATGGTAATCAGGTGACCGAAACTGATTAGATGGAAGTCAATGACTTTCGGCATGAGCCCTAACTTACCAGCACGCAAGAAAAAAAAAACTCGCCGTTATTGTCCCCCGTGGACTGTCCTCGGTTTCGCGTGTATATTACCCGCTTGAGTCTTAAGAAACCCCTGACTGGTGACTGTTCAAAGCATCGACGAATTGGTTCCGAAAAGCGAGCAGAAAGTACAGGTATGAGCAGCATCAAGAAGAACGCATAGGTCAATAACCGTATCTAACCTTAGCCTCAGCATCGAAGTTCAGATTGCAGGGGTCGTTCACATAGAGCTGCGCAAACTGGAGCAAAACGTAAAGTGCGCTCGTTTTGCATATTACGAAAATGATATCGCTTATGGAATGCGGAAGAAACGGAAGCCGGGATAATAAAAGAAGTGTTATTTACGTTCAAAATGGTAAACAATATCAAGTTTGGTTGGTTCAAATTAGTGAGCCCAGCGGAATGGTTGGCGAAATCATTCCAACCAGCGTAGTGCTTAAATTTTAAAGGGCGCAGAACATTTTCAAAATTGCATGAAATGCAGTGGTTGGGAAGAGTGGGCCTTGCAAATTGTGTGTATCAATTTTTTCTCAATTCACGTCGTAAAAAAAGCCGAAATCGCTAGTTAAAAACCCGCCGCCGAGTCGACCTCGTCGCTTCAGGGAGGACCGTTGGGGAGGTTGGTGGGACGGCGGAAGAGGAGAACTGGCGGAAGTGACTTCAAAAACGCAAAGTGCACTCGGTACAGAAAGGAGTAAAAAGAGGGTAAGCAGTCAGCTAGCGCACTCGCTTTTATAAAAGAGAGTGCGCGAGACGATAGCATACTCCTCTTAGTCCCATACAGGCGTATTCCTGTTCAGAGCGTAGACCGGCCGACCTGCTGTGCTCGCTTGCTCCGCTCCGCCTTGGTGAACAATGGACCAACGCAGTGCTCAGCCGGAGCCGGTTGTTTTCTCCACTATCGTGTTCTCGGGAACAATAAGCCCTGTGGTAAATGAATGTCAAAAATTATTCCTTTTTGAGTATCGCCGACCGTACCAAGTAGCAGGTAGGAGCGACGGCTGTGATACAATTGTGTTCACAGCCGCACAGTACCTGCCGTCGGCGCGGCTTTGCGTCCACGCTATCTCCTGTGCAGACGTCTTTAAAATCGAACAAGTCTGTGTTCTAATATGAGACAATGGGCTTGTCTGTAAGGTTGTGCCATGAACGGAATATATACTACAGTGCTGTACAATTCTAAAGCTCCGTCCGCTGTGGCTTGGATGTGAAACAAACTACGCCTAGCGACGTATATATGCATGGAGTATAGCGCACTGCCTGAGCGCCGTCACCATTGCAGTAACGGGCGCACCGTTGCAGTAAATTCGTGGAATTAGTTTCTGCGAGCGTTACGAACTTGTCGCTTATACTTTCGTGATGGGGCAAGGACCGGATCTTTTTGGGCGCTACAGCGCTGGAATGCGTAGCTTAAGCATATTGAGACTGTACTGCAGTACGCTGTTGCTGCGCTGCCTTGGCGTGAACTCACTCCAGCTCTCCCAGCTTAGCTCTTTCTATTGCCGTTCTGAAAGACGCCTGAAACGAAATCTAAAATGAGTTAGCAGGCGCCTAACTATAAATAAATGAACGAACAAATAAATTGCTTTACCTCGCGCATTTCGTGTAAGCATGCCGGCGATTTGATTTCGATCACGTTTGTAAGCTTTGCAAGAAGTTGGTGCTCCGGCTTTTCTGAAGCAACGAGTGAACAATTTCTTTTTTTTTCTCCTGTCATTTGCACATGCACCTGGGCAAAACATACGTAGCAGTTCAGATTTCCGACGCGTAGATACGGTGACCTCGCTTTCGCTGTCGTCGCATTCCACAGTGTCGTCGGTTGCGTCGTTTTCTTTAGTCACTGATGGGTAGAACATGTACGGTAAGAGTACAAGATGTTCGACACGGTTCTAATGGTCCATAGTTTCCTAAATTAAATTGTGAAGCCACCTGAAGCAACGTGCCGTGTAGAAACTCCATCAACTCCGATCAGAGATTCCGTGGATGACGTCAGGATGATCCAGGCCAATCACGGGCAACAGCGGCGTTCGCTCGGTGCCCCGAGGCAATGACGCGTGCTTCTTCTAAAAAAAAAACAGCCGTTTTCGTTTATTTGCGCCCTTTTTATACGACATATTCGTCTTCAAAGAAAATCAAACAGTAAAATACCGCCGGGGACTAAATTTTTTCGAAGAGTGTCAGCTTCACTTTGGGTCTGCCTACACAGTCTGAATAAAATTATGCATCAGAACTTTTTTTTAAAGCCGGGTATGTTTTATAGGCAGACTTGGGTCACACACTCATCAGTTTACTGTCTACAAGAATTCACAGTCCCTAAGTTTTCAAGATTTCTGCATATAGAAGCTCATGTGCCAGGTTCCATACGAGCTTCTTAATTTGTGGAATTCATAGGAAGAACAACTTGGGTGTCTCAAACCTCATCGGCAGCTGCTTCTGAAGCAGACAGCGGCCGACTTCATCGGAACCGTTATATACTTCATGCGGGCATTTTTATGTAAGCGCGTGGCAAAAATCTACGTTCGCCAGGTTAGCTGAACGGGAAATTGCGTGTACAGATCGTGCCTGCTCTCGAATTTGCTCGCCTGTTTTTTTTAATTCTATTATCTCCTCAGTTTCGCATGAGTTTCCTCATTTCCCAACACCAGGAGAGGATGGCGGAGGGGCACTAAAAAGCATGTATATTGCAAATTATCCGCTGCAAAATGCACATCGTAAGTGTTGAGCAAGGAAGAATGTCTGGCATGAGGTCTGCTTTTTGTGGCTCACAGTAAAGACTTAAGGCCTTCCTGCTTAGGAAATCCGGCAGAAAACGTAGCGTGGAATTTACGCACGTCTTCGAATGCTTGCATAACCCGTCGCGACGGTGCATTAAGCAGCCGCTTGCAGTCACGCGAATATAAATTTAAAACGATCGGTGTGATGAATTTTTAAAACACTTTATACTGATCGTGTATGCCCTGGAGAGCCTCTTTAAAAGCAGCGAAAAGAACAAACTTGTTCTGTTTTCTTATCAACTTTTTTTAAATCAAAATCACCAGTGAAAGACGCAAACAAGATGACTTCTATTTGTGCGATTTTTTGAGTGAAATTTCTACACTTCCATCGCCACAGTTTTTGAAATTTTTTCAAGTCCTGGAACCTCTTTCACATGCTAAGGTGGGCAGGCTTCCACCTATGGTGGAAAATTTATTCCTTCAAAAAATTCGCATTTTTTCTTCCTAAAATGCAAAAAAAGGAAAAGAGGGACAAGCAGTGCTGTCTAGCAGCTAGAATCATCGAATCAAGACGAGCATAGGGAAGAATAAAGAGAAATGGGACGCTGTTTATTAGAAAGCATTGATTGATTTCCATTTTAAACACATGAACAACTTATATCCGTATAAATGTGATAATTTGCGAAGTTCGCAGCACTTAAAGGGGCACTTTGACTGTCTAAAGTGCGTAGAGGCGAAAGCGTTTTTCGCACCACTTTCACTGCTTCTGTGGCACTGGTGGCGTCACATGTAATTGAGTACTAATTACTAAGTGATGACAAATCACTAATTAATTGTTAATTACTGATTAATGTCTGAATACTAATTAACTGCTAATTAATGACGCTTAAGTTTCGCCTTTACGAGTGGAACGCGACAGCGTGTTGTAGCGCTGCCAGGGAGTCCACGGAACGCCACCACCCGTTCGGCGCGATGCCTTGTCCTTTGAACGGTTTTTGAGGAAAGGAAATGGCGCAGTAACTCTCTGTCATCTCGGTGGACACCTAAACCGCACCGTAGAGGAACGGAGGAAGTGGGAGTGAAAGAAGAAAGACGAAGATGGCCCGTAATGAAGGAAATGAAAATTGTATTTGAGGAAAGAAAATTACGCAGTAACTGTCTCACATATCTCGGTGGACACCCGTCAAAATTCAGGGGGGGGGGGGGGGGTGCACTTTTTGACTTAAAGTGTGGTCACTGATGTGTGGTTAAGATGTTAGCTTCGCCTCTAAGAGTGGAACACGACAGCGTCTTGCAACGCTGCCAGGGAGTCCATAGAACACCATCGCCAATTCGGTTCTACGCCTCGCTCGTCGGTAAATTGGTTTTTCAGGAAAGGAAATGTATCGGTCTCTGATATCTCGGTGGACACTTAAACCTCGCCGGAAGGAGGATGGGAGTGAGCGAAGACACCGTATTCACTAGGCGCCTTTGTTCATTCCAAACCGTCGAGCTGGCATGGCCGAGTGGTTAGCATGCTCGTCTCACACTCCGAAGACCGGGGTTCGATTCCCGAGCTCGACCAATTTCTTACTAGGTTTTATTTATTTATATGGCCTGTCTAGAGAAGTTAATTAGGCTAATGGGTAATTAAGTAATTAACTAAGCTCAGTCCCACTTACTTGGAGCATCACTATATGGTCCCTTCAATTGGTTGCATGGTTACTAGCCAAAGTACAATTGGCCCCGTTTGAAATTGGCGCACTGTGACGTCACGACCGTTTCGACCAACTAAAAATCGTGACATTCTCTGTCGACAACTGCTGCTTACAACGATGAGACATTAAAGGCTTTCGTCTTAATAAAAACCACAGCGAACATTTGTGGATCTCAGAAGGCTTCGTCAGAACACGGTGAAAATTCGAGAAAAAGTAAAACTTTAAACACATTGATAAACCTAAGGGGATCCAAACTGAACTAAACCTACTAGAAAACTTTTAAAAACCTCTAAGGCAGACGGAAAAGAAAGAGCGTTTTCTATACATGAAGAAAAAGCCTCAAAGAAAGCCGATTCAGACCAGAAATTTTTCTCAAAGTTCCTTCCTGTCAAACCTCACAGGGGGTGACTAAAGACTTGTAAACAGGGCAACCTACACGAAACCATTCAAAAAAGAAAATTATTCCGAAGCTGAAGATCAAATCAGGCCTGGATTTGACCTCTACTGGAGGCTCGCCGGAGGTGTGGCTGTGACGCCATACCAAGTGACTTGCCGGAGCTGTTACCGCTCATTCCGCCAAAGCGCAGACCACCACTCCGACCGCTCGCTCTCGCTAGTTGTGTCACGTGACCAATCACGTGGTTCGCTCTTTCTTATTAAAGGCCAGCGCTCGATCCCTAGACACCGCAGAGACATGGAGCCAGGGTCACCGGGACGAGCTGTTCGACTGAGCATTGGAAGCGCCGGGCTGCTTCTAGCGATCCCTACGACAGAGAGCGTCATGGAGCCGCATTGGCTACGGATAACTCGCGAAAGCGGGCTCGTCTAGTTGAAGTCGACGAAGAACTGCAGGTACGGCTGTGGAAGCAGCGGCGCAGGCAACAAGAGCATCTCAAGCGGAAAAGGGCAGCGGTTGCTGCTAACGTCTCCGCGTCGACATCGGCCACTGGTTCGGTTTGCTTTCGCTCCGTGTAACCCGGCTCAGCCGAGTTCAGTCACACCAATTTTTTTTCATCCACTTCATAGCTGCTTCAAAAATGACCGTGATAGGTAATAATGCCGTATAAAAAGTTAACTGACCTTTTCGTGTCGTTGCCCACTTTTGTTCTTCTTAGAAACCAACTCCCTCAGCCTTCAGTACCAGGCTGTTCAAGGCTTTCATATTTTCACGGTGTTTACTTTTTCCTATCCCAGCCAATTTTTTCTTTATCGTCTTTCGAAATTTCTCCTGAAGAAAAAGAACTCTTAGCAATATTCGCATTTCTCCTCGAAGGATTGTGAAACTTTTATTCTGCGAAACGAAAATTTCCAGTGTCATAGGCACGAAGAATAGGACGCAACACAGTATGCGCCCCCTAGTGCGCTTGAGCTGCCTCCTATATTGATTTTTTTTTCTCGTCTTTCACTTGAACCTGCACCTGCTCGCCTAATAGTCTACCATCTTATAGCATTAGGCGATCTCAAGGTAGGTGTACAGGCCTGTTTTATTTTTTAGTTGCAGGAAACTTATATAGACGCTCCTACTGAAACCAAACCAAACCAAACCAAACTTTATTTTATTTTACAAATGTGCATACAGTCTTTAGGATGAGCCACACGCCAAAAGCTAAAGAAAATAGCTTGAAAATGCCTGTGGCTCATCTAAGAGCCATTACAAAATAATAAAATAAACACATGCATACAACGGTGGCAGATCGGAAACGAGCACACTGTAGAAAGAATTTATAATATTTACGATTGAACTGATGGGTACACAGAGATGTAGTTTGAAACTAAAACTGAACAAATGCATTTGAAAGTTATACACTGCTGGGTTGATTACAAAGGGGAAAAGGACACCGATACATACACAAACTACAATGTATGAAAAAGAAGTTATGGAATATTTTTTACAAAGTACACTTTTAAATCATGTGGTCGGAGGTTATACATGCTCAGCTGGTTAGATTCGTAGCTGTTTAGAACATTAGGTATAAGGAAGTTAAGTGCTTGTTTACCATAGTTAGTTCTAGCTCGTGGAAGTGTCCATTTAGCAGTTGATCGGGTTTGAACATACTTTTCTATGGGCTTTAACAATGCGATATTAAGCAAAAAATTACATATTGATGGCGAAGAAAATTTTAGATAGTATAATAGGCGGTACTCAAGAAAAACATTGACACGAATTACTTCATACTTAGTAAACAATTCAGCCGTATGGGCAGTAAAACTGGCACCTGCGATAATCCTGATAGCTTTCTTTTGGAGAATTAGAATTTTCTGTAGATTTGTTTTGGATGTGGTAGCCCAAACTATGTGGCAATAGTTAATGTGTGATTGGAATAGGGCATGATAAATCATTCGTTTTATACAGGGAGGAAATTCAGTGCGGTACCGAGCAAGAAAACCAACGGAAGGAGCTAATTTCTTGCGAAGATGTGTTGCGTGTGCGGTCCAGCTCATACAGGCGTCAAAAATTACACCGAGTGATTTGAAGGTGTCCACGATTTCTATTTTATGATTCCCAAGTTGAAGATCATCGTTTAAGTTAATTTTGACGTTTTTAGGCCTGAAGAAAACAGCTTTAGATTTATTGGTATTAATAGACAACCCATTTTGAACGGACCACGCATGCAAAGTTTTAAGAACAGCATTACCGCGATTTAACAACTGATCTGTTGAGGAGCCCGTTAAGAAAATACTGGTGTCATCTGCGTACAGAATGAATTTAACGTTACTGTCAATGTTTACGAGATCATTTATGTATACGTTAAAGAGAAAAAGACCTAAAAGGCTGCCCTGAGGCACTCCACAGTTTATAGCCTGAAGAGTGGATCCATGTCCATCACAGAAAACAGCCTGTTTTCGATCAGTGAGGTATGACCGTAGAAGATGGAGACACATTCCTCGAACACCATACATTTCTAGTTTAGCAAGCAAAATAGTGTGGTTAAGAAAGTCAAAAGCCTTACTGAAATCAACAAAGATACCGAGAGTTAGACATTTACGTTCAAAATTTTGCAAGATAAATTCTTTTTGTGAGAGGAGAGCAGATTCGGTAGAGCGTCCTTTTCGAAACCCGAACTGTGAATCTGTTAGCAAGCTGTGTTTAGTAAAAAAGCTATCCATTCTTTTTAGAATAATCTTCTCATATACCTTCGAAAAAACCGGAAGTACGGAAATCGGGCGGTAGTTGGTTAATACGGCTTTATTACCTCCTTTAAAGATAACTGTTACTTTGGCATTTTTCATTTCATTAGGGAAAATAGAGCATGAAAGGGACTGATTAAAAATGAAAGCTAGATACGGGGCTATTCGGTCTGCAACAAACTTCAGCGGTTTTATTTGCAGCCCATCATAATCCACACAGCGTGTTGATTTCAGATTCATTAATACTGAGAACACTTCTTCCGAATCCGTTTGATAAAAGACTAGTGATTCATTAGGCATATTGCTAATTGTACTAGTGGCAGGTTTTACATCTCCGGTTGGCTTAAAGGCAGTAAAAAAACAGTTAAATTTCTCTGCAAGGGAGGCCCCGGATAAAAGCTCATTTTCGACAAATAGTTCACCTAGTGTTTTGTTATGTTTTTTGTGGACAAAAGCTTCATTCAAAACTTTCCATAGCTGTCGGGGATTGTGCTTGTTATTACTGACTAAGCGCTGCTGGTAAGCTTGCTTAGCGCTCCTTAGCTCACTTGTTAGATTATTACGATATTTTTTGAATGAAACTAAATCAGCAGGATCCTTAGTGAGCATAAAATGCTTGAAAAGCTTACTTTTGCGGTTCATCATTTTCATGTGAAGGGGGGTTACCCATGGTTTTCGGATCTTAGATTTTTTAGTTTTTGTCTTCCATGGAAAGCAGCGTGTGTAGTGTACTTTTAATTTATTAAGAAAGTGCTTATAGCAATCGTCCGGCTGAGAGTAATTGAAAATCGAGCTCCAGTCTTCAGAAAGTATTGACAGCCTAAAACGGTTAAGGGATTCTTCATTAATGCACTGGTAAGTAAAGACGTTATGTTCACAATTGACAGCAGGTGTTTGGGCAACAACAGAAGCAAATACAGCGCAGTGATCATTAATATCCGAAACTATAGTTCCAGCACAATTGACATACGAAGCGATGTCAACAATCAAAAGATCAAGTGTACTCGAAGAAGTAGCTGTAAATCTGGTAGGTGTGGTTATTAAATTCAAAAATCCATTGGACCAGACAGCTTCTAAAAAGGCACTGCTGTTACGACTATTATCTTCAATGTTAAGATTAAAGTCGCCACCAATAAGCGTAGATTTTTCCCGAGAGCAAAAGTCAAGAAAGGCATCAAAAAACTCAATAAAGGTATCAGTGCAACCTGACGGGGGCCTATATACCACTGAGACAATACTGTCAGCAATTTTGACTGTAAGTATCTCAAAATCATCCTTCATAACAGAAAACTCGGGTAGCAGGTCTGCTTTAAGACCGCTTTTGACGTAAATGGCTACACCGCCACCACGCGTGCTTCGGTTCAAATAGAAAAGAGAATAATCAGGAAGGTTTATAAAATCAATTTCATGCACCGCCCACGTTTCTGTGAACAACAGCACATCAAAACTATGTTGAAGGTGTGCTAAGAGATAGGGCAAGTGGTCGGCCTTGTTTCTTATCGAGCGAATATTTAGGTGTAAAGCTGAAAAGCTGTTTTCTATTGCTAAGCTGCTCTTAACTTCGTGCGGTAGGAGAAGCTCGTGGTACTGCATAATGTGTAAAAAGCTTAAGACAGCTGAGCGAGGTCCGCTTCAGATCGGACAACGACGACTGAATCACCTTGCTTCTTTCTGTTAAGGATCCTGCCGTTTGCGTGCCAAACAAACGCATAACCATGCTCCTTAGCCCAGTTCTTTGTGACAAAGAGAAGATTTCGAGCGTGCTTTGTCAGGTTTTCCAGGATGTACTGGTCACTATTCTCGTCACTCAAGGCACGTTTCTTGGCAAACCATTTATCCTTTAATTCCTGACGGGCAAAACGAACGATGACACCAGGTATTTTGTCGCGTTTCGACGGCAGCCTGTGGATTGCTGTGACGTCGTGCGTGACGAGGGGTTCCAGACTCAGTGTTGCACCAATTTCATTTACTTTGTCGAGAAGAATTTCGTTATCCGTTTGAGAAATGCCATGAAACTCCAGGTTCAACCTTCGGCTTCGCCATTCAAGGTCATTCAGTTCAGCTTTTAGTTCTGCTACTTCATTTGAATCACATTTGTTTTCCAAGGTGCTTACCCTATCTTTCAACTGCTTCGTTTCTTTTTCTTGAGCATCAAGACGTGTAGCAAAGTTGTCGAACTCCGCTGAGAGCAACTCAATAGAATTCTCAATCGAATCAACTTTGCCTGGTAGGCAAAGGAGAGAGTTCAGTTTGCCATTTATGTCTAGAAGTACTGCATGTATGTCTGTTTCCAGCGAGACAGGAGACTCAGCACAGTTTTCTTTTGACCCACCTGGCTTGCATGAGCTGCACTTCCAATTTTTCTTGAGTGACTCTCTTTTGTTTTTGGTTTTAAGTGCTCCCTCAGCAACCCCGGAGCACTCCCCCACATGGAATAAGAATGCGCATTCAGTGCAAGCCAAGCGAGCAGAATCCCCAAGAAACACACCCCTGCAAGCACAGCAACGCGACATTGCAAGATACGTCAAACAGCAGCCACTGAACGCAAAACACTTCACATTGGCAGCAGCGGCGGAAAGTTGATACGAAAAAGGTGAATTTGAAAACTAACCTGCAAAATTTCAAGAACGAAGAATCAAACAGCGTCCCTCAGACGAGCCGCCGCCGCTGCCAAATGAAGTGTTCCGCCCACGCCGGGAATCAAGCAGATCTTGTCACAAGGAGTCGCCGCTGTTGACGAACGGTATCTGTCGATGATGCTGGCCCTCGAAAATCGATGTAATCACTGCATTGCGCCCGTCTTGAGCTTGAAAAATGCAGATTGCTGTATGGCCAAGGACCAAGTAGAAAGGCAGCACTTTGGTGATGCACTCCTTGGGTCCACTGCAAAAGTTCAAGAACGAAGAATCAAACAGCGTCCCTCAGACGAGCCGCCGCCGCTGCCAAATGAAGTGTTCCGCCCACGCCGGGAATCAAGCAGATCTTGTCACAAGGAGTCTCCGCTGTTGACGAAAGGTATCTGTCGATGATGCTGGCCCTCGAAAAGCGATGTAATCACTGCATTGCGCCCGTCTTGAGCTTGAAAAATGCAGATTGCTGTATGGCCAAGGACCAAGTAGAAAGGCAGCACTTTGGTGATGCACTCCTTGGGTCCACTGCAAAAGTTCAAGAACGAAGAATCAAACAGCGTCCCTCAGACGAGCCGCCGCCGCTGCCAAATGAAGTGTTCCGCCCACGCCGGGAATCAAGCAGATCTTGTCACAAGGAGTCGCCGCTGTTGACGAACGGTATCTGTCGATGATGCTGGCCCTCGAAAAGCGATGTAATCACTGCATTGCGCCCGTCTTGAGCTTGAAAAATGCAGATTGCTGTATGGCCAAGGACCAAGTAGAAAGGCAGCACTTTGGTGATGCACTCCTTGGGTCCACTGCAAAAGTTCAAGAACGAAGAATCAAACAGCGTCCCTCAGACGAGCCGCCGCCGCTGCCAAACGTTTCATAGAAGCCGCTCGTATGGAATTGTAGGAATACGGAGTCCATCATGTATGAAAAAAAGTTATGGAAATTCGTATCTCCTCTGTTCGAAGTCCATAAGCAACCCGTATAACTTCTGTACAATTTTCGCACGATACACATGCCATTATATGGATCCCGTAAGATTCCATGTATGCTTCCATATAGTCTACACCTACTACATATGCTCCATACTGACTCCATAAATATTCTTACGGAAACGTATGGAATTATGAAATTCTTCATATGGAAACTTTCAGTTCA